>NC_050502.2:142500-460000 GCF_012460135.2 Molothrus ater
ACTGAGCGGGCCCCAGCTTAAGGCCAGGCAGAAAAGGGATGAGGCCCCACCGCCTCACCCACCAGCAGTGCCCGGGGGGGCCACCCCCCCTTACAATGCTGGCAGAAGCCAGGTTGTAGCAGGACATACTTGCGGCTTTTCTCTCCACCTTGCCTCGGCCAGCAAGTGGCTCTCGTATTGTCTTTCATCTCTCTCACTCTCACCTCGCAGTATCATCTTTCGTCTCTCTGTCACCTCTCAGTATTGTCTTTTGCCTCTCTCTCTCGCCTCTCAAACTGTACCCACTTCCCTGGGCAGGACAGGAACCAGGACGAAGCCACATGACTTGTCCCGGCTAGGCGGCATTTTCTTTGCCCTGGCAACTACAAGCCTGGCCACCCTTTTCTGCCTCAGACACAGGCACAATGTCAGCCTGAAGGGATGCGGCCCATGACCTCGCTCCCATAGTACGGACAGACGAGTCCAAGGCGGTGGACACCTCCAAAAGGACCAATGGGACTAAACTGAGAATGTGCGCCACTGCAGGTCCCCTCCTACAATGACGTAGGTGGAGGCAGCCGAAAACAGTGTCCTATTAATGAACTTCCAGAGCTGGCTGCAACAGGTCTACCCAGCACCTGCCGAAATATGACTAAGTCCCACCAGAGTAGCGAGGTAGACCTGTTGTCCCCTGTCAGCCCCTGCCACCTGAGCGCCAAGCCAACCTGCGGCAGCCCAGGAGCCAGGTAGACCTGATAAACTGGGGCCAGCCTGGAGCCTGGGTAAACCTGTTGTCCCCCAAAGCTGGGGTAGACCTGTTGTCCCCCAATCACTGCCCGCTGCCCAGGTGCCACACCAACCCTGACAGCCCTGGAGCAGGAGGAAGTTCACAGTCTCATAATGCCCCGGAGCCGGAGGTAGCCAGCTGGTGCCCAGAGGAAAGGTGTAGGGGCTCAGCGAGGGAAGCGTTTCCCTCGGTGTCCTCGATTCTTTCCCTGCAGCCCAGCGGGTGTTGTTATTGTTGTGGCCATCGTCGTCATTGCTGCACAGGGACTTTGTCTGCCTAAATGCAGACTCGGGGAGCTCTCTGTAGTTCCCCACTCCGTGAGCGAGCCTCTGGGGCAGACCTCATCCTTGCCGGGACTGCGCTGCAGTGTGGTGGTGGTGGCTGGGGAGGGGGAGGGACAGTGAAGAAAGCGCCACTGAAGGCCAAGAGAGAGGGCAAGAGGGAAGCGAGGCACAGGCCTCACCCACAGCCTCCCCCCAACGTGGGCGGCTGTCTGCTGGTGGGTACTGCATCAACTCTGTTAAGTACTCTCAGTATTATTATTGACATTAGTAGAAATTTGAAATGAGTCTATGAAAATTACAAACAAGGCAAAAGAAAAGTGAGCGATGACTACTCTGGCATAGTGTTTCCTAACAGGGATCGTCAAAATGTAAAGATTGTATCATCCTTTCAACTGAAGGAAGGTATTAAAACAACAGGAAGGAAATGGCATCACATGCTAGAAAGACTCTGGGAAGTGTTCTTCTAGACAGAAAGGCCACTGATGGAAAACTGACTAAACTGGCACCAATGCATTGTACTAAACCCCAGAAATGTCCACCACTTCACTCTCTGCCATTCCGTTCATACGGACACGGCAGCTCTGCAACATTCCTACTGATCACGTCCTTGGCAAACTGGGAGTGAGGGTCCGTAGTGATGCAGAGTCCCCAGGCAGGTGCAGAGGAGAGCTGCTTTATTGCAAAAACCAGGCTTTTGAAGCACTCAGGCCTTTATCAGTTCCATAGCTTTAAGCCATAACAAACATCATTCAACCAACCCCCATACACCACGATGGTAAGATGCGATGGTTATATAACTTGTTTTTCTACCTCTAATTCAGCTCCATCACTTTCCCATAGTCCTTTTCTACTTAGCCAATGTAACAAGCCTCAGCTGTGGTTTTACAAGACCTTCCTTTGGTAAGGTTTTCCCTATATGCAACAGCAAACCACTAGTTTCTTCTGTGCCAAGAGTTTAGGTAGATGATTTGCATCTGCCCTTCAAGTGAAACATACTGTGGAGAGAAAATCCTGTCAGGGATGTTCAGTCATTCCATTTTCTTGACAGACCAAATAAAAAGAAAAGCAAGCTATAGGATTATGTACTTGCTATTACAAAACACCTGCTGTCATCTGACAGTGAACTAGCAGAAAATCAGCAAAAATGAGACTTGAGGCAAACAACCCTTTGAAGGGAATAATGACATGATAAATAGAAACAACACATTTCCAGGCTATCAAGATACTTGAAATGTCAGCAAAGGATTGAGAGCAAAGGCTGAACAAATAGGGAAAGATTAAAAGAATCCTAAGACAAACATGACCAAAAATTCTGAAATATATGGGCAACTGACCTGTTTAAGCCTTCAGGAAATCAGTGGCTGCTGATTTAGATAGGCCATTCAGGTTAATTTACCTGTGCACCTTCCACTCTTTTTTCACCTCTCAACATCACAGGGTGAATTGTGACCCTGGAGTCACGATTATTTGGATTCTATTCTTAGCTTTAGGAGAGAAGTACTGCAGCTGAAGTACCTATTACTAATGTGATACCCAGGAACACAGATTTGACATATTTCATTCATGTCCAATCACAAATAGTAATACTAAGGGGCTAGGATTGCCCTCTTTTCATGACACTCATCTTGTTTTACAGCCTGCTCTGATTCTGGTGAAACTTTTTAATTAGCTTCTCTCTAGAAAGTTGAAAGTCCAATTAAATTTCCCTCCCTACTCGTGGAGGTTTAGCATTTGGTTTGTTGAGCCTAAAAATAGAATTGGAACTAGCAGGAATTACTGTGTTTTAAGCATCCAGTCCATTCAGACAATCTCAGGTCGATAAAAGCCTAGATGCTATTGGCTAAATACTCTCTTTCCCCCAAGAGCGGACGCATGCAATTTAGTCCAACTTTTTGTAACAAACTCCAGTAATACAAAATCCAGTCATACAAAAGAGTCACAAAGAAGCAGGAAGAATTATTGGACCATTTAGGGAAGCAAACTTCTCACCTTTTGGAGTGAGCATAATCTGCTAGCTGTAGTAACAAACTTGAGGACAGAAATCTCTGAGAAATTGCTCACAGAGGAACCACCTAAGCTCTGTGACTTTCCCTTTTTCATTCATTGGTCAAGCCTAGTAGCCTAAAATTTACGGGGTGAATCAAAGACAAATGCTAATCTAGTTAGAGGTCTATGAAAGGTCCAAAAATAATCGGAGTTCTTCTTAGACAATGGAAATGGAAGCAATCTATTTCCTTGCAACATATGACCTAAAACTCATTCCCTCCTATTCATAACTAATGTATAGCCACCAGTACAATCAGGAAAAGATGAAACTTACAGATGTCAGCGAGGGAAGGATTTGAAAGAACTATTCCCATTAATCATCATCTAGACAGTAACTCTATCATTAAAATCGGAGCCCTTTTAGTATCACTTGTGGGAAATTCAGGACTCCTGGACAACAGACCAAGAGGATTAAGCAGAAGCCGTTGATTGTTGACATGATGCACTTACACATTCTAACTCTCTGCGCATGCTAGTCCCGCATTTCTTATTGGTGCCTTTGTCTTGTCCGCGCATTCTGCGTGCACTTCTCAGATGTGTTTGGTTACAGTCCAGGTGCTTTGCTGCCCCCTGTTATCAAGTTCTTGTGGTCTTGGAATTTGGTTTCTCAGCTCCTTCTTTCTTATTTTAGCACAGTTTATGTCTTAGAAACCTTGATGAGTCCCAGAGGGCCCTGAGAAAATTCTGATAAGAACAGTTCCAAGCTGGATGGCTGGTGCACACTGTAGTCCAAGTGGTTCAGATACATTGCTTCAATTCCCCCTTCTTCTTCTTCTTCTTGCACCAGCCAGACCCTTTCCACCATATTTTCTTCCAAGAGGCTCACCGATTTTATGATGCATGGAATAACACAAAGCAATATAATAATGACTACTAGTAATAACAAAGCTCCCTTTATGATATCTTTCAACCATCCAGTTATTCCCCATCTCTCAAACCATTCATCCAAACCCCAGTCATTCCCAGCCAATTTCTTCATGTTATTGTTGTTTGAGTTTCCTGTGAATGGATACACAATGGTCAGAGAGGTTTATACAACACATTCCTTCAAACTCCTCACACTTGTGCCCATGTGCCTAACAACAACAAATCTATACCAGCTCTATTTTGCAGTCTGCCATGTCTCATACTATCTACGTCAGTGAGCATCTGATTTGAAATAGCTGAAGTCACCTTTAGTTGTTTGACCATCCAGCATCCCAACTGATTAAGTGTAGCCAAAGCTTGAGCAGCAGCAACACCTGGAGTAAGGAATGATGCTATTATTCATGCTGGAGCAACCTAAAACTCTACACAATTGTCACAATCAGGTCTTAAGCTTGTGATTGCTCTTTTAGTTCTCTTGCTATGTCCCACTCTCCAAATAGTCTGATTCAGAATTTCACATGTTAGGAGCAAACATGGTTAGTTTTCCTAAGTAACAAGGACCACCAAACTAATTACTTGGAATTGCTGGCCATGCCCTATCCCCACAGATTAAAAAGACACCTGGTGGAAGCTTTCTTACAGTTGCATTTGCACCAGCACTTCCAGGATAAGTCCAATTGTGGCAATATTTGGTCATGTTCTGATACCATGGAGAATTGGGATTAAGGATGACACTATTATTTTTGGGTCTTGGGACTAGGACATTGCTCATATAAGTTGATTTTTGGCTTAATTTCCAGGTACTGATCCTAACAAATATAATTCTTGGGGTTCTGGTCCGCTTTCATTCTGTGATTGTGTTACTATACCTGCTTGCAAGTCCTCGCCTTTTGCCTTAATCCCCAACCTTTAGCATATGTCCAGTTTTGTACCACCACTGGCTATGTTACACCAGCGTTCCTCCATGCTTGGTTCATTTGCTTCCACCTATGGTTTTCCTCCAGCTCCCACACATTTCACAAAACCAGTAAAGTTACTTATTGAGAAGAAGAAGAAGAAAGAAGAAAGAAGAAAGAAGAAAGAAGAAAGAAGAAAGAAGAAAGAAGAAAGAAGAAAGAAGAAAGAAGAAAGAAGAAAGAAGAAAGAAGAAGAAAGAAGAAGAAAGAAGAAGAAAGAAGAAGAAAGAAGAAGAAAGAAGAAGAAAGAAGAAGAAGAAGAAGAAGAAGAAGAAGAAGAAGAAGAAGAAGAAGAAGAAGAAGAAGAAAGAAGAAGAAGAAGAAGAAGAAAGAAGAAGAAGGAGAAGAAGAAGAAGAAGAAGAAGGAGAAGAAGAAGAAAGAAGAAGAAGGAGAAGAAGAAGAAGAAGGAGAAGAAGAAGAAGAAGAAGAAAGGAGAAGAAGGAGAAGAAGAAGAAGGGAGAAGAAGAAGGAAGAAGAAGAAGAAAGAAGAAGAAGAAAGAAAAAGAAGAAGAAGAAAGAAAAAGAAGAAGAAAGATGAAAAAAGAAGAAGAAAGAAAAAGAAGAAGAAGAAGAAGAAAGAAGAAAGAAGAAAGAAGAAAGAAGAAAGAAGAAAGAAGAAAGAAGAAAGAAGAAAGAAGAAAGAAGAAAGAAGAAAGAAGAAAGAAGAAAGAAGAAGAAGAAGAAGAAGAAGAAGAAGAAGAAGAAAGAAGAAAAAAAGAAGAAAGAAGAAAAAAGAAGAAAAAGAAGAAGAAGAAAAAGAAGAAAAAGAAGAAGAAGGAAGAAGAAGAAGAAAGAAGAAGAAGAAAGAAAAAGAAGAAGAAGAAAGAAGAAAAAGAAGAAGAAAGAAGAAAGAGAAGAAGAAGAAAAAGAAGAAAAAGAAGAAGAAGAAAGAAGAAAGAAGAAGAAAGATGAAAAAAGAAGAAAGAAGAAGAAGAAAGAAGAAGAAGGAGAAGAAGAAAGAAGAAGAAAGAAGAAGAAAGAAAAAAGAAGAAAGAAGAAAAAAGAAGAAAAAGAAGAAGAAAGAAGAAGAAGAAGAAAAGAAGAAAAAGAAGAAGAAGAAAAAGAAGAAGAAAGAAGAAACAGAAGAAAGAAGAAGAAAAAGAACAAGAAAGAAGAAACAGAAGAAAGAAGAAAGAAGAAAGAAGAAGAAAGAAGAAGAAAGAAGAAGAAAAAGAAAGAAGAAAGAAAAAGGAAGAAGAAGAAGAAGAAGAAGAAGAAGAAGAAGAAGAAGAAGAAGAAGAAGAAGAAGAAGAAGAAGAAGAAGAAGAAGAAGAAAGAAGAAGAAAAAGAAAGAAGAAAGAAAAAGGAAGAAGAAGAAGAAGAAGAAGAAGAAGAAGAAGAAGAAGAAGAAGAAGAAGAAGAAGAAGAAGAAGGAAAAAGAAGAAGAAAGAAGAAGAAAGAAGAAAGAAAAAGAAGAAGAAAGAAGGAGGAAGAAGAAGGAGGAAGGAAAGAAGAAAGAAGAAGAAGAATCTTTCTTCTTCTTTTTCTTCTTTCTTGTTGTTCTTTCTTCTTCTTCTTTTTCTTCTTCTTCTTTCTTCTTTCTTCTTCTTCTTCCTTCTAGGCCTGTTCCTAATCTTTGGTCATTAGTACAGCTGCAACTTTTCAGTGGTGAGATTGCCTTCTGCACTATCTCTATTCTCTTATACTCTCTCCCCCCACAATTCCTCCTTTTCTTTTAATTACAAAGTTGTAGTATCTCTAGTAAGATATGTTTGAGAAAATTGACAGACATTATAACATATTTACATATCTTACTTAGGACTAACAGGTATACAAATGTTCAGCTAACATGTCACAGTAAGAACATGCATTTTTAAGTTCTGATTTAGTTTTGCTTTTCATAGTCTGAATATTAATTTAAGGCTTTTCATAAACTATTGTTGTGTTTACTATCTTTTGCAGGGCCCTTTGCAAAAGATAGTAAACCCAGTACAATCATCTTTTGTGTAATTTCTGTTTAACTTTGGAATGTGTCTGTGCACTGACCTTGATTCATTACTCAAATTTACATTACCTATCATTAGAAACCCTTATATTTACACTTCTAGAATATTGATAATATCAATAGCTCTATTAACCTTATAAAGCAACTTATAAGAATAAGTTAAAGGCTATATATTAGGATAGTAACAAAATTAACTGCTACATAATTTTATTAATAGTTATACAACTTGAACAATATCGATCTAGTATCTGTTGAGTGTACTTATGTTTATGGAATATAAACTTTTACACTTATGCTTAATCAAAGATTAATAGTTGCAATTCATAAATAAAATGTACGTTTCATCAGTAAACAAATATACTATACTGAATGATAGAGTTACTCTGTCTTCAGCTCTTGCTGTTGTTTTAATAATTCTCTTATTTTTTACAGTTTTTTGTTGTATTAGTTGGTCACAGTAAGCCTCTCTTGTCATGTTCTGTTTTCTATGGAGATAAAACAATCTGGTTTTCACTTGATATGTTGTTTCTTATAGTGTCTCTAGTAGCTCACTTGTACACCAGGTGTCAAAATTAGTTAGGTCTGGACTAGATAGCATCCCCCTGTTGCTCTCAATGTGATGCTGGGCTCTGTCTCTGGTTGTACCTTGCTTTACAACTTAATCTTGAATCACATCAGGTTACTGTGGAGACAGCCACCATACAATTTCAGAAGGCTTCTCTTACATGCTATCTCTGTAGCTCTGACTCTGCCTCTCAGAGCTCTATGTTGCTTTTGTTCTAGTGCTCATTTAGCAGTGACTTAGTAAACCGCCCCCCTGTACTCTACAGGGACTATGCCGTTGCTGAGGCACCAGCCGCTGTTGTGGCCATGTCATTTGCCACTTTCATCACGCTGCTTCTGTGTCCTGCTGCACAAACTGCTATTCAGGGGGAACCCAGCACTGTCCTGGGTCCTTGCTGGCCTACGGCCATACCTTGGCAGGGGGCATGGGGCTCGCTCCAACGCACTAAATAAGGAAAGTGTGTAGCGTTTGTTCTTCATATCTAGCACCCTTTTTCTTGGGGGGTGGTGTCTCATACATTGTCTAGACTTTTAGACTCCCAGGTCTGCCTGGATATAGCTTATCTAGATTTTTAGGCTTCTCGGGCTCTTGGTCTGCCTGCTCAGCTCTTAGGCTCCTGGTCCACCTGGTTCTACTGTCATCATCTTCTTGAATCACCTCGGGATTACGTCACTTAATATTTAAGTCCTTTTTCCTAAACTACTACAGGATCACATCATGGTCACCAATTACTATCATTTTATTTCAAAAGTTTTATACCTTCTCAGTGATTGCCTCATGGGCAACCTCTCACAGCACAACCAACAAACTCCAACTCTCTTCTTGACTAGCTAACCCACTCTTTTATAGCACTCATCCTTATTGGACACAGCTGTGGCCTATTAAGGGCAGGCCTGTTCCGAATCTTTGGTAATTAGTACAGCTGCAACTTTTCAGGGGTGAGATTGCCTTCTGCACTATCTCTATTCTCTTATATTCTATCCCCCCACACCACTCTAATATGCACCCTCCTTTTGTTATACAAAAGAAAGAAAAGGAAACTCTTCCTAATTCTATATGTCTGTCTTCTCTTGCTCTAGCTTCAGGAGATTAACACAGCTTTTGCTGAGCAACAGCCTGTGTTGCTTAGTAACAGTTTCTAGAACTAAGAGTTTCTTCTGTTGCTTCATTGTCTGCAAGTTCCTGGCCTTATCTACAAGCAGATTCACATGGTCCGTTTGTAAAGACACATTCACCTGACTCCTTTCTCTCCCACACAATTTCGGTGGTGGAGTGGCTGCCACTGCCACCACACCCCACCCACGAGTCCCACACCACCCCCCCCACTCACATAAACTTACCCCACGCAACTTGCACACAACCCTCCACACACATGCAGGATTTTCTCCATTGCCTTGGATTGACTTGCTCACCCATCCTCCACTTGACTTCCTGACCCATTTGTCCAGGTCTGGTCTTTGCTTATCCTTCAAGCACTTGCATCGCCTTGCCTTAGAAAGCCACTACTTGCCTTGCCATGCCCTTGAACCCCTTCCTTGCCTTGCATTCCCTTCCTCCCCTCTCCCCCACCTGGAATTCAAGACCCTTTTGTAGTGACATTTCCTGGCCTTGACCTGCCCTGTCTGCTCCTCCTAAGACTCTTAAAGCTCTCATGTGCCCCGAGTGCTTCGGGAACACATGAGAGAAAGCCTAGGGGAGGACACATGCTGCCAGACTTATCTGGCTTTGTCTCAGCTTTTGTCTGGCACCAATCCAAGCATGTCTTAATTTTTGGACAGGCAGTTCAAATTTTGCCCTTGGGCTCCGGAGCCACAATGACAGTTCTTTTCCATATGAAGGAAAGCAGGTAGCCCAAGTGTCTTAGGTGTAGATTAGAGATGGCCCATGTGAGATCAAGGCAGGACAGAGTGGTCTGTCCTGGCCGCTTTTGAGTACCAGCAATCTTTGAATGTACCTCTCACCTGCCTTGCCTTGCCTTGCCTTGGCAACCCAACAGTTTCCTTGCCTTGCCCTTCTAACCCTCCCTAGCCTTGCATTCCCTTGCATGCCCATGCCCCACCCTTGACCTGCTACTGTTTTCCTCCAGGGCCTTGCCTAGCCCCTCCTGTTTCTGCCCGGCCTACCCATCACTGGCCTTACCCTCCTATCCCCAACCTTGCCTAGAACTTCTGAGCCTTCTCTCACCTACCATTCCATTTGCTTTCCCCTCTCTGCTCTGGCCTTGCCAAGCACTCCCTTGACTTGCCTGCAACTGCCTACACGTGGTTTGCATTGCCTTGCCTGCATGAAAGGCAAGGCAAAGCATGATAGGCAAGACAAAACAAAGGAAGGAAGCTGTAGGTAGGGCCAGGCAAGGCAGACATAAGCAAGGCAAGCAAAGCAAGGGTGGACTAGGAAAAATTAGGAACGCCACTGAAGGCAAGGCAAGGCCAAGTGACTTGGTGTGCCTTTCCTTGGGAAGCAAAAGATATAGTGCCACTGTTTTTGAAGAAGATGTTAAAGGTACTGGGGCGAGGAATAATCCAGCAAGATTTTCCTAGCTCCTTCTGTGTAGGCGCATTTGTTGGATATATTCAACCCTGGAAGTGAATCAGTCCGCAGATGTTTTGTATTTTGGAGGAGGGAATGCCATTTCTTTTGAGATGGGCTTCTTGTTCATCTCTCTGGCCAAGAAAGCAAGTTTGGATCCACACTTTTGGTGGTCTTAGCAAATTTAAAGGCTTTTCCTAATAGGCAATTCTTTGGATTAAACTTGTTGAATTTTCAGTGGGAATGCAGACACCAAGCTTTTTGTCCTTTAGTGTGCGAGCAGTCACTGGTGCCGTTCCATTTGGATCCTGACTCTGTGAAACTGAAAGCTTAGGATGATACTTAGAGCTGAGAAGGAAAGTGCCCATAACAGGGTGCATGCTCATAGTTTGATGGTGCAGTTGAAATTGTAGGCAGCAAGATCTTTCTCAGCTGGCACTTATTGGTACTCTTTTTGCCAGATGTTTTCAAGTTTGTTAGTAGACTCTGAGAGAGCGAAAAGTTTTGTTAAGGCATAGGAACTCGTGTTTCCCTTTGAGTGTGGTCTAAAGAAGAGTGTGCAGTCAGAAGGGGAAGATCAGGGAAATCTTTTTGTGCAGCACAGTGGATTTGAGAGCAGGGACGTTCCCAACTTGGCTCTGCGCTCGCGGGTTTCGATCCGTTTCCTTCTTTTCCCAGCCGACAGCGCCATTGTGTGGTTGTTTTGGTGAGCTCTGACAGTGCCCAGGAAAAAGACAAGCGCTCTCCTAGCTCGAGCCCATTGGTATTAGGAGCAGCTCGGGGAAGAGCTCCACTGTGCTTCCTGGCTCTTGGAGACTGACAGAATGGGTTTCTGCACCTAGGAGGGAAGGAAGAGGAATCGTTTCATTCTTGGCTGAGCAGTTTGTAAGCTGCAAAAATAATGCAATTGCAACATTGTGTCTTCCTTTTAGAACGTTTTCTGTGTGATCAGCTGCTCAACATGTAACTCACATGCACTGAACTACGTGCACCTCCCTGGAGATATATGCTTTCTCTAAAGCTCTATCCTACCCTCTAAAGTACCATCCTACCCTGTCAATTTCACAGATCTCAAACCCTTTCAAAGCAGCCAGCAGCTGCTTTGCAAAGAAAAAGTCCTACAACAAAAAGCCAGTGCTAGCTTTCATAGTCCCTTTGCAGTCTGTAAACTACACAAAACACACTAGTGATTCACACTTTCCTTCCCAAGTATATATATAGCATCAACATGTTTTCTCAAAGTGGCAGAGTTCATCTTTACAACAAAGCATTTCCAGCTGCAGTTCAGATTGAGAGAACTGCCAGGACAGAAAGTACTTGTTGCCCTACCCGCCTCCCCATGAAACACAATATCTGCAGCTCAATCACTTTCACACACTTTCAAGTGTGGCTGAGTCTAGGCAGCTAGAGATCCTACAAAAGTGCTAGGACAGAAGATGCTCTTATGTATCCCCTTCTCTTAGCAGCATGAACTGCTGCTGTGTATCTTATTTTCCAGCTAGACCTGTTGTCACTTTTTTCATTCTCATCTCTTTGTTGCAAACGTCCAGCATTTGTGCCTACAGATTAAGGCTTGAAAAGTAAAAGCCAATGCAGAGCTGCACCTTCCCGTTGCCGCACATAAGCCACATAAATGCACTCTCTGTATCTGTTTTCAGCTGAATCTACCAAGGTGTTCTCCCCGGTCCTCTCCTATTCATTCCTCGCCTTTGGAACCTATCTCTCTTTTATTCTCCTGGAGGAGAATCATTGTCTCTTTCTTGCAAGGAACAATTCTCCTTAAGCTGAGGGCTCCAGCAAAGCGTTTCTGCCAAAAGATGCTCGGGGCATGCTCTTACCTATTCAACCCTAAGTATTACCTACTCCCACCATTGTTGTGTCACAGAGAGAGTGACAGTGGGGCTGCCACTGCTGAGGTGTCACAAATGAGGGAAAGCTGGGGCTGCCCTCTCCTGCCGAGCCCCCATTAGCTCTGCCAGCACCTCATGGGGACCCAGCACCTGAGTGAAAGGCTAAGAATTGCAGAAGGGCTGAGCTGGAAGGATGACCCAGCAGAATCGTCGAGTCCATTACCTGGCCCTGCACAGACATCAACAAACCCAGCCAGTACATCCCTTAGAGCAGTGTCCAAAGAGAGGGAAGGAGGGAAGAAAGGAAGTGGCAGAAGGAAGGAAGTGGCGGAAGGAAGTGGCAGAAGGAAGTGGCGGAAGGAAGGAAGGAAGTGGCGGAAGGAAGGAAGTGGCGGAAGGAAGGAAGGAAGTGGCGGAAGGAAGTAAGTGGCGGAAGGAAGTGGCGGAAGGAAGTGGCGGAAGGAAGTGGCGGAAGGAAGTGGCGGAAGGAAGTGGCGGAAGTGGCGGAAGGAAGGAAGTGGCGGAAGGAAGTGGCGGAAGGAAGGAAGGAAGGAAGGAAGGAAGGAAGGAAGGAAGGAAGGAAGGAAGGAAGGAAGGAAGGAAGGAAGTGGCGGAAGGAAGGAAGTGGCAGAAGGAAGGAAGTGGCGGAAGGAAGGAAGGAAGTGGCGGAAGGAAGGAAGTGGCGGAAGGAAGGAAGTGGCGGAAGGAAGTGGCGGAAGGAAGTGGCGGAAGGAAGTGGCGGAAGGAAGGAAGTGGCGGAAGGAAGTGGCGGAAGGAAGTGGCGGAAGGAAGTGGCGGAAGGAAGTGGCGGAAGTGGCGGAAGTGGCGGAAGTGGCGGAAGTGGCGGAAGTGGCGGAAGTGGCGGAAGGAAGGAAGGAAGGAAGGAAGGAAGGAAGGAAGGAAGGAAGGAAGGAAGGAAGGAAGGAAGGAAGGAAGGAAGGAAGGAAGGAAGGAAGGAAGGAAGTGGCGGAAGTGGCGGAAGTGGCGGAAGTGGCGGAAGTGGCGGAAGTGGCGGAAGGAAGGAAGGAAGGAAGGAAGGAAGGAAGGAAGGAAGGAAGGAAGGAAGGAAGGAAGGAAGGAAGGAAGGAAGGAAGGAAGGAAGGAAGGAAGGAAGGAAGGAAGGAAGGAAGGAAGGAATCTGGTGTTTGCTGGCACCACCAGTGCCCAGATCTGATAATTTGCTGGTGTCAGGCTCCAGATCCGGCAAATTGCCAGTGCTGGCACTGCCCAAGTCTGGCACCGGTACCACCCAGACCTGGCAATTTCCTGATGCTGGGGCACTCAAAGGGTCTGGCTGAGCAGGAAAGGTGATCCTGAGCCAGGAGCTTTCCTTGACTGCAGCAAAGCCTCAGCATGGAAAGACTTTCCTGGAACTCTGCCCTTGGCCAGAAGAGATTGTGCCAGGAGAGCTGACCCTAAATTTCTTCTCCCAGGCAAGCTTTAGGACAGGGAACATAGAAAAGCCAGAGCTGAGTCTCAGCTCTCTGCAGTCCTCCAGAAAAATCCTGTGTGAAGCATCCTTTGAGCAGGGTTTATATGCCAGGTGGGGGCAATTCAGAGCCCTTTTCTTTCCCTGTAGGCTGATGCTCTGACCCTTGCCCTTTCCAAAGGCCCTAGAGCTGCCTGCCAAGGGGTCTTTTTCACTGGGATGAGAAGAGTCCTGCTGCAAGGCTGTCCTCAACCTGCTTTTGCTGCATATCTGCCTGAGGAGTGCTCATTGCTTTTAGTCTCAGGTCCTGTGTGAGTGCAGGTGAAATTAGGGAAGGAGGGAGCAGCTCTGAAGGGTGGAGTTGGCTTTTGTTGGAGTTTTTTTCTTTTTAATGTACCTTCCCTGTCAGCTCTGGGCAGAGCTATGTAACTGTATCTGACGCCGGTGGCACTGTGGAGGTGGCCAAGGGGACCTTCCCTGAGCCCAGGCCAGGGTGTTCATTGGCCGGTCAGTTCCATTGACTGGCTGTGGCTGTGGGCGCGTCCCTTGAAGCGTCTCCAGGGAGGGAATGCTGGGGCTGTCACCCCTGGGGTGTCACACACAGGGGAACGCTGGGGCTGCCCTGCTCCTGCCCTGTCACCAATAGCTCTGCCAGTGCCTCGAGGGGACACAAAGGCTGAGCCAAAGGGTGAGAATTGCAGAAAGGGCTAAGATGGGAGGGAGCCAGCAGAATCATGGGGTGTAGCCCCTGGCCCTGCACAGACAGCCCAACAATGGCAGCCTGTGCATCCCTGGGAGCGGTGTCCAAAGGCTCCTGGAGCTCCGGCAGCTTCGGATCAATCCAAACACAGCAAGGAGGAGAGGGGCGGGCGGCGGGAAGGTGCCGCCGGGTTCGGGCGCGGGGCGGATTTGGCGTGGGGCCAAGAGCAGGGTCAGGCGGCCAAGGGTGGCCGGACATGCAGAGTCCCTTTCGACTGTCGGCAGCAGCGGCCTGCAGGCACAGCAGAGCGCAGTGGTTCCAGGGCCGTAGGCAGGCGCAGCGCCGGCAGCAGGCGCGGCACGGCTGCGGGGGCAGCGCGCGAAGGCATCGGGCAAGGCTTAAGGGCGGCACGGGGGCGACCGGCATGGGGCTGAGGGGGCCTGTGCTTTGTGGCACGAGTTTGCCATATCTTATGTACTCGGCTGAGATGAAGCACACGTTTCGACTTTCAGCAATTCATTAGCAGAGATGGCCTTGAGGAGAGGTTTTTAAGATTCTGCCGTCTTTTAGGAGGAAGGCTTTTGCTGCAGGGTTTACTCCGGCACACATCCCACCCCCGATCCGAGGCTGTTGTGGTACGGTGGTGACTGAAGGAAACGGACAACCCCCAGTGGAACATTTCTGAATAAATTCTAGACAGAAATCTAAATGGAGAATTAACCCTCACACTAACCCTAATCCCTAACCGTAATCCCCAATCCTAATCCTAACCCAAATTGTTTTCCACGTTGATTCTAAAGAGGTTAGTGTTTGGGGAAGGCCCAATGGATAAACGTGGAGGAACCCGAGTGTATGACAATCATGTCTCTCCTCAGGATTTCCTGGAGCAGCAGCCTTGCAGATGCCTTGCTGGGCCCTCCCCCCTCACAGTGGGTTCGCCCAGACGGGCAAAGACCTTCCCAAACAGTCAGGCTCCAAACTGACAGGGCCTCCTCACAAAACAAGGTGAGCTCCCCCAAGCAGTCAAGGATCTTCTCCTTGCTCTTCTGCAGGGGGACATACATGCAGGGCTTCATCTGCCCCTCCTCCCCCTTGATTTGGAGTGTTTCATTTCCATTAGCAACCCCTGACATCCCTTGGGTGAAAGATGACACCCCTCGTGTCAGCCCTGCTATGGGGGTCTCAGGGCCTTTCTCCCCTCCTGTTCCTCTCCACAACAACATGAGGCCTTTCACACTGCCTGATGTGAGGGAGACTCCCCGTGTTTTGGTGTGCCATTTAGGGGCTGTGCCCCCTGGGATCTGTGCTGGTTTCCCCTGGGGCTGACCTTGGCCGAGGGAAATGCAGCAATAAAGAATGGAATCTTGAAGCAGATCTGGAGGGCCCCCGCAGCCTGAAGGGGTGCAGGAAGGGGGGAGTGAGAGCAGCCACCCCAACATGGGGTTTCCCCCCTAGTACCTGCCGACCGGTTTGGTCTCAGCACTAGTACAATCCCCTTACATTGGAAAGCCACTTCTTTTGGGGAGGACACAGGGGCCTAAAACAACCCCCACCTCCCAGCCAGGGGGAGGAAGCCTTTTCACCTCCCCATTGGAGTGGAGGGGCTTTGTGACCCTCAAGATGGGGGATGGGCAGGCACTTTGTGACCTCACCCAGCTGGGATGTCTGTGACCCCCTCAATTTGGGTGCAGGGGTTTTATTATCTCTCCCAAGTTGGAGTGTAGGCACTTTGTGACCCCTCCTCCCCTTTGGGGTGGGGGGCTTTATGAGACCCCACAAACACAGTTGGGGTGTGCTTTGTTACCCTAAAGTAGAGTGTGAGGACTTTGTGACCACTATAACTGGGGTGTGGATGCTTAGTGAACCTCCCAGTGGGATATGAGGTCTCTTTGATCCCCAGTTGGGTTTCAGAAGCTTTATGACCCCCTGAATTGGAGTATGGGGTCTCTGTGAGCCCCCCTGACTTCCCAGGGCCCTCTTCAAACATTTTTGGGGTGCAGGGGAGCAGAGTCCTGTAAATAACCCAACTCTCCCCTGCCCCAGGCAGTTTCTGTGTATTTGCAATTTTGGGAGTCACACAGTGGGGGCAGGGTCACACAGAGTCAGGAGGTGTCACACACTGAAGGGGTGTCACACACACCTGGTGAGGAGTTAGACCTGGGGGGATGCCAAAGTCTGAGGGGGATTACAGCGTGTGGGGGCATCACACACAGCCAGGGGATATCAGACATGGGGGCCATTGCACTGCTGGGGGCTGTCAGAGCTAGGGGGAGGGTCACACAGCCAGGGAGGTCATACCTTTTGAGGGGGTTCACTTGGTGTGTGGGGGATCACACAGCTGGGGAGGGGTCAGGGCTGGGCTGTCACAGCTTGGAGGGGATCACAGGTGCGGAGGGGGCAGAGCTAGGGGGGGTCATAGCTGGAGTGGGGGAGTCACACAGCTGTGCAGGGGAGTTGTCACAGTCCTGGGAGGTGTCCCACAGCTGGGGAGGGTCACACATTGGGGGGTTACACATACAGCCAGGACAGGGCCCCTTTTAGGGGAGATGCTTGAGCATCCCAGGGGAGGGGGCTGTAATTAAAGCCACAATAATTTATTGCGATTTAAGGCAACTCAATGCAAACCCACATGGACACAGGCAACACAGCAAGGGAGAACATCAAAACACTGGGGACCCCAGTAGGATCAGCCCAGGTCATGCAGGAGAACCATGGATTTGGGGAGGCTGGTGAGGTGAGGAGGGGTCATGCATCATGCTAGGGGGGCACTCCACATTTGGTGGAGGCTCCTGTGCACCCCAGCTTTCTGGTCAGGCTGCTGAAGACCCCCTACTACTTTTCTAGGGGAAAGGACAGTCCTGGATGGGTATAGGCGACAGTCCCATAGCCAAGAATGCTCAGGCAACACCATCCCAATTCCCCCGAGAAACCCAAAAGCTGGTTTATGGGTGTGGTGGTGGGAACCTGGATTGGGGAGGGGACCCCAAGGTTGTGGAAAGGAGGAGAAGGACCTCCAGTCCCAGGTCCCTGACAGAGTATGCCTGGATAGAGGGTTCTGGGGTAGGATGAAGGGACATGGTGTGTTGGGAGTGGACAGTCAGGATGGGAGGGTTTCAGGGGACATGGGAGGGATGGGGGTGTGGTTTTATGCCCCGTGCCTTCATGTAAGAGAGGAGCTGGTCGGGAATCTCAGCGAGGACTTCTCGTGCCAGCCCTGCCATGCTCAGCCCCGCACCGGGACCCCCCGTCATGTAGTCACGAAATGGAACAAACTGGAGGGGGGCACAGCGATTGAGGGGGTCCAGGACCGGGAAGGCCCCGGAACTGTGTGCCCTACACACAGCAGCTCCAGTGTCCCCTCCCCATTCCTGATGTCTCAGTGTCCCTCACATCCAGGTACATACTAAGACCCAGTGCCCCTCCCCCCCCCCCCCCCATCCTGGTACCCCCCCCCCCATGTCCTAATGTACTCCCACATCCCAGTGTTCCCCATTTCCCAATACAGCCCTCTTCATGTCCCAGGGCACCCCCACATCCATGCGCATCCCAAGCCCCAATGCCCCTCCATATCCCAGTGCCTCCCATTTCCCACAGCCCCCACATCCCAGTGTCTCTTCCTATTTCCCAATACACCCCATGTCCCAGTGCCTCTTCCTATTTCCCAATACACCCCATGTCCCAATGCTCCCCCCATCCGGGTCCATCCCGGTGCCCAGTGCCCCCTTCATTTGCCAGCGCACCCTCCTCATGTCCCAGTGCCCCCCACATCCAGGTGCATCCCATATCCCATTGCCTCCCTCCAATGTCCCAGTGTTCCTGCCTGCTAATGATCTGGGCTTCCCCCCACATCCAGGAACATCCTAAGTCTCACTGCACTCTTTTTTCACAGCACAGCCTCCCCCAGAATGTCTTAGTACACGTCCTCTTCATGTCCCAGTGAAACTACATATCCCAGTATATGCCCCTCCATGTCCCAGTGCCCCCCACATCCCAGTGTCCCCCCCTTTCCCAGTACCAACCCCCTTCATGCCAAAGTGCCCCCCATATCCTGATAGACCTCCATGTCCCACTGCCCCCCCATTCCAAGGTACATTCCAAATCTCAGTGTACCCACTTTTCCCAGTGAAGGCCTCCAACATGTACCCAGTGCACCCAATGTCCCAGTGTCTCCCTCCACTGAGGTACATTCCAAACCCCATTCCACTCCTTTTTCCCAGTGCATCCCTCCCATGTCACAGTGCACTGCTTCTGTGTCCCAGCACATCCCTGACATCTCAATTCCAACCCCCCCCACTATTTCCCAGTAAACTTCCTTTCACGTGCTATTGTCTCCTTCATGGCTCAGTGCTTCCCATATCCTAATACGCTCCCATGTCGCAGTGCACCCTCATTCCAAGGTACATCCCAAGTCCCAGGGCACCTTCTTTTCCCAGTGAAGTGCCCCTACCATGTGCCAGTGCACCCCCAAATCCCAGTGCATCCCCCCATCTAGGTGCATCCCAAACCCATTGCATTCCCATGTCCCAGTGCCCCCCATTTCCCAGTCCACCTTATCATTCCTCCATACCAGTCCCACCAAGTGCTCTCCAGGAGTGATGGGGCTGATTTGAGCTCCCCAGGGCACCCCCTCACCACCACCCTGCTGGGTGGGCTGGGAGGGGGTCCCCAAATTCCTCATTGGTGAGGTTGGTTACCTGGACGATATCACGCTCAGCCACTTTGCCACGGGAAGAGATGCGGATGTCATCCCCATCTAGCTCCACCATGGCTGGGAGCAATGTAGGGGGGAGGTCAGCAGCACCCCAGTGCCCCCCATCCCAGGATGGGATCCCATTATGTCCCTCTCAACCTCACAGCCAGAACCCCCAAGCTGGGGTGTGCTGAGTCCATTCATATGCTGACACATTCAACTCATAGTTCAGTGGCCAAAGGACCCCGCCCCCATCCCCTCAGCCTTCCCCTAGTTCCCCCCAGCCCCCAGATCTTACCATCAAACTCGGCCTGGCCAACCCCCACGATGATAATGGACATGGGCAATTTGGCAGCCTGAAGGAGCCAGGGGGTAAAGGCAGTCCCATGAAATTTAATGATGCTGCCACCAAATGAGCCACCCCCCCCTCCCTGCAGCACCCAGGGGTGCCAACACCCCCTCCCCCAAGGATTCCAGTCCCTTACCACCCCCCCATCACCCAAAGGTCTCAGACCTCCCCAATGGCACCAGGGGGTTCCAGGAACTTCCCAGTCCCCTTGCAGCACCCAGGGGTTCCAGACACCCCTGCACATTGAACCCTGGGGGTCCAAGCCCTTTCCCACCTCTCACTGGTCCCAGTCCCTCCTCACTGCCTCCAGCACCCAGGGGTCCACACCCCCCCCCAGTACCCAGGGCTCCCAGCGCCTTCCCCATCCCTCCAATATGCAAGGGTGCCAACCCACCCCTTCCCTCTCAGCTTCAGGGTCCCAGCTCCTCTTCACCCATCCCATCACCCAAAGGGTCCCAACTACCCCCAACCCCTCAGAACCCAGGAGTTCAAGCCCCTTCCTATCCCCCTTCTAGCTCCTCCTCAACCCCCCAGCACCCAGGGGTCTCCATCCTTTCCTACCCCCTTCAAGGGTCCCAATCCCTCTCCACTGCCCCCATCACCCAAGGGTCCCAAGTCCCCAGCACCCAGGGGTGCCACCACCCACCCCAATGCCACTATGAGGGTCTCACATTGACAATGGCCTCCTTGGTCTGGGCCATGTCAGAGATGACACCATCGGTGATGATGAGGAGGACAAAGTACTGGGATCCGTCCAGCACCGTGGCCGCTGAGCTAGGGGGACCCTGCGTGACGCCGAGGACACAGGGACCCCACCCCAGGGCATGGGGCCCCCCTTACCGGGCAACATGGTTGACAACAGGGGCAAAGTTGGTGGGGCCGTAGAGCTGGACATGGCGCAGGCTGCGCTGATACGCCTCCAGCACCCCCGCAATGCCATGGCACGCCGGGTTTGATGCATCCCCATTCTGCCGCAGGGTCACCAGGAGCACGGTGACACCACAGCCCCCACCCATGGACAGGATGACACCATGCACCCCACCCACAGACAAAGATGGCATTGCCGTGGCCCCCAAATGCTAACAAGGACAATCCCACAATGTCCACAATGCGGTAACAAGGGAGACACCAACATGTTCCCAACTCAGTGTCAAGGATGATACTGCCATGGCCCCAACCCAGTGACAAAATGATGATGCCACTATGTTCCCAACCCAAGACAAGGATGACACCACCACATCCCCAACCCAGTGACAAAAATGATACCACTATGTCCCCAACACAGTGAGAATAGGTGACAAGGACAACATCATCATATGCCCGGCACAGTGACAAAGACCACACCACCACATCCTGAACCTGGTGACGAGGATGATACTACTATGTCTCCAACCTGGTGACACTGCCATGACCCCAAACCAGTCACAAAATGATGATGCCACTATGTTCCCAGCCCAAGGATAAGGATGACACCACCACATCCCCAGTCCATATCCAATCCAAACACACCATATACCCAACTTGGTGATCAAGGATGAGACCACTATGACCCCAAACTGGTGACAACACCAAGCCCCTTCCTAACCTGGTGATAGGGATGACACTGCCATGGCCCCAGACCAGTGACAAGGATCACACCACCACAGCCCCAACCCAAGGACAATATCCCTCCATGTCCCAAACAACATGACACGATGATTCCACCATGGCCCCAACTTCGTGACAAGGACACCACCCTTCATCCACAGTCCTGTCCCGCCTTGGCCCCTCACCAGTGGGAACTCGTGGGACACGTGCCCATCCGGGGGGACCTTGGCACCAAAGCCAAGGGCTGGAAACATTTTGTCACTGTCGTAGTCCTGGATGATGTCCCCCACAGCCCTCAGTGCCAGGCTGTAGGCATTCAGCTGGAAGGGGCTCAGGTAGTGCAGGGACGTGGGCTGTGAGGGGTTCCCTGCACAGGCATGGGGCTCAGCACCCCCACAGCCCCCCCAGCACCCCCATAACACCCCCAGCTGGAAGGGGCTCAGGTAGTGCAGGGACGTGGGCTGTGAGGGGTTCCCTGCACAGGCATGGGGCTCAGCACCCCCACAGCCCCCCCAGCACCCCCATAACACCCCCAGCATTCCCACAACCATGGCACCACTATGGCCCCAACCCAGTGGCAAGGATGATGTCATTCCCAACACGGTGACAAGGACAAGGATGATCCCACCATGTCTCCAAATGCCACCACATCCCCAACCCAGTCACAAGGGTGACACCACCATATTCCCAATTTGGTGACAAAGGTGATGCCACCACGTCCCCAACCTGGTGACAGCTGGTGACACGGATGACACCACCATGGAACCAACAGTGACAAGGAAGACATTGCCATGACCCCAACCCAGTGACAAGAATGGCACCACCAAACTCAGTGGTGATGATGGCACCAAATCCCCAACCCAGAGACAGCTGGTGACAAGTATGACACCACTGTAGTACCAATACAGTGACAAATATAACACCGCCATGGCCCCAAACCCACAATAAGGACAATGCCATCGTGACCCCAACCCAAGGGAGTGACAAGGGAGACGCCACTGGGTCCCCAACCCAGTGACAAGGGAGACATGACCATGTGTCCAACACAACTACAAGGACAACAACACCATGTCCCCAAGCTGGTGACAAGGATGACACCACCAAACTGGTTACAACTGTCCCAAATAAATCCCTCAGGGGGAACACAGTTGCCACTCACCATTGGATGCCGTGAAGTCTATGGCCACTGTGAAGTTGAGTTGGGTCCTGGGGGGTTAAAGTGGCCTTGGGGTGATCTAGGGGGTGACTTGTGGGTTTGGGGTGGGGCACCCCTCTGGCCACAGGCTGGACTGGGTGCACCCATATCACAATTCAGAGCACCCCCAAGTATCCCTGCACTGAGGTGTCAGTGCTGCACCTAAAGGAGTGGCTGCGGGTGCTGAGGAGCCCCAAATGACCAATTTGGGAGTGCTGGGGAGCCCCTGCCCATGAGGGAGTATCTGGGTGGGGTGCTGAGGATTCACAATGGTGAAGATGGGAGTGGTGGGGATCCTCTTTTCCCAAAGGAGCAACTGTGGGTGTTGGGGACCCCAAAGCTGTTGGAAGTGCTGGAGACTTCTAAAGGGAGCAATTGTGGGTGCTGGGGACTACCAGTGAAGCAGCTGTGGGTGATGGGGACAGCCTGCCTGCAAGGAGGCATCTGGGTGGGAGTGCTGAGACCCCCAATGGAGGAGCTAGGTGTGCTGAGGACCCCCCAGTGGAGCAACTGGGGGTGTTGGGGATCCCACAGGGAGGAGCTGAGGATAGCAGGAACACCATCCACCCCTCCCCCCCATCCCCGAGGGAGCAGCAGTGGGTACTGGGGACCTCCAAGGGAGGAGATGGCAGTCCTGGGGACTGCCCTGCCAGTGAAATAGAGGCTGGGGATGTTGGGGATTCTCTGCCCTTGAGGGAGCAGCTCAGAGTGCTGGGTACTCCCAAGGAAGGAGCTGGGGGTGTTCGAGACCCTCAAAAGTGCAGCTGGAGGTGCTCGGGACCCCCTCCTCACCCGCCCCTGATGTAGTCCAGGAAGGTGTGCTCAGCCTCCACAGTGAAGGACAGCAATGTCACCTGTGGGGACATGGGACTCAGGGGAGAAGTGCCCACTCCCCCTGTGTCCTCCCCCTCTGCACATCCCCATCCTCACTGTCCCTGAGTTCAGGTACTTCTTCTTCTTCATCTTCTTCCGGGGGTTCACCACCTGCAGGGATGAGAGGAGAGCGAAGGGGTCTGCTTCTCACAGGGACAGGAGGCTCCAGGGAGCAGTGTAATGGACTGTCACATCCAGGGGGACAGGGGGGCACAGAATACCCTGGGAGGCAGCAGTGGGAGCACTGTACTGAGGTGCAGAGAGGGACCTTGAGAAGCACATGGTGGGCTGTGACACCCAGGGGTGCATGTGGGGACCCTGGGGATTGTAGTGCAGCTGGAGATCCATGGTGGGGGCTGGGGACCCTCAAGGGAGCAGCTGTGGGTGCTGCACCCCAGGGTGCAGCATGGAAACCATAACACCCCAGGGGTGCAGTGTGGGGATCCCAACACCCTAGGCACAGGGAATCATGGGGACTGTAAACCTCTATGGCTGCAGCATGAGCACCCTGGGCATCACTGCACCTCAGAGTGCAGGAGAGGGACCCTTGGGTATATGGCACACCAAGGTGCAGGATTGGGAGGGACCCTGGGGACCACAACATCCCGGGATTGCATCACGGGGATCCAGGGGTATGTAGCACCTACACAGAGACACCGGCACACAGAGGTGCAGCAGAGACGGACCCTGGGGACCATAACACCCAAGGAGTGCAGTGTTAAGACCCCAACACACAGAGGTGCAGCACAGGGTCCCTGGGCACCGTAACATCTGGGGGTGCAGCAGTGGGACCATGACCCCCATGGGGGGTGGTGCAGGACCCCCATGCCCATGTACCCATCCCCCCTCACCTCGTACACGTTGAAGTGGCTCTGGCCTCGTGCCAGCTCCCGATAACTGGTGGTGAACTCCCCGATGAAGTCGTGGCTGCACAGCCAGTGAATCTCCATCAGTCCGGTTTGGGAGGTTCCCATTACCCGGGGGATCCCCACCAGTCAGTGGTGTGGGGATGGGGGGCTTCCCATTGCCCAGGAGGTTTCCCATCAGCCAGAGAGTCCCGAATAGCCAGGGGGGATTCCCATCAACTGCGGGGGGGGGGGGGCTCCATCTCCCCGGGGATGCAGGGGTGGTGGGGGGTCCCTGTCACCTGAGGGGGGCAGGTGCAGGGTGTGGAGGGTCTCCAGGACCACACACAGCTCACCTGCCATCACGGTCCCAGTCATATACTTCCACCTTGATGGCTCTGCAAGGCAGAGGGGGGGGTCACCGACACCCCCAAATCCCAACCTCCTCCCCCCCCTCCCCTGGGCACCCGTCACACACAACCCCCCGCTCCCTGTGGGATTTGTTTTGACGCCTCTGTGGGCTTTTTCCTGCTTCCTTCTCCTCCTCAGGATATTTTTATCCATCGTTGCCACAGCAACATTCAACATGGGGCCAAAGCAGTGTGAAGAGATTTTTGCCAGGACAGTAGCTGATGACACTGGTTTGGGATTGGGGGGGGGGAGGAATAGCTCGGTGACAGCTGCGATGCCCATTGCTCAGATGGGTAAACTGAGGCAAAAGGGCAAAAGCGGGTAACACTGGGGGGGCAGGGGGGGCGGGGGTGTGCTACTGGTACCACAGAGACAGGGGAAGGGGTTCTGGGAGTTGAGGTGGCCACAGAGGGTGTCTCATGGGGCCACAGAGAAGGTGGATGGACAGCAGGGGGTCCCGAGGTACCACAGAGATGAGGAGAAGGGGGTAAAGAGGGTCCTGAGGTACCACAGACACAGGGGAAGGGATTCTGGGGTACTGCAGAGAGAGGGGAAGGGGATCCAGGGGTACCATGGACATGGAGTGAGGGAGGCTCTGAGAGTCCAGAGGTACCACACAGATGGGGACATGGGGTGCAGGGATTCCTGGAGGACCTTGGAGATGGGAGAAAGAAGGAAAAGGGGGTCCTGAGGGCCCATAGAGATGGGAGGAAGGGGGTTCTGGGGGTCTCAGAAGACCACAAAGATGGGAGTGCAGGGTGTCCCCGGGTATGACAGAGAGGGGAGAAGGGGGTTCAGGGGTCCTAGTGGACCCTAGAGATGGGGGGAAGAGGGAGAAGGAGGTCTTTGGGGCCAAAGAGGGGGTGCAGGGGGTAGCAGTCCCCTGACACTCACCGGTCATGGTCCCCGTTGCAGAGGGCACGCACAGGAATGGCAAAGGCTGCCCAGACGGGGTTCAGTGTGTTCCGCACCACTTCCGTCTTGTGGCAGATGGTGAAACTGGGGGAAAGACAAGGAGTAAAAGGGAGTCACTCCCCCAGCCCAACAGCCCCCCAATCTGTCACCCCCACAGTGCAGTGAGGATTTTTAGATACTCCCGCCAATGCCAGCCCATGGGGACGTAAGGGTGTCCTGTGCTGGGGCTGAGCCCTCCCATGAGGTGTGGGAGGGTCACTGCAGTTTTGAAGGGGGGTCGCTCACGTCCCGTCTTCGTTGCTGCGGTAGAAGACCATGAAGGGGTCAGATTTTCCGAAGAAATCCTTCTTATCCAGCTTGTTGGCGCAGAACTGGAGTGTGGCCACGTCCTGGGGGGTGGAATCGGGGGGGATCATCCACCCTGCACTCCCCTCAGGGGTGGGATCCTTTGGGGCAGCTGCTCCATGAGGGAAGGAGGGATCCAGGACAGGCGGGATACAGCGTGAGGATAAACAGCCCACACTCTCATCTGCGGGCTAGTGTGTCTCAGCCAACCCTGATATTCCGGGGTTCCCAAGCTACGCCCCCTCCCCTGCCCCGCCGCAACTCACCCGGCAGTTTCCCAACTCTTCAGCGAGGAGTATGATGGTGCCGCACTTCTTCCCCGGAATGCCACTGCCGGGATGAGATGTGAGCAGAGTGGGGGCACACGTGGTGCCCTGGGGGGTTCCCCCGCGCACTGAGCACCCCAAAACTTACACATGGGAGGCAGCCGGGACAGGTCTTCTGCCCCGGGAGTGCATGGTGGCTGTCCCCATCCTGCAGGGACACATGCTGAAGGGTGATGGAGGGGATCCCCACCCAATAAAAAGCCCCCCACTCCCAAAAAAAGGAAGTCTACAAAAAAAAAACCCAGCTCCCTCCCAGATTCCAGCACCCTAAAAAGAAGCTGTTTCTCCCCTCAAAAAAGCCAGTCCCCAAAAGACATTCAGCCCCCCCAAATAGTCAATTCCCACAAAACAAACTGCCCCTGAAAAAGCCAACCCCAAAAAGTCAGACCCTTCCAAAAGCCAGAGCCCCCCTAAAAGCCAGATCCTTCAAAAGGATCCTTCTTTTTTCCCAAGAAAAAGCCAGACCCATCAAACCCCACCAAAAATGCCACTGTTGGCTCTGGGGTCTGAGTCCATCCTGGGCACACCAAAAGGGACCTAGGGAGACATGAGGACACTGGGACCATGGGGGTTCATGTCAAGGGCTTCTCCAGGGGGACATGGGGACACTGAGTTTCCCACTTTTCTCCAAAACACTGGTTTTGGAGAAACCCAGGATTTTCTCCAAAGAGGACATAGTGACCTCAGGGACACTGGGGCACAAGCAGGACTCATGTCAGGAGCTTCTCCATGGGAGAGGTCATGGGGACATTGGGATCAGTGGGGGCGGCAGCTCACATTGGGGGCTTCCCTGGGGCAGAGACAGAGGGACTATGGGACACTGGGGACAAGGGGGGCTACCATCAGGAGTTTCTCCAGTGCAGGGCATGGGGACCCTGAGGGAGACACTGGACCACAGTGGAGGCTCAAATGAGGGGTTTCTTGGGGAAAGGGAGGGGGGAGGGAGGTGGGTGGGGGCAGAGACATGGGGACTCTGGGGTTCGTGTCAGGGGCTTCTCTAGGAAGAACATGGGCATACTGGGGCACAAGAGGGCTCACATCAGGGGCTTTACTGGGGTGGGACATGGGGACACTTGGGGAAAGGGGGGGGCTCACGTCAGGGGCTTCTCCAGGCGGCTGCCAGCTGAGCCCACGATCTCCCCCAGGGTGCAGAATGCCTGGCCCAGGAAATCCTGCAGGATCAGGAATACTGGGTGTCACCAGGGGGATGCCCATCCCAGGGAGGCCAGGGGAGCAGGGCTGACTGATCCTGCACTTACATGCTTGGAGAGGTCAGGGCTCTTGGAGTCCACATCATACCTGGGGGCAGAGGGAACATGTAGGCATGGAACAGGAAGGAGGGGCCTTGGATGGGACAGGGATGGGAACAGGGATGGAGACAGGGATGGGATGGGATGGGATGGGAGGGAGACAGGGAGTGGGAGGGATGGAATTAGAGAGGGATGGTACACAAATAGGGATGGATTAGGTGTGGGGATGGGATGGGGAAAAGAATAGCGATAGGATGGGACAAGGAGAGGTAAAGGAATGGGATGGGATGGGATGGGATGGGATGGGATGGGATGGGATGGGATGGGGACAATAGAATGGACAGGGATGAGATGTGGCTAGGGACAGGATGGGACAGGAACATAATGGGGACTATCCAGTCCAGGATAAGGATGACAATGGGACGGGACAAGGATGGGGACAGGGATGTGAACAAGGGTGGTAATGGTCCAGGAATGGGGAAAGAACAAGGATGGGGACAAGGACACCCTGAGGGGCTGTGCCAGGGTGGCCAGGGGGTGACCCTGGGGGGAAAGGGGGTTGACACTGGGGGTGACACTGGAACCACAGGGGCCACTCACAGGTCAAAGCGCAGATTCTGCCGCTCCTCAAAGCAATAATCAAGGACAAACTTGTGCAGGAAGTCAGGATTCAGGGAATTGTCGATGACCTCAGTCCGGCCAAACTGGGGGATATAGGTACAGTGGGGATAATGGGGTGACAGGAAAACATGGGGTGGGGACAGGGATATGGAGACAGAGGGACATGGGGATGTGGTGATTTGGACACGGGGACATGGGGACATAGAGATGATGAGACATGGGGGCATAGGGATGGGAACATGAGAACATGGGCAGGGGGGATAGGGATACAGGGATATGGGGACATGGAGATGCGAAGTCATGGGGGCATAGGGATGAAGACACAGGGACATGAAGACATGGGAACACAGGGATGTGTGAACAGCACCAGAAAACAGGAGTATGGGAATGAGGGTGGGGCATACGATGGGAGCAGTGGGACCTGAGAATGTGGACATGGGGACATACAGATATGGGGACACAGTGACATGGAGACACAGGGACATGACAACATGTGGACGTGGGGCTGGGGACATGGGAACATGAGGATATGGGGACATAGCAACATGGGGACACAGGGACATGAGGACATGAGACTGGGGACATGAGGACACATGTGGGCGGAGGAAGTGGGGCAAGGGTGGGCAGCAGGCCCGGGCCGGGGCACGTGTGGGAAAGGGGTGGGCAGGGGCGGGGAGGGCCCAGGTGCCGCTTTGTGCCTCGGGGCTGTCCCACCCCCTGCTCATTACCCCGCAATTAACACATTGTTAATTACAGGGGGCCTGGCTGCATGCTGACAGCTGATTGGCTGGCTGCCCGGCACCTCGACATGCTCCCCAGATCCCCAGGATGCTGGTTGGCTTATCGCTCTGCCCCCAGGCATTGATTGGATGGCTGCTGCATCCCAGAATGCTGATTGTCCAGGTGCTGCATCCGAAGATGCTGATTGCTCACTGGTGACTGGCCAACTGGTTGGCACCCCAACACACTGATTGGCCACCTGGCCATCACCCCAACATGCTGATAGGCCAGAATCTTACATGCTACTTGGCTGGCTGGCTGCCATTACCCCTGACATGCTGATTTGCCATCTGATTGGCACACAGACATGCTGACTATTCATTGCCCCAGCATGCTGATGATTGGTTGGCCAGCTAGCACCCCAACATCTTGATTGGCTGGCTGAGTACACACTAACATGTCAACTGGCCAGCTGAGCACAGCCCAACATGCTGATTGGCTGTCCCCCACCAATCGGGTCACTCACCTCCCGCCATTGGTGGCTGCCAGGGCGCTGCGTGTACAGCACACAGACTGCAGGGGGAGGGGTCAGGGGAGGCAGGCACCCCCAGAGACCCCCAAAACTCTTAGAGACACCACCATTCCCAGAGAATCCCAAAACTCCCCAGAGAGCCCCCAAAACACCTCAGAGACACCCCTGAACCCCCCCAAATCCCCCTAAACTCCCCCAGACACCCCCAAAATACCTCAGAGGCTCCCCAAATCCCCCAGAGATCTCCAAAACCCAAAAGACCACCCAAAACCCCCAGAGACCCCAACACTCCCCAGTGTTCCCAAAACCCCCAGAACCCTCCAAAATGTCCTTGAGACTCCCAAACCCACATAGAACCACAACAATCCCAGAGACCTCCCAAAACATGTCAGAGACCCCAAAAACCCCTAGAGACCACAACACTCCCCAGAGACACTGATGCTCCCAGAGACCCCCCAGAAACTCCAGATACTCCCAAAACACCTCAGAGACACCCCCCAACCCCCAGACACCCCCAAGCCCCCCAGAAACCCCAAGCCCCCCAGAAACTCCCCAAAACACCTAAGAGCCAAAACACACCCCATCCCCCCTGCCTCACTCACTTGGGTCCGACTTAGAGAAGGTGTCCCTGTCCAGGAGCTGCCTGGGGGGCAGAGAGGAGTGAGTGTGAGAGTATGTGTGTGTGTGTGTGTGTGTGTGTGTGTGTGTGTGTGTGTGTGTGTGTGTGAATGTGAGTGTGAATGTGAGTGTGAGCACCTGGCTGTGTCTATGACTGTGTGTACCCGTTGTGCAGTAAGATGTGCCCCAGAGCACACATTGAGGTGCACAACCACAGGTCGTGCCCTGTTGTGACAGGGTGGGTGGCAGGGTGTGCGCAGCCAGGTGTGCCCCAGGACAGGGATTGGCGTGCAAAGCATGTCTGACACGTTGGGGTGCACAGACACATCTGCACAGGGTGCACAGCATGACACATGTTAAGAATGCCAAATGTCAGGGGTACAGTTATGTGTCAGGACACCAAAAAAAGACCTCAGGTTGCAGAGGGAGGGTACAGGGACTGCAGGGTGGGCAGGGGGTACAAGGGATGCAATGGTGCAGTGCAGCCCAGCCGGAGGATTCAGGAGTTTCAGGGTGGGCAAGGGATACCGGGGGTGCAGGGGATACAGGGTCCAACCAGACCCCCCTGCATCCCCAGAATCCCCCAAACCCGACCTTCTTGCACTCCCAGTCCCAGAGACCCCCAAATGCCCCCGCATGCCCCCCACTCCCCTCAGTGCCCCACACCCTCAGCACCTTTGGCTTACCCAGTGCCCTTCTGTCCCCACACCAAACACTCCCTGTACTCCCCAGGCTCCCCCACGCCTACCAGCACATTCACATTCCAGTGTCTTCCAGTGATTCTCAGTGCCTCCTAATGCACTTCAGTGCCTCCGGCGCCAGCTGCCCTGCTTCCCAGTCCTTCCCCGTGCTTCCCCGTGCCTCCCAGTGCTCTTCATTGCCGACAGCACCCTGTTCCCTAGTGTCTCCCGGTGACTTCCAGAGCATTTCAGTGCATTCCAGTACATCTCAGCAATTCACACCACCAACTGCTCCCACTCTCCGGTGCATTCCAGTGCCTCCCAGAGCATCCCATGGGATCTCAATACATCACAGTGCACCCCGGCATCCTTCGACGCCAGCTGCTGTGGCACTCCAGTACCTCCCAATGCGTCTCATTGCGTTCCAGTGCAACCCAGTGCCCTACAACGCCAGCTGCTCCCAGCTCTCCAATGCTTCCCAGTGCATCCCACGGGATCTCAATGCCTCCCAGTGTACCTCAGCACCCTCCAACGCAGCTCCCCAGTGCTTCCCCGTGCCTCTCTGTGCATCCCAGCACCCTCCAACGGCAGCTACCCCTACATCACAGTGCAACCCAGTGCCCCCCAGCACCTTCCAACGCCAGCATCAGCGCCTCCCCGCGCCCCCGCCGCCCGGTGCCGGCTCCCGCCGCGGCCCCGCTACCTGCAGGACACCGTGAGTTCCACGCGAGTGGCCGGGACGGGACTGGATCCGGTGCCCGGTTCCGAGGCGCCCAGGCCCGCCATGCCCCGAGCTCCGTCGCTGCCCCGACACCGGCAACAGCACCGCGATCGGCTCCGCCTCGGGACCGCCCTTGGCACCGCCCGGGGCTCCCGGCACCGGCTCCGGCCCCTCACCGAAGGACTTGCCCCGGAGTCTTCTTCGGGACCACCCGCCGGGAGACCGGGACCGCCTTTGGCACCGCCCGGGGCTCCCGGCACCGGCCCCGGCCGCGCACCGAGGGAGTGCCCCGGAGTCTTCTTCGCGACCGCCAGCGGGGAGACCGGGACCGGCTCGGGACCGCCCCCGGGATCGTCCCCAGATGCGCGGTACCGCCTCCGGGATCGCCCCCGGGGCTGCCTCCCCTTCCCCGGTACCACCACGGACTGTCGATACTGCCTCCGGGATCGCCCCGAAATTTTCGGAATCACCCCCAGATTCCTGCGATCTACCGTCACACCGCCTCCAGGCCTGCTTCCAAATCCCCGGTACCTCCCGGGCCCGGGGGACCCCTCCCCCTCCGCCTCGGAAACGCCCCCAGATCTCCGGGATGGCCCCCCCCATCAACCCCAGCGCCGCCTCCACAGCCCAGTTCCCCCCTGGAAGCCTGGTACTGCTCTGGGATCCACCCCAGATTCCCGGGATCGCTCCGGGATCAACGCCAAATCCCTTGTACCTCCCCTGACCACTGCCGCCTCCCCCGCATCGCCCGCCGGGCTGCCTCACCATTCCCGGGACCGCCTCGGACCACCGGTACTGTCCCCAGGATAGCTCTCAGATCCTCGGCATCACCTCCAGATCCCCGGCATCAGTCCGAGGAAGTCCGGTGCCTTTCCCTGCATCGTCCCCAGTGCCACCTCCCCGTCCTCAGTGCCCCCCGGACGCGGGTACCAAGGATCAGCCCCGGGATCATCCCGAGACCACTGCTACTGCCCTGGGATTGCCCCCGAGGCTGCCTCCAGACGCCGGTACACCACGGACCATTGGTACTACCCCCCGGGATCACCCCCAGACCGGACCCCCGGTGCTCCCTCCCCAGTAGCCCCAGCACCCCTCTGACACTCCTAGTGCGCCCCCCTGTGCCATAGTGACACTCTCGATACCACCCACTCCACAGAATGAAGTCCCAATCCCCCTAGTTCTCCCTTACTCAGAACCTTCCCAGTATCCCCACAGCCCCTGCAACTGCAGATGCAGAGTCCCCCAGTCCTCTCCTATCCTTCAGTAGGTCCCAGTACCTCCCCTGCACCATTCTGGTAACATCCAGCAGCTCCCAGTACTGTCCCGGGTCCTGCAATGGGCGCAAGGGGGGTGACATCAAGAGCCAGAGGAGGCACCCATTGCTGGGGGGGGTTACCCACTGCTGGGGGGGGAAGCCAGTGTGTGCTGGCTTGAGGACTCCACTGCCAGTTCGAGGCTCCCCAGTGCTGTGTGGGGAGCCCACTCTGGGGGGACAGCACCAAACCCCCCCCTTTCCACCCAAAGCTCAGTGATCCAATGGGTCCATAGTAGAGGGACACTCTGGGTGTCCCAGGAAACTTTGAGGAGACACAGACACAACACAATAGGGGTAAATTTGGGTCTCTGGCATCCACTCTGCATGCCCAGGAACTGGGGCCACTGGCAGCTCCATGTCCCCATGGAGAGACACCCACCCCTCCAAGGGCACCCACAAACCCTTTTCGGGGGGGCTCACAACCTTCCAGACCCCACTATGCCAAAGACATTTCCCCCACCTCCCCCTAAAACCACCACTCTGTGAGGGAGCCCACCACATCCAGCCTCCTTTATTACAAATGAGCAGTACAATTTGGAGGGAGGGCACCCCACACCTCTATCCCGAGGGATATGCCTTGATGACCTTTACATCATCGAGGGGTCGGTCCTGGGAGTTGGTCTCCACCATGGCTAGGCGCCCCAGCACCCCCATTCCTTGGCACACCCTCCCAAAAATGCTGTGCTTCCCATCCAGCCACTGTGCTGGGCCCAGTGTCAGGAAAAATTGGCTTCCATTGGTGTCCGGCCCTGCATTGGCCATTGCCAGAATCCCGGCGCCTGTGAGACATGGGGACGTGTCACATCATGGATGGGGATACAGGGAACATGCCACCCCACAGCCAAGGTTCCAGCATGATAGGGGACATGTCATCCCATGGTAGTATGTCATCTCATGGCCAAGATCCCGGTATCATGGGAAACATGTCACTCCAAGATTGGGATCCTGGAGGGTGTCATCCTATGGCTACGATCCCTGGGACGTGTCACTCCATGGACAGGCTGCAGGTGAACCTGTCACCTGACAGAGGAGTCTTAATGGACATCAGTAACAACTTGCTCCCATTGGTGTCCAGCCCCATACTGGCCATCACCAGGATCCTAGTGCCTGTGGGACATGGGCCAAGGATCGTGGCACCCTGAGGGACATGCCATGCTATGGCCAGGGTCTTGGAGGACATGCCATTTCAGGGATGGGGTCCCAGGGGATATGGAGGACATGCCACCCCATGGATGGGGTCTCAGGGACATGTCATCCCCTGGCTGAGGTTCTGGTGTCATGGGGAAAATGTCATCCAATGGAGAGGTCTTAGGGGAACATGAGGAAGAATTGGCTCCTGTTAGTGTCCAGCCTCATGTTGGCCATCGCCAGGATCCTGGTGTCTGTGGGACACAGGGACATGTCACATCAGGAATGCAGAAATAGAGGACAGGGCATCCCATGGCAAAGCTCCTTGGGGTCATGTCACTCCATGGATGGGGTTTTGGGGACACAGAGAACTTGTCACCCTATAGACAGGATCTCGGGGGACAGGGGAGACATGCCACCTCGTGGCCAGAGTCCTGGAGGACATACTCCATGACTAGCCTCCTTGAGACATGCCCACCCCATGACTGGAGTCCTGGGAGTCATGTCACTCCTGGGATGAGGACACAGGGGACATCCCATCCCATTCCACAGGTGTGTTCTCAGGGGTTCTGGCCCTCTATAGGTGGGGTCCTGGGGTCCCAGGGATGTCCCTCCAGTGTTCTCCCACTGCTGGCCCCACTCACCAGTGAACTTCAGGTCCGGGTGCAGCTCATCCTCGAACTGTTTCCCGTAGATGGAGGCACCACCACGGCCTGCAGGAGGATTTGGGGGTCAGCAGGAACCCCTGGCACCAGGGCGGGTCCCAGGAAGATTTCAGAGGCCTGTGCTCACCAGTACCCGTGGGGTCCCCTCCCTGCACCATGAAGTCCTTGATGATGCGGTGGAACTTGGTGCCATTGTAGTACCCACGGCGGCTCAGCTCAGCAAAGTTCTTGCAGGTGCGGGGGGCATGTTGCCAGTACAGTTCCAGCACAATTGGGCCCATCCTGGGATGGGAACACAGGGAATGGGAACGGGAAAGGCATCAGAAACAGGGAAGTAATCCCCACATCCCAAAGTGGTACCCACATCCCCAGCTTCAGATCAAAGCCAGGGGTTGTGTTGCCAGTGCAGCTCCAGCACCAGCAGGCTCATTCTGTGAATGGAAACAGCAGGAATGGGAATGGGAATGGGAACTGGAGACAGGGTCATCACACTGTGATTCCCACACCCAGTTTCAGACCAGAGCTATGGGCTTTTTCTGCCAGTACAGCTCCAGCACTGGAGAGCCCATCCTGAGAACGGGAAAACCAAGAACAGGAATGACACTGAGAATGGGGAACAGCACCAGGAATGGGAACAGGAGATGGGGTGGGTCACCCTGCTGTGAACTCTTCCACCTATAGGGTCAATTCTTGCAGCTGCAGGGCAGGGTCATCCCACTGTGACCCCCAACCCCGGTTTAAGACCAAAGTCAGGGGGCTGTGCTGTTAGTACAGCTCCAGCACCAAGCACGCCCATCCAGGGAATGGGAAATAGGAATACTGGGAATGGGAATGGGAACAAGAACAGGACGGGTAACAGGAAACACCTCAACGTGATCCCCCACTCCCCCCTCATATCCCCCAGGGTCAGTCAGGGACAGGGACCACAGGGGTGAGAGAGGATGGGGGGCAATGGGACACCAGGAGGACATGGATGGCTCTTGGTAACAGGGGAAATAAGCAGGACTGCCTGGTTCTGTGCAGTATCGGGAGACACTGGGGCTAACAGGATACCACGGGATCACTGGGATCTGCCTGGTACCGAAGGGCCTGGGGGTTACGAACACCAGGGGGGACACCGAGGGAACCAGGGGCCCTCTAGTATCGGGGCGGAAACCAGGACTGGTTCATACTGGGGGATAACGGAGCTGTCCCGTTCTGGAGACACTGGGAGTTTCTTAGCACCTGTGGAGTTCAGGGTCTGCCTGATACCGGGGGCTCACGGACACCGGGGACTGCCCCGTACCGGGAGGATCAGGGACTCAAGAACACCGGGGCTGTACGGAAGCCGGGGAGAGAGGGAGCGGACACCGATTTACCGCCAGTGCCGCGGAAGGGGGCGGGACAAGGGGTGGGCAGGGCCTCCCGTGCCGGTACCGGTGCCGGTACCGGGGCGATGCCCCGCCCCTTACGTGGTCTCCATGGAAACGGTGGGGGGCTGCCAGGAGTCGGGCGGGACGGCGGCCATGCTGCGGAGGAACCGATGGCGGAACGACCCTCAGGCGCCGCGCTTCCGGGCCACACCCCCAGCTGTTGGGGGCGGGGCGTGGGGAGGGTAAGAGCCAATCATCGAGACGAAAGGCGAGGAGACTGGCCAATCAGGATGCACACTTAAAGGGAGCAGGCCAATCGGAACCCGGGGCGGGCGCGCCGCGTTTGAGCCGCAAGGGGAGGGGGAATTCGAACGAGACCACGCCCCTTTCGTTAGGCCACGCCTCCTCGGCGCGCGCGACGAGCGGGAGCCGGGGGCGGTGAGGTGGCGGGGGAGAGGGGGGACGAGGGCAGACCGAGACCCCCGGGGAGAGGGGAAACCGGCGGGGAGATCGGGTGGGCCGCGGAGCGCCGGGTAAACCACCCCATGCGGAGATGGGGAGACGTGGGGTCGGGGTGAGGGGCTGGGACCCCCTGGTAGGGGCTGAGGACCCCCAGGGCTGGGACTGTGGCCCCCGGTGGGGGCTGGGACCTTCTCAGTGTGGGGCTGGGGTCACCAAGGGATTGGGGTGCGCGGCTGGGACTCGTCGGTGGGGCTGGAACCCTCTTAGTCTGGAGTTGGGACCCCCCAGTGTGGGACTGGGATCTCCTGGGCTGGGGCTGAGTGGCTAGGGGATTCCACAGGTGTGGGGGAGGGATCGCCCCATTATGGGGCTGAGACCCCACAGTGTGCGGCTGGGAGGCCTAGGAGTGGGAATGGGATCCCCAGGGTCGGAGTTTGGGTCTGAGACCTCCGCCGGTATGGGAGCTGGGAGGCCTAGGAATGTGGATGGGCCTCCCTCGGGATCGAGACGCAGAGCTGGGACCCCTCAGTGTGGGGCTGGGGTCCCTGAGGGACTGGGGGTGAAGGGCTGGGATCTCTAGGTACAGGAATGGGGTCCTCTTGCATGGGGATGGGACCCCCTGAGGATCAAGATGTGGGGCTGGGGATCCTCCGGAATCGGGGTGTGGGGCTGGGGGTCCCCCGGGATCGGAGTGTGGGTGTGGGGCTGGGACCCTCTGGGTGTGGAACTGGGGCTCCCCTGGGTGTGGGGCTGCGACCTCCCAGCGGGGTTGGGCCCACTCAGTGTTGGGCTGGGGTCCCCGATAGGGACTGGGAACCACCATTGTGGCACTGGGGACTCACACGGATCAGGGTGCGGGGCTGGGACTTCCCATCGTGGCACTGAGGACACCCGGGCTGGGGGTGCTGGCTGTGGGTTTCCCGGGCAGGGGTCGCCAGTGTCACCCCCGCCTACTGGCGCTGGCGGAGCCATCCCTGTCCCCATCCCGGTGGCACCGAGCCCAGCGGTGCCTGGCACTGGCCGTGTCATCCGCGCGCTGGCTGGTGCCACCGGTCCCCCGCGGGGGGTTGGGGACACGGCGAGGGGCGGGTAGGGGCACGGGTGGGGAACCCCGATGGGGTCGGTGGTGACCCCCCCCAGCTCCCGCAGGTGGCCCCGGTGCCCCGAGGCGATGGCCGAGGACCGAGGTATGGCAGCACCAGTGCTGCATGTCCCCCGTGTTTCCCCCCTGGGGCGGGGGGCCGGGGCTCACCCCCAGTGTCCCCCTAGATGTTCGATTTGTCACCGAGGAGAGCTTCGACTTCGGTGTGCTGTCGCCGTCTGACAGGTATGGGAGGGTAGTGGGGACAAGGGCACCCCATGAATGGGAACAGGGGGGACAGGGCACCTTGTAGTTGGGAACGTGGGGAATAGGATGGGACGTGGAGGACAGGGTACCTCATTGTCAATGTCCTAGGGGACTTGTCACCCCATGGATGGCGTTGTGGGGGATGTGGCAACTCTTAGCTGGAGTCCTAGGGGCCATGAGGGACATCACACCCCAAAGATGGTGTTCTCATGGGTCACCCCATGAACACAGTTCTGAGGGTCCTGTGGATATGTCCCCGTCATAGATGTGGTTCTGGGGGTCCTGGGGGACATGTCACACAATGAATGGAGTCCTGGGTGGCATGGGGGGGTGTTCTTCTTGGCAGCGGTGTTTGGGGGGCTGACACAGCCATTTTCCCTCCCCCCTTCCCATCCGCAGCCAGGAGGAAGAGGAGGATGAGGATAGCCCAGGCAGGGGGTGCCGGCACGGGGGCAGCAATGGGCGCTGGAGTCCCCTGAGTGGGGCCCGTCTGGAAGAGATGGTGCGGGAGGCCACGCGCCTGGCGGCACAGTTGGAGGGGTGTCACCTGCCCGCTCCCGGAGACCCCCCCGGACCCAGCACCACATCCCCCAGCACACCCCGCAGCCCCCGCCGCCAGACCTTCGTGGTGAAGGACAGCCCAGTGCGGGCGCTCCTGCCCACCGTGGAGTCTCAGGGACCTGCCCCCATCCCCCGCCCCCCCGCCAAGCCCCGGGGGGCCTCTGCTGCCACCAGTGTCCCCAAGGTAGGTGAGACCCGGGGGTAAGGTTCCCAGTGTGGCTGTGTCCCACCTGGACTGAACACCCAGATCCCCCCCAAACCCATCCTGGATGGGGGCAGTGAGTGCCCCCCTTTCTCCAAGGGGCATCGTGAACCCCCCAGCCCTGTGGGTGGGGGAGCACTCACTGAGTGATGTCCCCCACTCTATTTTCAGGCACCCCCCAGCCGTAATTCCACAGCAGCGGCAAAGGGACCCTTGGGTGGCAGGGGGCTCCCCCCAAGCCGCGCGGGCCCACCCCGGCCATGCCCTCCCCAGGGGCAGAGGGCTGGTGCCCGGGGCAGGTCAGAGCCCCCCCAGGCGGGGACAGCAGGTAGTTATGGCAAGGGAATGGGGACACCATGGCCATGGGGGCTCCTGGGCCGTACCCCAACCCCCCCTCTCTCCCTAGGCCAGGCTAAGGTGAGGGGGGGCACAGTCTCCTGCCCCCCCCCAACCCGCCAGCCCCACACCAGGACCACCACCATCCCTGTCCCCTCCGGCTGTTCCCCGGCACCCACTGCCCTCCCCAAGGTGTCCCCTCGGACTCCAGCAGCGGGTGGGAGGACCCCCACCCCCAGAGGTAAGGATGTAACGGGGTTCGGGGGGCGCAGGGGATGCCCCATCCCCCATGCCTCAGTTTCCCTGTGGCTTCTCTCTCCTTTGCAGGTGCAGGGGCAGCACGGGCAGCCCCCACAACTGGTGCCTCGGGGTGCAAACCAGGACCCCCTCCCACCCGCCTGCGGCTCTCCCGCAAGACGGCGGTGAGCAGCACCCCGAGGTGACACCCCCAAACCACCCCACACCCACCCAGAGGCCCTGGGTGCACCCAGATCCCCCCTAGGTACCAGCTAAGGTACCTAGGCTGGTACCTAGGCAGAGCCAAGGCCACCCCAGAGATGAGTTGAGACATCCACTGGGTTTTGGAAGGAGGCAGGCAGCACCAGGGCCCCCCAGGGAGCAGCCAAGGCACCCGTTGGGTTGACAGGTTGGACAGGTTGCAGAGCTGGAACCCCCAGGGACCAGCTGAGGTTGGGGTGGCAGAGCCAGGGGCGTCCCCAGGGATGAGCCGTGGCACTCATTGAGTTTTGCTTTAATTACAAAATGTCTCATCAGCAGTAGGAAACCCCCCACATTCCCCAGCAACCAGGGTCCTCTCATCCCCCCAACACCCATCCCTGTGTTCCCCCACCTGAGCCTCACCCCTGGGCAGGGGGGTCCCGGATTTCCCTGTAACCCCTAGCTGATCCCCCCTCCACATGCTCCCCACCTGGGGGAGTTGTCACCATGGGACACCTTTATGGGAGTTGGCACCTTGCGGGGCAAAGGGGGGTTGGCACAACGGGGAAGTTGGTTATAAATTCCTTTTTTTGTATTTTCATGTATTTTTTAAATAAAACACTCTGCTGGGCAAAGGTGCTGGGGGTGATCATGGGGGGACAACAGGGGCACCCTGTGCCACCTTCCCAAGGTGTCAATCCCTGCAATGATGCAAAGTGCACTGGGGGGATGGTTGTGGCTCCCTGCTCCTTCCTGATGTCCTCCCAGTCCTTGCGCACCCCCAGTCCTGGTGTGTTCTACCCCCTGCCCCCACCATGCTGGTGCCCTCCCTGTCCTGGTGTCCCTGGCACAGTGGGTGGGCTGCCTGCTGGATGGGTCCCCATTAGATCGAGGTCTCGTCGCTCCTGGTGGGGGCACAGACAGATGGGGGGAGGGGGGGGGATGGATACAAAGTGCAGGATGGGGGGAGAATAAAAAACAAGACAGACAGATGCATGATGGAGGAGGTGGACGCCAGGGTGCCCTCTGTGACCCCCAGCACCCAGCGCCAACCCCTGGGACGAGATGGTGAGGTGGGGTTTGGGGGGGAGCCCCCAGCCCCCTTGGGTTAATGGAGAAAATTAAAAAACAGAAATCTGGGGGGTAGAGGGGGAGAAAAGAGTAGGGTTAGTTCTGCTGTGCCATCTCTGCCCTAGGCATTTGTGGGTGGTCAGGGGTACCCAGTGGGCACCCCAGCCCCCAGTGAACACTCCAATGGGCACCCTGACACCTAGTGAGCACCCAGTGGTCAACGGGCACCTTTGGACAGTCAGTGGGCACCCAACATGCACTCCAACACCCAATGGGCACTGTTAGACCCGAGGGGCACCCAGTGGTCAGTGGACACTCACAAATAGTTAACGCACACCCAACAGGTGTTGTTAGACCCAAGGGGCACCCAGTGTGCACACAGAAGTCATTAGGCACCCAATGGGCAGTCAGTGGACACCAAATGGATACGTGATGGTCAATGGATGCACAATGGGCATCCGATAGGCACCCATGAACAGTCAACTGGCATCCGATGGGTGCACTTAGACCTGATGAACACCCAGTGAATATTCAATGGGTATCCAGTGGGTATTCTGTGGGTTCCCCAACCCTCAATGGGCACCCAGTAGGAATCTAGTGGAAAACCAACACCACCTTTGCACCCCATGGGCACCCAAGAGGAATCCTGGCACTCAATGGTCACCCGTTGGTTACCCTAGCACCCTACAGACACCCAGCAAACACCCTACATGTGATGGGCACCAATGCGCAACCTGGCACCCAATATTCATTGGATCTGGCACCCAATATTCATTGGATCCAAAGGGACTGCTGGGACCTGATGAGCACCCAAGAAGGAACCCTGGCACCTGATGGGCATCCAAAGGGCAACTGTTGGGCACCCTGACACCCAGTGGACACCCAAAGGGAACCCTGGAACCTGATGGATATCCAACAGGTAATGTTGTACCCAATGGGTGTCCAGTCAGTACTGTGGCACCTGATGAGCAGCCAACAAGCAGTGTTGGATCCAATGTGTGCCCAATGGATGGCACCTGAGAGAAACCCTGGCACCAAATGAGAGTGCAACAGGAACCTTGGCACCCTGGTACCCAGCTATCCTTGCATCTGATAGGCACCCAAAGGGTACCCAACAAGTGGTGTTTGACTGCTTGTCCACCCAACAGGAACCCTGGCACCCCAAGGGCACCCTCAAACCCAAAAGGTGCCCAGAGGGAATCCTGGCACCCAAATAACTCCCAGTGAGCACCCCTCAGATGTGGTGGGCACTCACTCAGAGCCAGAGGAGTCCTCGTCTGCAGTGCCTGTGCGGATGCTCATGGCAATGGGGGTGAGGCCACTGAGCTGCTCCTGGAGGCTCTGCCGAGGCCGGGGGACGGGGGGGGGGCCCACGTCGCTGCCTGAGGAGGCAGCCGTGCAAGCAGGAGGCGGTGGGGGTGGCCCAGGGCGCTGGGCACTGCCCCGCTCACTGATGGGGGGCAGGCACTTCTTCTTCAGTATCCCTGCAGGAGCAGCATCACTCATGGGTGGGGAGGCCAGATTTGGAGTGCCCACCCATGCCATGGCAGCCCATACCTTTGTGGGGGTGAGGCAGGGGCAGCAGCAGGGGGTCCCTGGGGAGTGCCTCGCCGTTGGGCCGCGGGGAGTCACCGCAGGGGTGTCCCTGCCCCCCTGCTGGCTGCACTCGCAGCCCCTCGCTACCTCCTGGTCCCTCACTCTCGCTCGCTGTTGTCACAAACTCCCCTGGCCAGTATGGGCATCCCGGGGGCACCAGGGGGTCACCTGTGGGGAAGGAAGGAAGCTGGGACAGGCAGGACCAGGGACCCCTCCCATCCTCACTGGGTGCCCCCATCACCACATAGTGTGAGAAATGCACCCAAACCCATTGCATCAGTCCCATCCACACCTCAGACTGGACAAGGGGCCATCTTTCCCCCCTGGGAGCCCCAGTCAGCACCTCTGACTGCATGAGGAACCCTCAAACCTTTTAGATGTCTCCCATCACCACACCAGACCGGACAAGGGACCCTCTCCCTCATACCCACTATACCCACTATGTGTTTATCAGAACTCCAGGCTGGACCAGGGATCCTTTGTCCACTGTGTGCCTCCTGCATCAGGCAAGATGAGAGACCTCCTCCCACCCCCCACAAATCTATTCAATGGCCCTATCACCACTCCAGACTGGACAAGGGACCCCTACCCCCACCAGGTGCTCCCCATCACTGTCCTGGATAAGGCGAGTGACCTCCCCCAACCCATTGGGTGCCCCCCATCAGCACCCAGCCAGGCTGAAGGTCCCCCATCTCCATGGGGTGCCCCCTGGGGGTGTTACCAGGGCCGGGGGGACTCGTCAGAGCCCCGGGCAGGGGGTCCCAGCCACACGGGGCCTCATCCTCGCTGTCGGAGGAATGTGTGGAGCCATAGGATCCACTCGGGTCATCCAGGGACAGGTCACTGTCCGACTCTGTGTCGTGCTCTGGGGGGGGTCACAGGTCAGGAGGTGCCCAGAGACACCTCCTGCCCCCTGGGCTGAGGCTAGGGGCACTTGCCCCATGGGTGAGGCCATACCCTCGGGCTGGTCCTGGGCGTCAAGGAAGAGCCCCCCAGGCTCAGGCAGTGGAACTGGCCCCGGGCTGCCTGCCAGACCTGAGTCCTCCCTGTGGAGACACAATACTCATCAACACCTGATCCCCACTCACAAACACCTACCATCCACTGTCACCCACTGACTGACACCAACCCACTGACACAATATCCATCCACTGACACTGCCAACACCCCAATATCTACTGACACCCACCACCCTGATATCCATCACCCTGACACCTACTCCTGCCACCTCTTCACCCCAACACCCCCTCAACCCCCCACTCTGTGACCACCCTGCCACCTCACCACTCCATGTGCATGACACCCTGCCACTGTAGTGCTGGGCACCCATGCCACTGCCCCACCACCCAGCCATCCCAACACCCCCACAAGCACGCCACCCCACCATCCACCAATCCCAACACCCCCACAACTATGTCACCCCACCACCCACCATCCCAATACTCCAATGCCATGCAATGCCATATTGCCACCCCAACAACCCACCACTCAACCACCCCAGCACCCCGCTACCCCACCATCCCATCACCATTCCATCTTGTCATCCCAGTGCCACACCAGCTCAGGACCCCACAAAAACCCATGCCCCGGTCCCAGCTGTGCCCAGTACCGCCGCACAAAGGGGATGTAGCTGTGGTGGCTCTTGCCCGAGCGTGCAGTGCTGTGCAGGGACCCCGAGGACCCACCACCTGGAGGGGGGTACAGTCGCCCTGCCACGTATGTGCTGTCCCTACCATAGGCCTGCCAAGGGCACAAGGATGTCATGGCCATGGCACAGGTTGCCCTTCTGTTCCTGGCACCCCCCATGTGGCCCAGCACTCACGGGAGTGAGGGTGGCCTTGGTGGCCAGCGGTGGGTGGTGGCAGCGGGCACAGCTCAGACGAAGGCTCCTTCGCACCTCCTTGCTCAGCACCACACAGGACAGGAAGATGAGGGGGCCCTGGGCAGAAAGGGGGCGGGGGGACAAGGAAGGGTGTGTACAGCCTGGGAGGATACCAGCAGCACTCTGGACCAGTCAAGGGGTCACCATCCAGACTGGGTGCATCCCATTGGCACCTCAAAGAGAATGAGCATGCCCACCACTGATATCTCAAATTGGATGAGGGACCCCCATATGCACTGGGTGCCCTCCATGGGCACCACGGAGTGGTTGAGGTGCTCCCGTACACACTGGATACCTCCCATTAGTGCCCTGGATATGGCATAGGACCTCTCTGTGCCCACTGGGTGCCCTACAAATAGGTGTGGGACTCTGGAGGTGCCAAGGGTGTGAGTTTCAGGGGGCTCTGGGATCTCTGGGAGTCCCAGGGGTCATGGTCACTGGGGCAGAGGCTTTGGGGTTCTGGAGTCTTTGGGGGTCCCAGGGGCGGTGGCTCTGGAGGTTCCACGAGTGGAGTCTCAGGTGGTTCCCACTGACCTGGAGGCAGTTGGAGGCGGCGAACAGGTAGTGACAGAGCAACGTGTCACTGTTGACTGAGAGCAGGGCCAGAAGCCAGGCCAGGCTGGGCATGGCCAGCAGGACTGCAGCTGTGCGCACCCCAGACCTGAGCACCCCAATGGCACCCAGTGTTACCACAATGACATCTCATGTCATAGCCCTCTGTACTTCTGATCCCTGGGGTTGCCCCAGCCCCTCATGGCCCCCTCCCCCTCCAGATGCCCCAACTTCCCCCTGACCCACTCTGCCATCCATGGGTGCTCCAGCCCCCTGAGCTCCCCTGTTCCCTGTGGGCCCAGCCTAACTCCAGCCCCCTGTGCCCCTTGCCCCAATGCCCTTCTGCCTCCCCATGGGTGCTCTGTAACCCCCTGCCCCCCTAGATGCCCCAATCTCCCCTGACCCCCTCAGTCCCCCATGGGGGCCTCTGCCCTTGATGCCCCCCTGACCTCCACAGGTGCCCCAACCTCCTGTGCCCCCCTGCCCTCAACAGATGCCCCAGACCTCTCTATCCCCCAACCCACCATGTGTGTCCTAGTCCTTCCTGTGCCCCCCTGCCCTCCACAGTTGCCCCAACCTCCCGTGCCCCCATGCCCCCATTGGCTCTAGCCCCCCGTACCCCCCTGCCCCCCATGCCCCTTTGCCTCCCCACGGCTGCTCTGCACCCATAGATACCCCAGACGCCACTGTCCCCTCCTACCCCTGCCCCATAGGCAGCCCAGTCCCCAGTACCCTCCTGCCCCCCATGGATGCCGCAGTCCATCCTGTGCCTCCCTGCCCTCTCCAGGTTCCCCAAAAGGCCAGCTCCCTATGTGTGCCCCCCAGCCCCCAGTGCACCGCAGCCTCTATGGGTGCCCCAACCTCTCATGCCCCTCTTAGGTAACCCCATCCCCACTGTGTCCCATGCCCCCTGCAGGTGACCCCGCCTGGGTGACTCACGCTGAGCCCTTTTTCTGGAAGCCTTGGGGGGTGGCACAGGTGGCCCTGGCTGCCAGCACCAAGAAGAAGATGCCGACCTGGGGGTGCAGGGAGTGAGGAGGGTGATAAGGGGTCCCATGCCCTCCCCAGCCCCCAGCCCTGTACACACAGCAAGGGCGGCAGCGCAGGGCCCAGCCAGGCTCCACACCAGGCTGTCGTGCAGGGCCAGCCAGCAGAAGTCGGGGTTCCCGTAGCCCTCGGGGTCCAGCCCCACCGCCAGCCCTGCAAAGGAGAGATCAGGAGTGGGGCCAATTCAGTGGATGGGGCTATAAAAGGAGACGGGGCTAAGGTGGGAGGAGCGGGGCTAAACATTGTGAAGCTATGGCAGGATGGGGCTCGTGGAATGGCAGGGAATGGCTCATGGGCAGCACAGGGCTGGCGAGAAGGTGCTGCTCTTGGGGGTGTGGCTATGCTGGGTAGAAACAACGCTATGCAAATGAGATTTGCCTAAGCTCTTGGACATGTGGCAGTGTTGGTGAGAGCAGGGATATGGCACAGGGGGCTTGTCTAAGAGGTTAATACAGATCTAGTCTCTGGAGGTGGGGTTATGCTGATGAGGGCAGGGCTAAGATCCCAGGGGAGTATCTGACTACGATTGATGGAGAAAGGCTATGGCCCTGGGAGCATATTGAAGACATTGGGAAAGATGCTCTTGGGGCGGAGATATGATGGATGAGGGTGGGGCTAAACTCTTGCGGTGAGGATAAAATGTTCGCCAGGGTTATACTCTTTGGGAGGGGGCTATGACCCCAGGGGTGTGTCTGAAAGTTTGGAGGCAGAGCTATGATGAATGAGGGTAGGATTATGGACCCAGGGGCCTGTAAAATCTTGGGGACTGGGTCTGATAGACAAGGTGTTGAAGATTGCAATGCAAGTTGTTTTCCATTACCATCTGTATGGCAGATTACCTTTGTCAAGTGGGCAGTTTGCCTTATCTCTCTCTTTGAGTGACCACAATCACACCTCCCTGGGGAGGGGACATCTGCTGATAACAGACTATTGAATGTCACTGCATGACTGATAAGAACTATAACATCCCATTGTGAGATGCTCCGCCCAGAGGGAGGAGCCAAGCATTGCTACCCAGATATAATCCAGAAATTTTTGAGACACCAGCATGGCTTTCTCCACGGGATTCCCCAGAGAAACAGCAGCTGCCTCTCCTTCCACTGGATCTTCAGAGGCAGAAGACATCCTTCTCTACAGATTCCCCTTGCTCCAACAGAACCACACCTGATACTTCAGGAGGACTGCAGCCACATTTCCAATTGGACTGCCACCAACCCTGACCTATAGGGTGTCAGGTTGGGTTCTGACTTGGTCATTGTTGTTCTAGTGGACTGCATTTTTTATTTTATCCTTTATTTTTTTTTCTTTTCCCTATTAAAGAACTGTTATTTCCTGCTCCCATATTTTTTGCCTGAGACCCCCTTAATTTAAAATTTATAGCAATTCGGAGGGGTGGGGAGGGTTTACATTCTCCATGTCAGGGGAGGCTGCTGCGTTCCTTAGCAGACTCCCGTCTTTCCAAACCAAGACACAAGGGCATAGCTACGACTCTGCCTATGTATCAGGGTGGGGCTATGGTGGTTAAGGGTGGAGCTAAACTCTTGGAGTGAGGCTGTTTTGGATTGGGCATGACTATTCTGCTGGACGCAGGGTTATATCCAGGGGTGTGGCTATGATGGTAAAGATGGATTTGGGGGTGGGCCTATATTCTGGATGTAGGGTTACACATGGAAATAGGACCCCACCATGCATCAAATTGATTGCGGGAGTGAGATTCAGGCAGCAGGCCATAGCCTAGAAGGTGTGTGGCCACCAAAAATTGTTGACCCAGGTGGAGGTGGGCAGCTGGTGGTCCAGGGCATGGGGTGAGAATGAGAGCAGGGTTTCACAGCAGGGCTCACCGGTGATGAAGGCAGGCAGTCCCCAGCCCAGTACATGGTAGAAGCGCATGGGACCACGGTCGACATGACGGGGTTCACTACGGCACCGGTACAGGTGCAGGGCCTCCAGCAGCGCCCAGCCTACCGCACTCAGGTACAGGAACTGCAGCAGGATGGCCACCACCGTGCACGCCAGCTGCACCCGCCCCATCAGTGCCAGCCCACAGCCTGTACCCTGGCCGTGCCCACAGCCTCACCCATCCAACCATATGCACAACCTCCCGAGCTCCCCCCCTTGAGACATCATTCCCCTGTTGAGGTCACACTCCTCTAAAAGGTCCCATTCCTTTTATGGGCCTCACCCCTTGAGTGCCCCACCCCTTTGATGGGCCCCACCCCCTTGACAGTCAACCCCTTTGAGATAAGATGTATCCCTTAGGGAGCCTCACCTCATTTATCAGAACCCCTGCTTTGCAAGCCCCACCCCTTTATACAGACTCCACCCCTTGAGATCACTACCCCTTTGACAGGCCCCACCCATTATAGTCCTCATGTCTTTTAGCTGCCACCCCTTAGGCCCAGCCCACCATGGCCATGCCCACTCCTTAGCCCCACCCATTTCAGCCCCACCAACCCAAACAATTCAAAGGCAACAGATCCCCTGACCCAACCAGCCCGTCCCAGTGATCCCCACTCCTTCCCTCCTTTCCCAGCCCCCTTTTCCCACACACCGGGACATCGGCCTGGTTGATGCCAAACAGGAAGACAAGCTGTGCAAGGAACAGTGCAGCTGTGCCATGCCGGCGGATGCTGTGGCGGTTGGAGTGCAGCCGCCTCAGGGTCCCCAGGGCCAGGACCACCAGCGCCAGCCCCGCCAGCCCCACGCCCAGTGAGCCGTAGGTGAGTGCTGCCAGCGGCAGCACCTCCCCGTTCTGCAGCACCAGGATCGGCATATGTCAGGCATGTGCTCAGTGGCACGCACCCCCAGACATCCCCGTCATACAAAACAATCAGTCCCTGGGCCTGGGAAGTCCTGCTCACAATGCATAGCCCAATAGGAAGCCCTGCCCACATTATTCAGCCCCGCCCCTGGTAACCCCACCCTTTGAAACCCCTATCACAGCACTTCAACCATGCCCCTCAAAACCCCACCCACATCTTGAAGCTCCACCCTTTTAAACCTCTCCCATACCACTAAGCCCCAGCCCTCAAAACCCCACCCGCATCTCTCAGTTCTGCCCCTTTCAACCCCACCTGCACGGGACCCTGCCCCCTGAAGCCGCACCCACAACACTGACTGCACCTCCTTATGTCCCACCCACAGTTTTCAACCCCGCCCCAGGAAACCCTGCCCACATTATTCAGCCACAGCCCCTGAAAACATGCCTGCATCACTAAACGACACCTCTTGTAACCCCACCCACATCAGCTCTGCCCCTTGGAGACCAACCGGCCCACCCTGCTCAGCTGCACCCACTGGAATCCCACTCAGGCCGACTGGACCAACACCTGGGGGAGCTCTGCCAGAACTGACATAGCCCCGCCCATCCCACTTAGTTCTGCCTCAAGGGAGCCCCACCCAGTGGATTTAGCCATACCCCTTGGATTTAGCGCCATCCCACTTAAACCCCACACTTCCCTCAGTTCCACCTCCATGAGTACTCTCACCTCCACCCTGACCCTGCCCCTCCTATCCCTGTCCCTCCCCTTTTATCAAAATCCCCGCCCTTGTCCATAAAGCCCTGCCCCTGTGCCTGGCACGACCTGACACCCTGTGCCTATTTCTGCATGTGTCTCCATCCAGCCCCATGTCCCCATCAGGGCCCTCACCCTGAGTCATTCCATTTCCCCAGGGTCACTGTGTCCCTTCACATCCCACGTGTCACATCTGTCACCCTGTGCCCCCATGCACCCCTCCGTGTCCCCCTATGTCCCCACCTCTCGGCGGGAGATGTCCATGAGGACGGCAAAGCTGGTCAGATGGTGGCACTGGCAGCTGACGTGGCTCTGGTTGCGGAAGGCGACTTCGCAGCCTCGTGCGGACCAGCCACCTACACTGCCCGCCCTGCGCAGCACCAGAAAGTGACATGAACCGCGAAACCTGCCAGGACACCCACCGGGACAAACACATACACGCACACTGCGACACCCACCAGGGACACCCACTCACCCACTGGGGACACCCACGAGGGACACCCACCGGGAACATCCACCCCCACCCAGGGACATGCACCCAACCCAGGACATCCATCCAAGGCATCACACACTTGGACACCCACCAGCATTCACAGCACTTCAACCATGCCCCTCAAAACCCCACCCACACTGTGTAGCTCCACCCCTTTAAATCCACCAGGGACACAGGCACTGGGGACACCCGCTGGTGTCAGCCTCCCACAGGGACTCACACCCACCAGGTACATCCACAGACAACATACACCCACCCACTGGGATATCCATCCACCCAGCAGAGACAAGTGCTGCCACCTGGGGACACTCACCCACCAGGGTTAGAGCTGCCCCTTCACGTCCTGCTCCCATGTTACTCACCCATGACCCAAAGGGTTATTAGGGCATCCATCCTGCCCTGTCCCCATATTCCCTGTCCCCTATTCCCACATCCCCTGTCGCCTCAAGGTGTCCTTATCCCTGTTATTATGTCCCCTGTCTCCATGGGATGTCCCCTTCCCCATGCTCCCTGTACCCACAGAGTGTCCCCATCTCCTTAGGGTGTCCCCATTCCACATCCGCTGTCCCCTCTGAGGTGTCCTCATCTCCCTGGGGTGTCCCTATTTCCATGGCCCCTCTCCCCCCACAGTGTTTCCTGTTGCCCTGGTGTGTGCTATGTCCCCTGTTACCTCAGCATGTCTGTGTCCTCCCATGTTGTCCCTGACTCCCCAAGATATTCCCATCCCTCCAGGGTGTTCCTTGTGATATCCTCTGTTCCCCTGGATGTTGCTACATCCAGATCTCCTGTCTCCCTGGGGAGATCCCTTGTCCCTCTGGAGTGTACCCATCTTCCCCAAGGTGTTCCCATCCTCAATCCCATGTCCCTCTCTGCTGGGATGTCCCAGTGCCCCCAGGGTGCTCCTGTCACCCCTGTGGTGTCCCCTGTCCTGCTCTCACCACAGAGAGTGGTTCCAGAAGACGCAGATGGGCTTGGAGCGCTCCTGGGTCTCCAACAGCCGGAACTGGAGGGTGATGGGCTTGGCCAGCACCCGGGGGGTCTCCATGCCCCCCACGCCATCTGTACCCCCCGTGTGCACGCTGATGCTCACCACCGGTGTGTTGATGATGGGGCGCTTGGGCACCCTGGGGGACACCGGTGTCAGGGAGCCCACTCAGGGTGCCCCAAAACCCACCTTGGTGCCACAGAGTGTCCTGGCACCACACAGACACTGTGAGGGCACCTCTTTCTACCCTGTCCTCTTTTTTGGGCACTCCTTTCTCCCCTGTGCCCTCTTTTTTGGGCACCCCATGTGCACCATCCTTGGGCATCCCTTGAGCCCCCTCCCCAACCCTCTGTCCCCCATCCTCAGGCACTCTCTGTGCCTCCCAGCCTTGGGCACCCCATGTGTCCCCTTTACCATTCCTCTCCTGGGAACCCTCCAGACACCCCTGGCCCCATCTCCCTTGCCCCCTAGATGCTTGGTTTTGCCCTCACACCCCATGTGCCACCCCCACCCCTCCAGACCCCCATCCCCAGTGGCACCGGAGGCTGCGCTTGTCGGCGTCGAAGTGCTGGGGCAGGAGACCGGCCAAGGTACGGTAGATGATGACACTGACGATGGCCTGGCCCTCACCCAGGGATGGGTGGCGCTTGTGCCGGGTCACCACCGTCATCCCTGCCTCCTCCTCTTCCACTTTCTCCTCTTCGCCTGCTTCATCTTCTTCCTCCTCCTCCTGCCCACCTGTGGCCTGTGGTGCCTGCCCATGCTCGGTTGAGGAGCCTGGGGGGCCATGGACAGGGGGCAGCATAATGCTCTGAGACCTCATTGGGGTCCCTATGGCCACCCTGGAGTCCCCAGCTCTGCCAGTGCCATGACCACAACAAGGTTCCCCCAACAGTTCCAGCTCCAGGGGTCCTCATGTCCACACCAGGGTCCCCAACCCTGTCAGCTCTATGACCACAATGAGGTCCCCATGGTCACATTTGTGTCCCTAACCCTGCCCCCTGCCATGGCCACACCAGGATCTCTGATGCCATCCTGGGGTCCCTGGTCTTTGCATCCTTACCAGGGTCCCCAGCCATGCCAGTACCATCCTGGGGTCCCAAAATCTCCTAGCCCTGTGGCCACACTAGACTCCCCATGGTGGCACTGGGATTCCCAGCCCTGTCAGCCCATGGGTATCTGGGGTTCCCCCATCCCTGCCAGCACCCAGCCAGGGTCCCCAGCTGTGCCATGTCTCCATGGCCAAATGGGGAGTCCCCCGAGCTCTGCCAGCCCCATGGATGCAAATGGGTCCCCAACCCTGCCCCCTGTTCCCCCTATGCCCCAGACTCACGCCTGTCCTTGGGGGGCCAGAAGATGTTGTCAGGCAGGATGACGGTCGTCTCCAGATCTGGGAGTTTCTCCCCCCGCAGCGCCTCATACCGTGGCAGGCGGGCACCCGCAAAGCTGCTCTTGTCCAGCCGCACCACTGACACCACTGTGGCACCACGTCACCCACGGCCCAGCATGGCCCCACCAACCCTGAGGCACAGAGACCCAGCACCCACCAACCCCAGCGCACACCGACCCCAGCATTCACTGATCCACTGATCCCAGGGCGTACCAGACCCAGTACACACCAATACCAGCACCCACCAATCCTGATACCCACCAGCCCTGGGGAACATGGACCTTGGCACCCACTGACACCAGGATACACTATCCTCTGCATTCACTAATCCCAGGGCACACCAAGCCCAGCACAAACCAATGCCAGCACCCACTGACCCTGGGGCACACTGACCCCAGCACTCACCGACCCTGGCACCCACGAACCCCAGAGCCATGGATCCTGGGGCACACAGAGCCCAGGACCATAGATCCCACCACCCACTAATCCTGTGGCACACAGACTCCAGAACCCACTGAGCCCAGCACCCACTGACCCTGGCATCCAACGGCCCTGGAGCAATGAATCCGTACACCCAAAGACACTAGCAGCCACCAACACTCCCATGTCCCTGGGCACATGGACCCCAGCACCCACTGACCCCAGCACCCACCAACCCTCAAACACACAGAACACAGCACACTCTATACTCATCACCCACTGACCCCAGGGCACACAGACCACAGCCCATATCCCCAGGGACACACACATGCCTCTAGGCATACTCATGTTCCCCAGGACACGTTCCCCAGCCACACAAATGTCATGTCCCCAGCATGTTCCCAGGTACCCATCAGACATGCATGCATGCTCCCAGCTCACATGTCCTTGTGCACACATACTCCAGGTATATACATGTTTGTGTTCCCAGACACACGTCCATGTCCCCAACACACACACATTCCCTGAGCACACACATGTCCATTGTCCCCAGCACATACATCCCCCAGGCATATCCATACCCATGTGCCCAGCACCACACCAAGGGCACATGTGTGTCCCCAGGCAGACACATGTTCCCAGCAAGCCTATGTTTCCAGGCAGATACCGCCCACCACAGCCCTCTGGCCACACACGTCCCCACTGACCGATGTTAGGGGTGACAATGGTGAAGGGGCTGAGGTAAGTCTGGGGCATATTCCGTGCCAGAGCTCGTGCATACTCCTCAAAGTGCTGCAGCAGCTGGGCTGTGCCACCCTCCGTCTGCTGGATCAGCTCCCAGTGACGCTTGTTCCCCATGTCCAGCAGCGCACTGCCGACCCGCAGCAGGTTCTGGGGGCAAGGCAGAGGTAGTGGCACTGGGAGCTGGCACTTTAGGGTCTGGGCAGGGGGTCCCTAACCTCCCCTGCAGGACTCTATGGCTGGGGCACCCTGGCACTGGCAGTGGGGAATGGGGGTGCTGAACCCCCACAAAGTTGAGGCTGCACCCTGAGCCACACCAACACCCACTGCTCAGGGCTGCCCACCACCCTGGTATCAAACCTCCTACACCAGCATTCCTCTCCAGGTGGGTGCCCATCACCCTGGTGCATGGGATCCCTCATCAGTACCCTTCCCAAATGGGTGCCATTCACCCTGGCACCCAGATTCCTGCACCAACACCTCCCCCCTCCCCCTGCAGATGCCCATCACCCCAGTGTTTGACCCTCTGCCCAAATACGGCCCTCCCCAAAGGGGTCCCCCGTAACTCCTACCTCTCTTCCTTCTCCCTCGACCTCCCTCCGCAATGCCTGTCACCCGGGTATCTGCTCTCCTGCCCCAATATCCCTCCCCAACAGGCTGCCCATCACCCTGGTGTCTGGGCTTATGCACCCACATCCCCCACCATGAGAGCGCTCATCATCCCAACCTCTTTTCCGCTTTGCCCATTCTCCCTCCAGGCATGTCCCCATCTCTGTGATCTCAGGCCCACCTCAGTGAAGTGCACGTCCTGGGTGGCAGCGAGGCGGAAGCCGCGCTGGCGGCTCTCGTGGCGCAGCAGGGCCCCTGCCAGGCGGTATGCCAGGTGCACGTCACTGCCGAAGTACCCGCGGGCCTCACGTGTTGCTTCGCGCAGTGCCAGCGCCACACGCCGGGACTGCCCTGCATCCCACCGGGACTCATTGCCCACCAACTGCTCCGCCTTGGGGGGACACATACAGAGTGAGGGGAGCCCCAGTGGCACTGTCGCATGGCTGCTGCTGGTGTTCCCCAGCTCACCCAGGGGCGAAGGGCAGCAAAGGCCAGCGCGCTGCAGTTGAAGAGGTTGGGGGGCAACCAGCCCTTGTGCTCATCACAGTGGCGCAGTGCTGTGCCTGTGGGATGGGGACACTGAGTGCACCATGGGGACAATGGGGCAGCCTCACCTCACAGCACGCTAGCAGTGCTGCCAGTGTCACACTCCTGCTCCACCCTGCAGTGATGCCAGAGCGGTGCCCCCAGCCTTGTCCCAGTGGTGCCAGGCCCTGTTTCAGCTGTGCCACCACAGTGTCACACTCCTGTGCCACCCCCCAGTGACACCACCATGACAGTCACCAGTCCTGATGCCACCAGTGTCACACTCTTTGCAGTGACATCACAGCCTCATCTCAGCAAGTCCACACTTAGGTCACCCCTACTCCATCTTGGTAGTACCACCAAGGTGTCACCACCCCTAACCCATCCTAGCAGTGCCACCCCAGTGTCACCTCCTGGTACCAACCCAATAACACCACTACAGCATCACCCCCCTGCCCTGTCCCAGTGATGCCCCATCGCGCCACCCCACCCTAGCTCCATCCAACTGGTGCTACCACCAAGACACACCCCAGCCTTGTCCCACTGGTGTCAACATCCCATAGCAGTGCCACCACCATATCACCACCCTGAAGTGACACCATGGTGTCCTCTCTCCCCACCATGTCTCAGCAGTGCAATCACAGTGTCACCTCCCTGTACCACCCAAGCAATGCCACCCCTCTAAGCCCCATCCTAGTGATGTCACCACTGTGTCACCCCCAGCCGCATTCTGGCAGCGTGCCCAGTGCCACCCCCGTCCTGTCCCCATGTTCCCACGTACCGACAGAGCCCTTGGGGCACGGGGCTGCAGCTGGCAGCCCAAACCGAGTGCGGGGCCACCAGATGTTGGCCTCGATGGCCCGGGGACAGCTGTCATAGTTCACTGCAAGACACAACAGGGCATCAAAATGGGGGACACAGGGTGACAGTAGGGCAGCAGTGGCACCTGGTCACTGGAACCCAGGGTAACACAGTGTGACACAGGCTAACAGCATGGTGACAGCAGTGGCAGAGCAGGATGACAAAAGGATAACAAAGGGTAAAAGTAGGGTGACATAGTGGCACAGGGTGATAGCAAAGTGACAGCAGTGTGACACAGGGTGACAGTGGGGTGACACAAGGTGTCAATGGGATTGCACCAACAACCAGGGTGTTGGTGGAACTCAGTTGCCAGCAGCCAGGGTGACAGCAGGTGACACAAAGCAACCAGGCGGTGATGCAGGGTAGCACAGGGTGACAGCAGGCTGACAGTAGCATCCAGTCACTGGCACTTGGAGTAACACAGGGTGACACAGGGTTGTAACAGGGCAGAGTAGGGTGACACAGGGCGATACAGGGTGACAATGGCACTCTCTTGCACCCAGGATGACAGCTGTGGCAGAGCAGGTGAACATCAGGATGGCATAGGGTGGTGTAGGGTGACACAGGATGACAGCAGGGTGACACCAGTGTGAGACAGAGTGACAGTGGGGTGACACAAGATGACAATGGGGTCAGTAGGGTGACAGCAGAGTGACAGTAATACCTGGTCACTAGCACTCAGAGTGACACAGGATGACACAAGGTGGCACAAGGTCACAGAGAGTAATGGAGGGTTACAGCAGGGTGACAGTGGGCACTCAGGGTGACACAGGGTGACACAAGTTGACAGTCCCCTACCTTCACAGCCGCTGGCTGTCACCTCAGCGAAGGGATTGTCACAGCGGTCACAGTGACGGCCGATGACACCAGCTTTGCAGGGGCACTGTCCAGTGTTGGCATCACAGCGGCGCGACAGTGACCCAGTGGGGTAACACTCACAGGGGTGGCACGTGTCCCCTCCTGGTGGGCGGTAGTGGTTGTCCTGGGGAGACACAGGGTCACTGCAGGCATGGGGATGGGGTGACAGGGGGCTGACAGGGAGGTTGTCGGGGGCATGAGAGGGCATGACAGGGAGGTGACAGGGTGACAGTGGGGTGGCAGGGAGAAACAGAGAGGTGACAGGAGGATGGCAGGGATTGGCAGGGGAGGTGACAAGGGCTGGCAGGTCCCACCTTGCAGCGACACTCGCCCGTGGTCTTGTTGCAGTCTGGGTCAAAGCCATGGGCGACGTCACAGCTGCAGGGGCCGCACGTGGGGTGTCCCCACCACCCCCGTGGGCATGGCTGCGCCTCCCTGAGGACAATGGAGCTGGCACTCAAGCACCATGCCAGAGCACTCCCACAATGCCACTTGTAAACTCACATGGCTCCTTGTACACCCCCACTGTCCCTTGCATACCCACATGGCCACTTGTACCCTCACAGTGCCACCTGTACCCCCACAGTGCTCCTTGCACCCCTACTGTGCCACTTCTACACCCACAGTACCACTTTTCATCCACAGTGACCCCTGCATACTCACCACAGCTCTTGCACAGCCATTGCACTTTCCATGCTCCCCCTGCCTTTTGCACACCTCCCACAGCTCTCGCACATGCACTATGCCCTTTGCACACCCACCCTGCCCCATATGCCCACCCTCCTCTCACCCCACACCCTGCCCCCGATGGCCCTCACTGTGGCCCCGCTCCCCCAGGCGCTCCATGCCCCCCCAGAACACGTGTGTGCCCCACAGTGTCACCAACCGGTGCTGGCAGAGGGCCCCAAAGGTGCCTGGGGGACAGTGACAAGCATAGCCGGGGGCCGTGCCTGGATGGCGAGTACAGGTGCCTGGAGGCTCGCAGGGGTCCAGGGCACAAGCACTGACACAGCTGTCACCAAAGTACCCTGGGCACAGGACAGGATTGGAGACAACAACGGGGGACACTGACAGGGGACAGGGATGGAGGTGAGGGGCAGTGCCCAGGGGTGACAGTGATAAGGAGTGGCAGTGAGAAGGGAGGGTGGCAGTGCCTTGGGGACAGGGGTGGAGGGGTGGTGCCCAGAAAGGGTGGTGTTGTTGGGGCATGTCACAGGGTGGCAGTGCTGGGGATGGCAGTGTCTCAGGGTTGTCAGGAGGTGCTGGGGGGGTTTCCACTCATGCGGGTGGCAGTGGGGGTGTCAGAGGGGTGACAGTGTCTCAGGGGGTGTTGGGATTTGTTGGAGATTCCAGGGGGTCTCTGGTCACCAGGGTAGCAGTATGGGGTGTCACAGGGGTGTCTCAGTAGTGTCAGTGTCCCACGGGGTGTCAGGGGATGTCAGGGTGTCTCCATTCAAAGGTGTAGAAATGAGGAGTGTCACAGGGGTGTCAGCATCCTGGTGGTGTCAGTCTGTGTCGGGAGAGTGTCAGGGAGTGTTGGGAGGCTGCTGGGGGGGTCTCAGAGGTCTCAGGGTGTCCCCATTCACTGGGGTGGCAGAGGGGGTTGTTACATGGGTGTTAGTTCCAGGGCTATTGGGGGAAGTCTGGGGTGTGTTGAAGGGGTTTCAGGGGTCTGGGGGATCCCTGCTCACCAGGGTGGCAGCGGCATGAGAAACTGTCCCAGTCGTCACTGCAGTAGCTGTGGGGGGGGCAGGGCCCCGAGTCGCAGGGATCAGGCAGGGCACAGCCCCCCTCCACATTCACCTGCGCTGCCTGCGCCAGGCTCAGGGCATCCGCAGTCACCACAGGGTCCCCAACACGCAGGCCCTGCAGGGTCACTCATCAATGTCTTCACTAAGACCCCTGAGCCACCCTGGACCCCCCAACACAATCCACTCCATGCCTCAGTTTCCCTCACCATTCCCCAGAGACACCATGAGAATTCCCTACACAGTGTCACCATCAGTGTGATCTCACCACCACACAGGACCCACCATGTCACCCTAAAAATCCACTGCCCCACTGCCATCCCTACCTCAGTGTCCCCTGCCACAACACAGGACACCCCAGGACAACCTGGACCACCCTGCAGTGTCACCCCTTCCTCAGTTTCCCCCACCATGACACTGGACCCACTGTGCCACCCTAAAGCCCTTGCGTCATGTCACCTGTCATCGTACCTCAGCACCACCTGGTGACACCCTCGTGTTACCTGCAGTGACCTCTCAGTGACGTGGGACACCCCTTCACCCCAACCCAACTTCCTTGTGTGGGGTCACCTGACAGTGACCCCAGTGATGCCCCAGCCACCATGACCCCTCCTGCCCTAGTGCCATGCCCACTCTCCATGTCCCTCACTACCACCCAGACCTTTTGTGTCACCCTGTTCAGTCTGTCCCCACAAGACATGACACCCTGAACCCCACACCAGGACCCACTATGTCACTCCAGACCCCCTCTCCAGTCACGTCACCTCTGGGTGCTTCAGTGGCCCCAACACCAGCTGGTACCCCCGTGTACAACCCATGACCTCCCCAGTCACACCCGTGTCCCCACAGCCATGTCCCCATCCTGCCCAGGCCCCATGTCACTATGCAGTGCATCCCCAATGTCCTGCCCACACAGCCGATGTCTCCTTGTCCTGCGTCATCTCCCTGTAACCCACATCCCTGCGCCCTTCTCCATCCTGCCCATGTCCCCATGTCCTGTGCTATGCCCCACTCCACGTCCCCAAATCCTGTGACACGTCCCTGTGCCTCCCACCTATTCTGGGCTATTGGGGGAAGTCCCCATGTCCCCCTGTCCTGGTGCACATCCCTGTGCCCCGTACTATCCTGCCATGCCCCCACTTCTCTGTGTCATGTTCCCAAATCCCATGTCCCCAAGCCAGTGCCAGGTCCCCAAGCACTGTACCCATGTCCCTGTGCCCCTCTTCATCATACCCTTGTCCTCATCCCCAAGGTAAGGCCCTGCTTCATTGTGCCCTGTCCTCACCCTGTGCCACATCACCAGCATCTGTGCGCACATCCCTGTGCCCATTCCCCCAAGCCCTATGCTATGTCCCTGTGTTCATGTCCCTGTGCCGCCCTCCCATTGTGACCATGTCCTTATCTCCTCTTCCACATCCCCAAGCCCACCCCCCTTCCCCTACACCCTCCACCCCATGCTCCCCACACCCTCGGTGCCCACACCTCCATACCTGCAGACACCCCTGGAACCCCTCCTCCACGGTGCCACTGTCCCCCAGCAGCCCCCCGAGGCTCAGTGTGCGCAGCCGCAATCCCTGCAGCTCTCCAGGGACATCACCCAGCGCCTGGGGGGCACAGGGACCCCCGTGGGTGCCTTGGGGTGCCACAGGGGGTGCCACGGGGATCATCAGAGTGGATGCCCCCTGTGCCTCAGTCTCCCCATACCTGGTGGCGGCCATAGTCGAGGGTGAGAAGGAGGAGGGTGGCAGAGGGGCTGTGGCCAGGGCCCCCCCGCAGCTCCAGCTCCACGTGGTGCCAGGCACCGTCATTGACTTTGGCCTGGGGCAGACGCAGGGTGGCCAAACGGGCCCCCCCTTGCCAGGCACCAGCCTCCACCTGCCCCTCGCTCAGCTGTGGGGGTAGACATGTCAAGGACCCCAAAAACCTGATGGGCACCAGGCACTGCCCACTGGGAAATATGATTTCCCCTGGGACAGTAAGACAACCCCTCAGGTAATGCCCCCTCAAGGAGTGGCACCCCCTTGCACTGTTCCCCCCCCCCACAGCAATACCGCCAATGCCAACAGACCCCCCCCAGGGCAACAGATTAGGGGAGTTACCCTGGCGCAGGGTAACTCCCCTATTCCAACTTCCTATGCCACTACCTCCCCGTGGCCATATATAACCCCCCAGCAACACCTCCTATTCCAATGACCCCCCCAGGGTAATAAACCCTGTGCCAACAACTCCCCAATGCCAATAACACCCCCGTCCTCAGAGCAATAACCCCTGGCACTGCCCCAGTGCCGACCCCCCTATACTCCTGCTCAATACCCTCCCAGGGCAACAACCTCCCTCCAAAGCTATGACCTCCCCCATGCCAATGACACCAAAACCAATACCTCCCGTGGCAATGATCCCCACTCAAATCAATAACACCCCTATGGCAACCACCTCTCCTCCCCAGCCCCTTCCTCAGGAAAACTCCCCTATTCGCCTCCCCGTGCCTTCCCCATGCCTCCCCCGTGCCCACCTGAAGGATGAGGGTCAGGCGACCTCCGGCCCCCGCCCGCAGCAGAACCCCGCGGGGGTGCCGGGTGCGGAACATGATGCGGACTGGCCAGGGCAGGGAGAGGGGCAGTGCCAGCCCATTCCACACCACGCGGCTGCTGCCCATGAACCGCTGCGGGCCCACCATTTCTGCGGGGCATGCACATGAGACAGGGGGCAACTCCATGACCCCCCCACAAGCCCACCCCAGGGACACCCGTGCCATGACATGGCCATGCACCCCCACCACAGACCACCCACACCCACCCATGGACTCCCCGCACCCCACCCAGGACCCCCCACAACCCCATGTGGCCTCTCACATACCCAATCTCAGATCCCCAGCACCCACATGGGGACCCCATGCACATCTCCCAGATGCCAACACACCCTCCCACAGATCTCCTGCACCCACCCACAGATCCCCCATACCCCCGCATGAGCCCAAAACAACCCCATGGACCCCCAAACACAAGCAGGAATGCCCCTCACCCCCTTCCCACACCCCTCACACCCACCCAGAGACCCTCCCCATGCCCCCCATGGCCCCAAAACAAGCCTATGGATGCCACACAACCCCACCACAATGTCCCCCCAGGCCCCCCAGTACCCTCCTGGCAGGTTTTTCCCCCAAAGCCCAGTGGGCAGCGGCAGCTGAACCCCCCCCATTCATGCACGCAGGTGCCACCGTTGTGGCATGTGTTGGTGTCACACAGGGTCTTCTTGGGAGGACAACCTGTGAGGGGGCACAGGGGTCACATGCCACACATGACTTGGGACCCCCAGTCCCATGGGGCACAGACATCCCCACGTCCTTGAACCCTCATCCAACCCCATAGTCCTAGTGCCCCCTGAGCCCCCACCCCACATCCCCAACCCCTAAGGGGATACCACCCCATCCAGCTCCCCAGTCCTGGCACCTCCTCACCCCACCCCCAGGGGACACAGCCTTGTCTGTGCCACCCACTCCAGCTCGATGGCCTTGGCAGCCCCTCAGCCCCCTCCCAAAACCAGGAGACACAGAATGCTCTACCACTGTGTCCCTGGACCCCCATCCAGCCCCATGAGCCTGGCACCCCCTCCCCACACCCACGGGACATAGAGATGCCAAAGCACTGCCCAGACCTGGGCCCCCAGCCAGCCCTCAAGCCCCACCAACCCCTACTCTATACCCCCCACCCTGTGGCCCTGGCAACCCTGAACTCAAACCTGCACCCCCTGATTTCCCATCCCACACCCTGGGGAGTCCCAGCCCGTTCCCTGGACCTCTCTTTAGCCCCGTGGCCCTGGCATCCCCTCACGCCCTCCCTACAGCTCTGCTCTGTGTCCCTTGGACCCCCATCCAGCCCCATTACTCTGGCACTGCCTCCCCACACCCAGGGGGCACAGCACCATTGTCCTGGTACCCCTCAACCCACACCTGCACTCCCTTCACTCCCATCCAACATCCAGGGAGCACAGCATCCCCCACACCCCTGGACCCTCATCCATCCCTCCAGCTCTGGAACCCCCTCCCATCATTCAGGGGACACAGCCACACTTCTCAGGTACCCCTTAACCCCCCACCCCCTCTGCCCCTGCTGGAAGCAGCACAGCCCCTCCCCAGCCCCTCGCCAGCGTCCTGATCCCGGAGCCCACCGGGCAGGGTGCCATTGTTAGCAATGAAGGCTGCCATGTCCACGGGGCGCTGGTCAACGTGGAGGTGCCGCATGCACCCCACAAAGTGCCGGCTGCGGATTGGGAAACTCTCGGGCAGTGTTGGGACCCCCCCCAGCAGCAGTGGCCCCGTCAGGTCCAGCGACCTGCAGAGCACACCATCACCTCAGGAACTCAAGAAACTCCCGAAGGACCCACAACCCATGGGGACCCTGATGGAACCTCAAGGGACACCCAGCCATCCCCCATCCCATGGGAGTCACAAGGGGACCCCAAAGAACACCCACTCACCCCAAAACCTATGGGGACCTGAGGGACAACCCAAAGGGTGTTCCCCCATGGGAAACTCAACAGACTCCCAAGGGAGTCCCCACTTCTCCCCAGTGCCATGGGGACCCCAAGAGAACCCCCCAAACCCATGGGGACCTCCAGTGACTCCCCCATCCATAGGGATCTGTCACCCCCAAGGGACCTTTCACCAGTGAAGACTTCAAAGGTAGCACACCCTTAGGGACCATTCACCTACAAGGGACCCCTCTATGGGTACCCCAAGGGACCCCACCCATGGGATCCCCAGGCCCCTCTCACTTCTTGCTGCCAGTCTGGGTGCCCTGGGCAGCGCAGGAGTAGTTGCCAAGGCGGGGCCCGAAGCGCAGGGCCATGGCCGTGTCACAGTCGTCCACAGTCACCACAGCCACCTTCTGCTCTGAGGGGCCCTGTGGGACCCCTGAGCGCCCCACAACCGGCTGGGGGGCCCCATATTAGGCAGGAGGGCCCAGGACCCCCATCCTGCAGCCTCTGTCCTGCTCCTCATCCTCCCACTGCCCTCTGACCCCTCAACCCTTACTGCGCTGCTATGTCCCTCCAGCCCACCAGCCCCCCACCCTTCAGACCCCCCAACACTCCCCTTCATCCCTTCAGCCCCCCTTAAACCCCTCAATGGTCCCCTTCATCTCCCCCAAGCCTCCATCCCTTTGACCTCCTCTTCCTCCATCCCCCCATTCCAATTCCTCAGGGGTCCCTACAGGTGAGGAAAGTACGTGGGATTCTTCAGGGGACCAATGGGTGAGGAAGTGGGTGATCCCTTGGGATCCTCATGGATGGGGGCATCTCTTGACAGTCCCTTGGAGTTCCCCAAATTTCCTCTCTATTCTCATCCAGCCAACACCCTCTTGCCCTCCACTCCTTTCTCTTCCTCCGTCTCCCATCTCCATCCCTTAGGACCCCCATGGGTGGGCACATCCCTTAGGGGTCCTTTAGGTGCCACAAATCCCCTACCTGACCCACCCCATCTCTCCATTCCCCCACCCTTCCCCTCCATCTTCCTTTCCTCTGTCTGCCCCAAACACTCCCCCCCAACTGTGCCCCCCATGACCCCCTTCCCCCACCTTGTTGTAGTAGTGCAGCTGCACCCGGTGCCACTGCCCATCGCTGACTCCTCCTGGCACGAAGGGTGACACCGTGGTGGTGGTCTCACCTGTGGGCACAGCGTCAGGGCAACACAGCCAGAGGCAAGGAGGGGTGGTGGTGCCAGGAATGGCATGCCCAGTATGCAGTGCCAGGGATGCAGTGTTGGGGACATGATGCAGGGGTTGCAGCTAGCAAGGGAATGTCCAGGATGTAGTGCCAGGGACGCAGTGTCAGGCAGGGGATGCTGGGGATGCAGTGTTGGGCAGCACAAAGAATGGCAAGCCAGGGATGCAGTGAGGAATGCAGTGAGGAATGCAATGAGAGATGCAGTGCCAGGAATATGATGCCCAGGATGCAGTGCCAGGCAGTGCAAGATGGGATCTCTGGGATGAAGTGAGGGATGCAGTGAAGGATACAGGGCCCACAAGGGTGTCAGGGTACAGGGCCAGGGCACGTCAGGGGCAGCATGTACCTGCTGAGAAGGTGAGCTGCAGCTGCTCGTCCACAATCTCCAGTGCCACGAAGTCATGCCGTTCATTGAAGCGCCCATTATACAGCAAGAGCCCATCCCGCTCCTGCGTGGCAAACCTGGGGGACACAAGTGCAGTGCCAGGCCCCTGCAAAACCACATGCCTCCCTGGCACTCCCCAACACCCCCTGACCCTGCCATGCCCCAAGGCACACCCCCACGCCCTATCCCATGACCTTGTATCCACTGTGAGATGCTCATACGCATCAGCCCCTGCCCTCACAAGGTGTCCCCCACCCCACTGCCCTCCATGCCAAGGGGTCACCCACACCCTTTGCTCCTACTCTGTGCCCTCAGGGTGCCCATCACCCAACACACAATCACCCCACAGCCCACATGATGCACACGGAGTACTGATCACCACCCATCCCACATGATGCCAATGAGGTATCCCCACCCCATCTGATGCCCTTGTGACACCCACCATCCCACATCCCGAATTATGCCAATGAGGGCACCCATGCAGTGTCCCCAAGACACCCATCACCTCACACCCCATCACCTCATCTCATGCCAACAGGACAAACATCACCATCTAACCCACACTCCATGTGACACCCATAGGGGCACACATCACCCCCCACCTCCCCAGATTCCCCCAGGCTCACGTGAGGCCCAGGGTGAAGTGGAAGCGCTGGCGGAGGCCACGAAAGGTGAGGAAGGAGTGCGGGGGGAAGCTGCGGGTGCTCATGGTGCAGAAGGGTTTCTCATAGTGCCCGGGGGGGCACTGACACCGGAATCCCCCCACCAGCAGGTTCAGGCAGGTGCCCCCATTCCGGCAGACCCCTGGGGTGCAGCGGCCCCCTCGGGCACTCAGCTCACAGTGCTCCCCTGTGTGACATCCAGAACCCCAAAACTGGGATAAGGAGTCCCATCTTCCCCCCACACCTCCCTATTAAACCCAGAGTGGCCCCCCCTCAGGTGCTCAGCTTGCAGGGTTCCCCTGTGTGATACCCCAATGGCACCAGAAATGGGGAGCGGGGGTCCTCTCTCCTCCCCATCCCCCAGTAACCCCTGAGTTCTCCCCCCAGCCACTCACAGGGCTCCCCAATGTGACACCAAGCGCCCTGAATGGGAGGGTGGAGATCCCCTCTCCCTCCCTGCCCCCCAGTATCTTTATCCCAGCTCTATTACCATGGCAACCATCTCCCATTACCGTGGAAACCCAAAGACACCTCCTCCTCTCACATGCCCTCCCCCACCTGGCTGGCACCCCCCACCAGGGGTCCCGTGGGGGCTGGAGTCCCAGGGTGGGCGCAGGGGGTATGGCCCCAGTGCCATCAGTATACTGGCAGAGGGACGGAGGGAAGGAGGGCTGAAGAGGAGCCGGATGAGGAATTATGAGGATGGACACCACGAGGAAGGGCTGGCCAGTGACTCTAACCAGTGAAGTCTTCGTGGCACTCGCAAGTGTATCCACCCTCACGGCTCCGGCACCGCCCGTTGTTGCCGCAGGGGCTGGAGTAGCAGAGGTCGATCTCGGTCTCGCAGTAGTCGCCGGTGAAGCCAGGCGGGCAGCGGCAGCGCAGGCCCGTGACGGGGTGGATGGGGCGAAAAAGGATCGTGTCGGAGGCGAGGAAGGGCGCGGAGCTGTCGAACTGCAGGACAGAGACACAGCGCATGTAGTTCTCGCAGGGCTCGCGCAGACACACGTTGTCATCAAAGGGCAGGACTCGCTGGGCCGTGGTAGCTGCCAGGAGCGATCGGTTAAGGTACAGCCGCTCCTGCAGCTCCTCCGACGAGAAGAACCGCGATGCGCCCGGCACCGCCGCCGGCAGCAGTGCCGAGAGGCTGACATTGAGGATCCGCGCCGGCCCCACGTCTGTGTCCGCCTGGATGTTGAAGAGGACGACGCGGTGGCGGGGGGTGGCCAGGACAGCGGCCACTCCCTCCAGGAAGCGGCTGAGTAGCGGGGACAAGAAGCGTTCTTGGGACATGTCGGCCAAACGCAGGGTGATGCTGTTGCTGAGCATCTCATCTGTGATCACCGTCACCCGCAGCGTGCACTGCGCCGTTGCACTGTAAACGCCATCTGGAGACAAAGGGGGGACACAGGAGGGAGTCAGTGACAGCAATGGACAACTCTGGGAAAGGATGGTGCGAGATATGTGCTCTGGACAATGGACAACACTGGGAATTGTGCCAGTTATGGGGCAACCAAGCAAATCAGCTGCTGTTGGACGGAGACGGTGCTATGGGGCTTGATCCGCTTGACCACCATAGAATGGGGACAGCACTGGCCATGAAACACCTGGCCCATGTAGCCACTGTGGAATGGGGACAATACTGGCTATGAGGTGCCCATCCTGCTTGACCAGCATGGAATGGATACCATCAAGTGGGGACAGTGCAGGCTATGGGGGACCTTTCCTACTCAGCCACCAAGGCATGGAGACGGTGATGGTTATAGGGTTGGTGCTAGTTATGGGGCTGGTACTGTTTTTGGAGTGCCCATACCACCTACCCAGGGTAGGGACAGCAGGATGGGGATGGTGATGGCAATAGGGCTGGAACTGGTTACAAGGCTCCTATCCCACCTGGCCACTACTGAATGGGGACAGCGCTGGTTATGGGGCTGGTGCTGGTGGTGGGTGCCCATTCCACTTGGCAACCATGGAATGGGGACAGTGTGGGTCATGGGGTGCCCATCCTGCCTGGACACTGTGGGGTGGGGCATCTAAATGGGGTTGGTGGTTGGTTATGGGGTTGGGACTGGTTATGGGGCTGGTTCTGTCTATGAGGCAGAGGCTGGTTATGGAGTCAGCACTGGTTATGGGGTTGGTGCTGGTTTCTGGGGTTGGAGCTGTTTCTGAGGCTGGGGCTGGTATGGGGATGGTGCTGGTTAAGGGGCTGGTGCTGATTGTGGGGTTGGTGTTGGTTGTGGAGCTGGTGCTGGTTGTGGGGCTGGGGCAGCAAAATCTCTGCTAAGCACTGGGGCACCCACCTGTCTCCTCTTCTTTGCCCTCCCCCTGGCTGAGGGCAGTGGGATGCAGGACAGATGGGGAGCAGGCAGACAGATGGATGAAGGGAACAAGGGGACAGGTGGGGGGCCAAGCAGGCAGAAGGAAGTGCTGAGGGGGTGGCATGGGCCAGGGCTGCCCAGTGGCCCATGGCCAGTGACTGGTAGCCAGTGGCTGGCGGGAGGGGGAAGGTTACCATGGCTGCGGCTGCGAGGGCCCAGCTATGGCTGGACCTTTTGTTTCCCTCCTGCCTGCCCCTGCGCTTGCGGGGGGACACGGGGGACTCCCTGCCCCCACCCTTTGTGTCCTGGGCCCCCTGCTTTTTGTGGCCAGAGCAGGGACCCCTGCCAGGGGAAGCTGTGGGGTGATGGAGGCCATGTGGCTGAGGACAATGGACATCAGGCATGGCCTGTGACCCAGTTTCCCCTTGACCTGGGAGTGACTAAGGAAGTGTTCATCCACCTTGGGGTGACTCCCATCCCCCAGAAACACCTCCTGGACACCCCACCACCCAAATGGTGATGACAATTGATGGCACAACCCCCCTTATCTTGTCCCCCCCCACACTGGGTTTGGGGACCTCTCAGTGGAGGCCAGGTTGTCCCCCCGAATACACACACCAGGCCTTGTGTCTCCTGCACTGAATTCATTCAAGTGGAGTCTCCTGGAAACACAAACATGGCAGTGCCAGGACTCCCCCAATATTGCACTGCACCCTGAGCCTTCCCAGATTCACCCATCACACTCTCATAACAAGCCCCCAAGGGTACCAGGACCCTGCTGGCCCACACCAGCCTCTGCTCCCCCAATACATGCACTGGGTCCTGCCCCACCCTGCTCAGTGACAGACAGAGAAGTGCCAGGACCACCTCTGGACAGCACGACAGCCCAAGGGGGTGGGGAAAGCAAAGGGGGTGCTAGGGACCCTGATAGCCTCCAGCTTGGATGTCTGGGGTGTGAGGGGGGCACAGCATCCCATTATTCCCCCTTCCCATATATTTGGAGGGTGGAGGCAACCAGGACGGGGTGGCGGAACTCCAAAACACCTCAGTGGGGTCATGGGACCCCACAACACATCATCCCTTCTGATCTGGAGGGTGGGGGCAGCCAAAACAGGATAGTGAGACCCCATAACACCTTGCCTCCATGCAGAAATAGAGGTTGATATACCCACAAATTTCACTCCCCCTGCAAGGTGCCTCTATGGGTGGGGGTCTTACCAGAGACAGACACCCTCATGACGGCCTCAAGTGGGCGGTTGTTGTCCAGGGCCGGGCTGAGGCGCAGGTCCCCACTGTGTGGGTCCAGCAGCACGAGGTTGAGCTCATTGCCCTGTTCAAAAGCATAAGTGAGGTGGTCAGAGACATCAGGGTCATAGGCAGGGATGCGGCCAATGACACCCCCAGGGAAGCTGCCAGAGCGGTTGGTGATGTAGTTGTTGAAGAGGATCTCGAAGTTCTTGAGCTGGGGGCTGTTGTCGTTGGTGTCACGCAGGCGCACATGGATGGTGGCCCGACTCACTAGTGGTGCCGAGGTTGCCTGGACCACCATGATGTATTCAGCCTTGGTTTCATAGTCCAGGTCAGCCAGGGCGGTGAGCTCTCCAGAGAAGATATCCAGTTGGAAGACCTCAGGGATGTTGCCCTCCACGATCTGGTACATGATCTGGGCATTGGTGCCCTCGTCGGGGTCGGTGGCAGTGATCCGGGCCACCACCAGCCCAATGGGGCTGTTCTCCTCCACAAAGATGTCAAACTCGTCCTGCTCGAACACGGGCGGGTTGTCATTGACATCCAACACTGTCACCTGGATCTCTACTGGCGTCCGCCGGGCTGGGACCCCCTTATCCACGGCAAATGCCTGCAGGGAATACAGAGGCACATTCTCCCGGTCCAGACGGCGCAAGGTGCGGACAATGCCTGAGGTAGACTCAATGATGAAGTCACCATCACCATCATCACCCCCTTGGAAGGTGTAGAAGACCCTGCCATTGAGCCCAGAGTCACGGTCAGTTGCAGAGACCTGGAGGATGCTGGTGAAGGTGGGGACATCCTCATAGATGGATCCCTGGTAGGAATGACGGAGGAACTGGGGTGCGTTGTCATTGACATCACTCACCAGGATCTCCAGGTAAGTTGTGTCAGATTTCTGCGGAATACCATTGTCCCGCGCCGTGATGGCCAAGGTGTAGGACACCTGGTCCTCATAGTCCAGCTCCATCTGTGTGGTCACAGCACCAGTATCAGCAGCAATGCTGAACTGGGGTATGCTGTCCTCCATCAGGTAGGTGATGCGGGCGTTCTCCCCCGTGTCCTCGTCTGTGGCACTGATGACCACCACTGTTGTGCCCACTGGCCGATCCTCATTGATGTTGATGGTGTAGTGGGAGCTCTGGAAGACAGGGCGGTGGGTGTTGGCATCAGTGACATTGACAACCACCTGGGCAGTGTCCTGGCGGGTGCCATCAGAGGCAGCAATGGTGAGCAGGTACTGCCGCTCCAGCTTGTAGTCCAGGGGCAGGGCAAGGGAGATGAGCCCACCACCGCTCTGGCTGGTGATGGAGAACCGGTTGCGGGTGTTGCCGCTGGAGATCTGGTATGTGATGACGCTGTAAGCATCACGATCGACAGCAGAGACAGTCAGGACACTGGTGCCCACTGCCGCATCCTCGTTCAGGCGGGCGCCATACTCCCGCTGGGTGAACTCAGGGCTGTTGTCATTGACATCCAGGATGGTGACACTGACGCTGGCTGTGGAGGCCATTGGGGGGGTGCCATGGTCCTGCGCCTCCACCCCAAAACTGTAGAAGTCAACTACCTCCCGATCCAGCTCAGAGGCCACCACAATCCACCCGGTGCTGTTGTTGATGGTAAAGGGGAAACTGGTGCCAGTCTCCAGCAGGGTGTAAACTAACCGGCTGTTGTCACCTGAATCGGCATCAATGGCTTGTACATGGATGACGGAGTAGCCCACGGGGACATTCTCCAGCACAGTGGCCTGGAAGGGTGTGCTGACAAAGATGGGTGCGTTGTCATTGACATCCAACACCTGGATGGTAACCAAACCGCTGATGTTGGAGAGAGGTGGGCGGCCACCGTCCTGCGCCCGGATCCTCAGGGTGAACTCCTTGGTGACCTCGTAGTCCAGAGGGGTAACGACATCCAGCGTGCCTGTCTGCGCATCAATGTAGAAGTGCCCACGAGTGTTGCCACTGACAATGCTGTAGTGCACCAGTGCATTGCTGCCTTTGTCACGGTCGGTGGCCATCACCTGCAAAATTGCCACATTGGGCACCACATCCTCAGGGACCTGTGCCACGTAACGTCGCTCGCTGAACTGCGGCGCATTGTCATTGTCGTCCTCCACAGCGATGCGGACAGTGGCTGTGGCACTCCGGGGACCTGGATCCTGGCCCTGGTCTGTGGCCTCCACCAACAGCTCAAAGGCATCCACTACTTCCCGGTCCACAGGGCCACGGGTGCGGATGACACCTGAGCGGGAATCAATCTCAAAGACCTCATTGGCATCACCGGCATTGAGGAGGCGGTAGAGGACGTTGGCATTGGGACCAGCGTCGCCATCGGTGGCCCGCACTGTCAATACCTCATAGCCCACCTCCAGATTCTCTCGCACACTCTCCCGGTATTCTGGTTGCTCGAAGGCTGGGTCGTGGTCATTGGTGTCGCTCACTGTCACTGTCAGTGTGGCCATGGCACTGCGCCGGGGTGTCCCATGGTCCACTGCTGTCACACGGAACACATGAGTGCTCTTGCTCTCACGGTCCAGCGGTGCAGCGGTGGTGATGGCACCAGTGACAGGGTCCACGGTGAAGAGGTCATCGGAGCGGCTGTCAAAGAGCGCAGCCATAGAGTAGTGCAGCCGGCCTGCCTCCCCCTCATCAGGGTCCTGTGCTGTCACCTGTGTCACTGGAGTGCCTGCTGGCCGGTTCTCCTCCACTGTGGCCTGGTAGCTGGAGGGCTGGAACTGTGGTGCTGTGTTGGGGCTGCGGCAGGGACGGTGGTGAGGTATGGGGGGCCTGGGGACTGCTGTGGTCTGGAGCTCCACAACATCCCCAGTGTCTATCGCATCCCCAGTGCCACTGGTCTCCCTGGGGATATTGGTGTTCCCAGCATGTCCCGTGTCCGCAGTGTTCTTGACGTTGCTAGGGACCTTCCCAGTCTCCCCATTATGTTCAGTATCTCTGATGTTCCCAGTATCCCTGGGGACTTTCCTAGTCTTGCCAGCACCTCTGGAGAACCTCCCAGTCTCCCCAGTGAGTACAGAATTCCCAGTGCTCAGCATGTTCCCAGTGCTCCCAGAGTCCTCCGTGGGGATGCTGGTGTCCCCAGTGTGTCCAGTATTCCCACCACTCCTGGTGCCCCTGAGGACATGGGTGCTTCCAGTGTCTCCAGTTCCTCCAGTAACCCCGGTGCCTCCACTATCTCGGGTGCCTCCAGCGTCCTTGGTGCTTCCAACGCCCCCAGTGCCTCCAGGCTTCCAGGTGTCTCCAGCATTCACGGTGCCTCCAGCGTCCCCGGTAATCCGGGAACCACCGATACCTGGGGACCTCCTAATGCCACCGCCTGCTGTCCCCACTGGAAGAGCCGGTGCCTGGCGCCATTCCATCGCTGCCGGTCGCGTCCGGTGCGGGCCCAGCGCTGTCGCCGCTGTCCCCGGTGCTCGGCGGGGTCCACGCACCGCCGCTGGAGCCAGTGCCTGGTGCAGTCCCATCGCTGCCGCCCGCAGCCGGTGCGGGCCCAGAGCTGTCGCCGCTGTCCCCGGTGCTTGGCGGGGGCCATGCGCCGCCGCTGTCCCCGGTGCCGTCGCGGAGCTGGAGTGGCGTCGTTAGCGTGCTGGACGGACGGGTGCGGGTGCCGGTGCCGACGCCGATGCCGGTGGCGATGGCGGGTTCCGGTGCGAGCAGCGGCAGCAGCAGCAACAGCGGCAGCAACCGGAGTGTGGCCCGGCGGGTGGGCGGAGGGCCCATGGCCGCTGCCCCCCGGTGCCCCCGGTGCCGATGCCGGTGACCGCAGCGACCCGCTCCGCCGCCTGCGCCCCGCCCTGGCCCGCGCGCGCCCGCAGGGGCGGAGCCGCCAATTCACCGGCCCGGCCGCTCTTAAAGGAGCCGCCGCCGCCCCCGGCACTCGCCGGCGGCACCGGCAGCGCGGGGCAGCGAGCGCGCACTACGCGCAGGTTGCGCACACATGAGGTGCGCAGGTTGTGCACGCTCGTGTGAGGTGCACACGTGCGCCCTGCGCGCACACACGTACATACACAGATGTGGAGGGCCTTGCACGCACCTGTGCATTGCAGGCATGCGTGTTGCACACGCAGGGCACACAGGCATCAGCGATCACATATGACATGGGAACCATGTATGTGACACACACAGCACATGTGAAACACACAGGGAGCATACACATGTGAGACAGAGAGCACGTGTGTGACACAGCACAGAGATCATGTGCGTAAATGCCCAGCACATGTGTGGCACATACAGCACGTGTGACATACGTCCCCCAAGGCCCCCTTGTCCCCACTGCCGGCCGTGACTCCACACACGAACGTCCATCTCCCCTCACTCCGTGCCACATTCCCCCCCCCCACCCCCAGCTCCCTCGCCTCGTCCCACCGCACCAAGACCGGGGGCAATAGAACAGACTGGGAGCGACTGAACCAGGCTGAGAAGGACTGGAGATGCTGGGGGGCACTGGGACAAACTGGGAGAGACTGGGGCTGTCGGGGGCGCTGGAACAGACGGAGAGAGACTGGAGAAGCTAGACGGGGGCGGATCCGCGCGGTCTGTGGTTGCTGTTCCCCCCCGCCGCCCAATCCGGCGCCGGTCGCGTGGGTGCAGGCAGGCGGCGCGGAGCCGCGTCCCCTCCCCGGCGGAACGGGTCCGACGGGTACCAGGGAGGGGCCCCCCAGCGCCGGGGAGGCGCTTGGAGCGCCGGAACCCCCCCGCCTCCGCCGGGGGCTCCGGTGACTCACTGGGCCGCTCCCCGCCGGTTCCACCCGACAGCCGAGGCCTGCCGGGGGTTTCCCACGCAGAGCAGCGGGCGGCAGCCAGGCCTCCCTGCATGGCGATGGAACGGGGCAAAGAGGGCAACCCTCCCGTGCATCACCCCACCCCGGAGCGGGGGGCGAGCAGCAGCTGAGGCTGAGGCTGGGGGCCCTCGGCCCCACTTAGCATCACAAAGGGGCTTTGTCTGGGGCTTTGTGTGGGGCTGGCAGGAGGGAGAACGAGGAGGAGGGAGTTGCGGGGGGAGGGGAAGGGTGGTGTGCAACGGATACACCTCCCCGGGCTGGACCCCCCCCATTCTTTCCTCGGAAGCCTCCAAGAACACACAGCTCAGCAGCTCTTGGCTTTATTTTGGACGGAGGAGGGTCATGTTACGTGGGCACGGGGGTCCCCAGCACCACTAAGAGTGAGGGGGACACATGGGGGATCGCAGCCCGACTCAGCAGGGTAAGGGGGACACACAAGGGAGAGGGGCAGTGCCCTAACAGTGTCAGTTCTTTGTGGAACAGGGAGGACAGACGATGACTCCCCTCCAAGCAAACATGATGATGAAGGGCACAGCCTGGCAATGAAGGTGAGATGACTTGGGAGGCCCTCAAAGTCCTTGGGGTGCAGGGGGACACCCTCAGACCTCCATGTTCTTCATCTGCTCCTCCAGCACCTGGTCGCGTCCCCCCCCTGCCTTCTTCTTGCCCCCTCCTTCCTGCTGCTTCTTTTGCTTCTTGGAGAGCTCCTGCTCAATGGGTGCCGGCTTGATGAATGGAATCAGCTCCCGCAGGTCTGGGGGGACAAGGGACCACTGTCACCCCCCCCCCCCCCGGCCAAGAAGCAGGGGATGGGGAAGGCACAGGGGGATGTTACCTGGAGGCATGAAGTTTTGGAGCTTTTCAGGGATGCGGATGCCCTCAGGAGTCTGGTGGTTCTCCAGGATGGCGCAGATGGTGCGGGTGGTAGCACACATGGTGGCATTCAGCATGTGCACAAACTCTACCTGTGGCAGGGGGACATAGGGGACACCGGGACACCTGTGACATGGGGAAAGCAAAGGAACAGAGGAAGAACTCCCCTATGCCCACTAGCCTCACCTTGTCCATCATCTTCTTTGTCTGGCCATAGCGGATGCGCAGGCGCCGGGCCTGGTAGTCAGTGCAGTTGGAACAGGAGACAAGCTCACGGAAGGCGCCAGAGCCAGGGAACCAAGCCTCCAGATCCAGTTTTTTGCTGGCTGCATGGTTCAGGGAGCCTAGAGACGGAACAGTGCTGAGTGGGGGGTCCCACTGCCATCCAGAATTTTCCTTTCTTGGGGCAGAGCGTAGGGTGAAGCCTCCAAAGTCATTCCAGCAGCTTAGTGCTGATCCAAATAGATTTCTGCTCTGCCATAGTGATGTGGGGTTACATCTCAGCCATGGAAATGTGGGGTACCCACTTGGCCACAGGGTCAACAAGCCACAAGCTGTTTGGTCATGGGGACATGGGGGTGTGGGATACCTGCCCAGACACGGAGAACGGGGAACTCCTGCTCAGCCACAGGACACTGGGTTCCTGCTGTGCCATGGGGATATGGGGATTCCGCTTACTCACAGGAATGTGGGGGCCTCTCTCAGCTTTGTGGATGTGAGATTCCCACTCAGCTATGGAAACACAGGGCTCTTTTCTCAGCCACAAGGACATGGGCTTCCCACTTGACTATGGGAAGGTAGGATTATGCTATGGGGATCTGGGATTCCTGCTTGGACACAGGAATGAGGGATTTCTGCTCAACAGTGGGGATGTGGGGTTCTCGCTCTGCCAATGGGATAAAGGGCATAAAGCTCAGCCACAGGGAGCTTTTCAACCAGATCTTTTTCCTGTGAGCATTTCCAGGAGGAGCTGGGACACTCCAACTGTCCCTCTGGAAGGGACAGCGGGGACAATCCATCACAGAAGTGTTCACACTCGTTCCCATGGACCCAGAGCAAGGCTGAGGATTCCACAGAAAGCAAAAGGTCCCCTTCTCTTCCTCTGTCTCAGGCTGGGGACAGCAATGAGCCAGAGACAAGAAATTGCCATGCAGGAAGCAGGTCAGGGCCCCCCTCAACCCTCCTGTGGCACAGGAGCCCCTACCTGAGACGATGTTGACGATGTGGTAGGGAATCCCGAGGGACTGGTAGAATTCCTCAGCTGTGGCCATCATCTCCTCAAATATCTCCCAGGACTTGTTGTCATGGGGGGAGGAGTAGACGAACTGCTCAATCTGCAGGAGAAGGAATTCCAGTGACACCAGGTATAGCTCCAATTCCCACGGGAACCCCACGGTGACACCAGGTACAGCCTGAATTCCAACTGGAACCCCACAGTGACTCCCAGTACACCCCAAATTCCCACTGGATACCTGCAGTGACACTGAGTATAGCCGAAGTTCCCATCAGAACCCCACAGTGATACCAGGTACACCCTGAATTCCCACTGGAACCCCACAGTGACATGGGGTATACACCCCAACTTACTAGGGTGCATACCATGGTGACAATGGGTACACCCTGAATTCCTGCTGGGTATGCTGCAGTGGCACCAGATACACCATGAATTTCCACTGGAACATGCTGAATTCCCACTGGAACCCCACAGCAACCCTCAGTACACCCCAAATTCCTCCCAGGACCACTCCTTCACCTTCTCAAACTGGTGGACGCGGAAGATGCCACGGGTGTCCCGGCCATGGGATCCCACCTCCTGGCGGAAGCAGGTGCTGAGCCCCGCGTACTTGAGGGGCAGGTCCTCCGGCCGCAGCCACTCATCGCGGTGCAGGGCGGCGATCGGCTGCTCTGATGTGGCGATCAGGTACTTCTCATCGATGGAACTGTCCTCCGCCCGCTCACTGCCCTTCCCAATCACCTGCAGGGGACATGAGCCACTGGCCTTCTTCTAGCTGCTCCTGCACCTCCAGAGACCAGCAGGGAGGTTTTCCAGTGCCAGATGGTTTGGGAATTCATCACAGGGGGAGTTTGTTGGTCATTCAAAGGGGCTGATGGCAAGGATGAGTCACCTGTATCACCCATGGAGATGGACTCCAGAGATGAGCCACCTCCTTGTCACGTCATCACCATCACAAGCCACCTCCTTATCACCTATGTCACCCATGGAGATGGCCCCCAGAGCATGTCACCTCCTTGTCACTGCACTGCCATCATGTGTCACCTGTGCAAACGGATCCCAAAGATGAGCCACCTCCTTGTCACCGCATCACCATCATGTGGCACCCATAAACATGGACCCCAGAGATAAGCTACATCCTTGTCACCACACGTCACCAATGGAGATGGACTTGGGAGACCAGCAATTTCCTTGTCCTTCATGGCCATCCCAGTGTGTCACCCATGGAGATGGACCCAAGATGAGCCACCTCCTTGTTATTGCAGTGCCACCCATGGAGGTGTTTCCCACAAAGGTGGACCCCCAAGACAAGCCATCTCCCTGTCACATCATCACCATCACAACGTGGAGATGGATCCCAAGGAGAGGGGAAGGAACCACTGCTACCATTGCTGCCACCACCACAAGCTTGCCAGGGCAGAGGGGACCCCGCTGCCTCCCTCTCCACAGTCCCATTGGGGTGCTTGCTTCCAAGTCCCAAACCTGGAGTGATCCCTTACCTTGTAAAGCTCCTCGTCAAACTGGCTGAGCTGGGCCACCTCCTGCATCACCTCCTTGCGCATGAAGAAGGGGGTGTACACCGGGGTGTACCCCCGGGCACGGAGGCTCTGCAGTGCATACTGGATCAGTGCCTGCTCCAGGAACACCAGCGGGCCCTGGGAACAAGGGTCACACTGCCTGTCACATACACACTCTGTTGGGCCACTCCTCCTTGCTCAGAGGGTCCAGGAGGCCTCTGGAGGCTCTCATCATCAATCCCAGGGGAGGAGAACCCAAGGCCCCTGTCCCTCCTCGTTCCTCTCTGAACCCAATCATTCCAGGGTCACAGCTCTCACCTTAAGGAAGTAGCCACGGCTGCCAGCCACCACGGCGCCCTTTTCCCCCTCATAGCCATCCACCATCACCACCAGATCCACATGAGAATACTTCTTCCTGCAGCTGCAGTCACCCCACACCCGCTCCACCTTGTTGTCCACATCCTGCAGGAGCCCGGAGAAAAGAGAAGCAGGAGCCTATAACCTCCTCAGTGCCCTGGAATGCTGTGACACCAGTCCCTGAACCACACTGGGCCCACTTTGGGAGCTCAAACTCCAGCCTGTAGCTTATTGTGCAGCCACTTGGCAGCAAGCCTGGCCCAGTTGTGCTCCCTCTGGGAAAATATTCCCGTGGGATGAATGGAGGCAGCAGAGGGAGACCCTGTCCTCACGGCAGTGAGCGACTTTCCCATGAATTCCCCCAACAATGGTGTGCCCAGTGTTGTCTGAGCTGCTCTTTGTCTGATCCGGGTGGGAAATGCTGGCTTGTCATGCAGATTTCCCTCACCCGCCCACCCAGACAGGCTTGGGGGATCCCCTGCTGGGAGCCCCCTGCTTCCCACTGTGAGCTTCCTAGCCCCTCTGACCCAGCCCCACCTCCCTTCCGGTGTCCCACCTCGTCGTTGCTAATGGGCACAGAGGGGTGGAGGAGGTTCCCAATCTCCCGGAGGCTCTCAAAGCGTTCAGCCTCCAGCCGCAGACGCTCAGAGTCGCATTCCAGGATGGCCTCATCAATGAGCAGCCGAATTTTCTTTATCTGGGATACCTGGAGACACTGCAGAGAGACCTCCGGATGAGGTGGGGGAGAGAGAAGACCACTGGGAAGAGGGTCCTGTTCATCCAGCACAGGGAATCCTGGGCCCAGCATGGTGAATTCTGGACCCTCCACATATTCTGGAGTGAGTCCCTGGGCTGGACACACTCAAGAACAGCCTGAAAGGATAAAGGGGTGACAAGCTGGAATCTGGAAGGCCTGAGCTGCTCCCATGGCAGCCAGCATTGCATTCATTAACCAGGGTGACTACCAAACTGGGATGGAAGCAGGCAGGGAGGGACACAGTGAGGACACAGAAGGACTGAGACTGCTCAAATTCCCAGGGATGAGCCCTTGACTGACACAGGGTGATGCTGGAGAGATCAAGGACACTGAGGAAGAGTCAGTTATTGCTGGTGTGGGAATGAGAGATAAAGGATCATCCCAGATGGGGCAACAGGCAATCCCCCCTCATTTGGTGGGCACTTTAGGCCACCAATTTGGGCAATTCCAGGCAAAGCTCTGGACAAACTGTAGGCACAGTGGAGGGAGTTGGGGTCTCACTCACCCCCAGGACATCAGCCGTGAGTTCATCCAGGTTCTGTGCAATCTCTGGTACAGATTCATCCGTCCCTACTGGCTCCTTTTTCTGCAGCAAGAGGAAAAAGGAACCCCAGGAGAGTTAAAGAGTAAAATTCCAGTGGGAAAACATCCCTCAGTGACACAAGGGAGAGACTAGAGGGCTGGGAGAAGGAGAGATGCCACCAGCTGGTGATGTCCCACCATAAGGTGACCCAGGGCACTCGTGCCTCACCTTCATCTTGTCCCCAATGGTTTTGCTGCACAGGTTCTTCAGCTTGTTCAGGTTGTCAGCACGAAACCTGCCTGGAAAGGAAGGTAGGCGCTGTCACCTGGACTGAGAGAAGGGCTGGGGCCCCTATCCGGTACAGAGAGGTGATATGGAGCCCCCATGGGAGCAGCAGGGGGGGTGGCAGTTCCTGGAATACCCACAGGCACCATCCCTGGGGTTTTTGGAAGGACCGAGGTTGATCGTGTGGAGCAGAGATGCAAGGAGTAGGGATGTCACTGGAAAACACCTGGAGTGACATTGCACTGGGAGCTCCATGCCAGGCTGGAAAACCCCATGACTTGCTGAAACCATGCTGGGATGGGACACCCCAACTCTAAGATGAGCACCCTACACTGAGATTCCCCGTGCTGGGCTGGGACCCCCGCAGTGGGATAGGACCTTCACACTGGGACCCCCATGAGGGGATGAGGTCCCCCACACTGGGGTGAAAGTCCCATGCCTGGCTGGGAACAATGTACTGGAATGGGATCCCCACCCCATGCTAGGATCCCCCACATTGGGCTGTGACCCCTATGCTGGACTGGGAACCCCACCCTGCCAAAATGGGAATCCCTCCACCAGGATGGGACCCTCCACATCAGCACAGGCTCTCCATACTTCACTTGGACCCCCCCAGTGCTGGGCTAGGACCCTCATGGTGGGCTGGGACCCCCACACCATGATGAGATCCTCCTCACGCTGCACTGGGACGCCCATGCCAGGATAACATCCCTCCCTCCACAGGCTCAGAGCCTCCCATGCTGGGACCTCCCTGTTAGGATGGGCCCCCGCACTGTGCTGGGACCCCACATTGTGATGAGACACCTCCCTCAGCGGGATGGGATTTCTAAGGACTGAGCAGACCCTGGGATCTGAGGCCACAATGACAGGGGCCTCAGATTCAGGGGGTGTTGGATGAGGAGAGCATGGATGTTCCCCCTTTGTGACCCCAGGGCTGGGAAGGGCAGAGCCCAGGTCCCGGGGCAGCTCAAACTGGGGGCACCTACGCTGAGAACGCGCCACCCTAATCAGCGGGAGGGATCAGTCCCAGGGGATCCAGAGCCAGGGAACACCAACAGAACACAGCATGGCACAGCACGGGCTCCACGCACCGGCGCCGTGGGATTGCATCAGCCAGCACGACCCGCCAGCCTGCCTCACCCTGCAGGCACCCGCCATTCTCCAGCACCGCCGTCCTGGGGACACGGAGCCCGCGGGAAGGGGGCTGGGAAGCGGGTGATCCCTTGGACATCAAGGCGAACGCATTAAACGGGAGCCCCAAGCGCCGCTTTCATTCCGCAGCAATGGAATGCTGGGGTGCCCTAGGAACGGCGGGGTTTGGGGGTACCCACTTCTCCCGCCGCCCTCCAGCTCCTCCCCACATCCGGCACCCACTGACGGAGCTGCATGCGCTTCCCGCTGCCCCATATCCCGCCGGGAGCCACGAGGAGGAGGCTCCTGCCCCCCACCCCCCTAAGCCGCCCAGGTGTGGGTGTACCCCAAATCTGGGGGTGGCACTGTCTGGGATCCCCCCCGCCCAGCTGCATCCTGCGGCAATGTAGGGAGCGGATCCCTGGGGATCGCAATGGGACGGGATCCAAGTCCGGCTAAGGGGAACCTGGGATCTGCCCTCCAGCCTGGGAGGAGAGACGGCGGGTCTAGTGGGAGAACTTCTCCCACCTCAACCCCTGGAATTAGGGACGAGGGGGATCCACCCAGGGACAGGCCCTCGGTCTCTGCTGTGACCTACCCACAGGATCCAGTCCCAGAGGGCAGTGATCCACCGAGGTGATCCCCGAGGGTTGGGGATGAATAGACAAACAGCTGGGGAGGATGGGAAAGACTTCCCGAAAGGTCACCCCATCTCATCGGGGATCCTCCATCCCCGAGGAGGGGCCATGGTGGGGAGTTCCTATCACCTGCGGACCGGTCACCAGGCTGACGGGGTGGACGGAAAGGCACCGGGAAGGGGAGATATGCCCGCGTGTGACAAGGGGGTCCCCCAGCCCGGAGGTTGCCTCCAGTCACCCACCCGCCCCCACGTACACCTCCTCCAGGCGCCGTCCGCTCGCACCAGCGCATCCACCAGCCCGGGGTCCTTGAAGCGCTTGCGCTGCATGTCCCGCACCATGGCGGGGTCTCCGCCCTTGTCGGCGCGGAACAAGTCCAGGTCCAGCACCATGACCGGTGATGGCGACGGTGGCACCGGGAGCGCCGGCGGGGACAGCTGGTCCGCGCGCGTGCGCGGAAGGGGCGTGGCCTCGACCATGCGGGCGGGGGCGCAGCAGCGCCTCTTGGTGGCCTGGAGGCGGCGCAGCAGGGCGGGCGGGGCACGGAGCGGCAGCGATGGGGAGCGTCGGGGGCCAAGCAGCCCCGACCGCCGCGAGGGGCTTCCGGCGGGCCGGGAGGCCCAGGCAGAGCGGCACGACGGGGGTATCGGGAAGTGTTGAGAGGGTTTGGGGAGGATATGGCGGGGTCTGGAGGGGCCCGAGCGGTCCGAGCATCCTTGAGCCCCCCCCCGCCAGAGGGGTCTTGGCCCTCGCACCCCGCGGATTCCTGGGGTTCCTCAGCCACATCCCAGGCATACTGGTGGGCTCTGCGGATCTCCTACCCGAGGACACCTCGCACCCCTCTGCTCATGGGGCTCCCAAGAGCCACCCTATGCCCCTCTACAGCACCCCATGGCACGACTGTGGCCATCCACGTCACCCCATGTCACCCCACTGTCCCCTCCTTGGGGGTCCCGGCGGGGTTCTGGTGCCTCCACCCATGTGGGGGACCCTACAGCAGTTCCCCCATGAGGGGCCGTGCAGATAGAAGTCAAAGTTCCGCTGCTCCCTCACTCCATCCCTAGGCACCCACTCCCACGCGTGTGACACCCTGCGGACACCCCCACATCCTCACCCCACCCATTTTTGGAGCCCACGCTCAACTCCCCGCATCCCCTAGGCGTGTCCCCCGCCCCCGTGTGCCCACACACATGGAGCCCTTATACAAAACCCCCCCGCCCCCGTGTGCCCACACACATGGAGCCCTTATACAAACCCCACTCCTGTATTTGGCATTTTTAGGTGCTTGGGATGGGGAGGACACGGTGGGGGGCACGGGTGGGGACACACGTACAAAAGCCGTAACGAGGCTCCGGTCCGAAGCGGGTCCCTAAGGCCACGTTGGGGGATGGGCCGTGGGTACCCCCCCTTCCCTTCACAGCTGTCCGGGGCCGGGGTGTCCATGGGTGCCCCTCTGGCCCGTCACAGCTCCTGGGAGGGCTGCGAGATGCGAGGGTGCCCCCCGTCCTCTTACAGCTCCCGATCGGTGCTGCTGGATGAGGTCTTGAGCGGGACCGAGTCGAATCCATCCGGCATCCGCTGTGGGGTAGGGAAACTGAGGCCCGGAGCCCCTCGGGGTGGGGAACTGAGGCACAGAGCCCCCCTTGGAGTAGGGAAACTGAGACACGGAGCCCCCCCGGGGTGGGGAATTGAGACATGGACCATCCTCAAATCCCACCTCCACCACGGCTTGTCCGGTGGCTACTCCAGGGTTGTTTCCACCCCCGCTACCCACCCCACCACTCACCTTGGCCGTCAGGGCTTTAAGTTTTCCAAAAAGTGACATTTCGGTGGCAAAGAGCAGCTCGTCCTCCGCGTCCTCCCCCTCCATGATGGCGCAGCTATCGGGCGACGTCGCGTCGGTCTCCCGGGCCGCCGCGTCCATCACCAGCTTGGAATACTTGTATTCCAACCTGGGAAAGCAGGCGGTACCATCACCCCCCCGTGACAGTGCTAGCCCCCGTGTCCCCAAATCCCGCTGCCAATTGCTCACTTTTGAGTCTTTTTCCAGAAATAAGCGGCGAGCGCGGCCAGCAAAACGGCCACGCACGTCCCAGTGGAAATTCCCACTTTTAGCCAAAAATCCACGCTCCGGCACGCCTGGATCACCTGCGGCGGCAGGGCGTCTCCGCCGTGGCACAGCCGGGGCTCCCGCCACACGTAGGTGGTTTTCTGATGGGGGGAAAAGGGGGATCAGGGGCCGCAGGAGCCGCAGCCCAGCCCGGGGCACGGGGCGGTACCTGAACGCCGCCGATACAGGCGCCGACGATGGGGCGGCGGTGAGAGCTGGAGCAGCGGGGACATCCCTCGGCCGTCACCCACAGGAAATGGAAGGTGCAGCCGTCGCAGGTGCCCTCGGGGCATTTGCTGGGGAGGGACAAAAAGGGGGGGCTCAGGTGACGGTGACACTCCAAAGTGGGGATTACAGCTAAGGTGACACCCCAGGGTCGGGACAGCATGACAGCAGTATCCCCAAAGTGAAGCACTCCAAAGAAGTATCTACCGATGACAGCAGGGGATCTTGAAGGTTCCCAAACCTCCCCCGAGGACTCCTTTCTTTCACTGCCAACCTGAATACACGCAGGGCGCCGGTGACACAGCCAGGATGACACCTCAGGGTGAGGGAATCTGACACCATGTCACTGTCGTCCCCAAACAAAGCACCTCAGGGACATGCCCACCCGTGACAGCAGGAGCTGTTTGGGTCACTTTGGGAGTCCCCTAAGCCCCCCTTGGTGTCCCCAGTGTCCCACCCCCCCACCCCCCCCACCTGGGAACAGCCGGGGTGACACCTCAAAGTGAGGGACACTGACACTGTGACTATGGTGTCTCCAAAGCAAAGCACCCCAGGGATATGCCCAACCCTGACAGCAGGAGATGCTTGGGTCACCCAAAACCCCCCTCGGGGTTCCCCGTGTCCCCTCCCCACCTGGGGACAGCCAGGGTGCCAGTGCCGACACGCAGGGGGTCACAGCGTAGGCGGATGGTGGTGGCCCGGCCACCACTGCAGGGCTGTGTCATGTCGTTGGACCTGCCAGAGGACATGGGAGGTCAGGAGGACAGTGGGAGTACAGTGTGGTTGTCAACCCCCTGTCACCTGCCTGCACCTGAAGAAGAAGATGATGTCAGGCAGGTCAGGGTGGCTGGGGGGGAAGAGCTCTGGGGGAGACACGATGCCGTCCAGCACGGAGCTGGTGGTGACACCTGCAGGGAGAGAGGGGTGTCTCCAGTCCCACTGGGGTGTGTTCCAGTCCCAGTGTCCTAGTGCCACCAGAGGGTCCCAGTCTTACTAGGGTGTCCCAGTGCCACCAGGCTATCCCAATCCCAACAGGGTGTCCCGGTGTCAGTGTCCCAGTCCCACCAGCGTGTCTCAAGTCACATCATGGTGTCCCAGTCCCACTGGGGTTGTTGGTGACATACACCAGTGACAATGTCCCAATCCCAAACAAGGTGCTCTGTAGTGTCCCAGTCCCATCCGGGTGTATTTCAGTCCCATTGGGGTGTCCCCATGGCATCAAGGTATCCCAGTGCTGCTGAAATGTCCTAGTGCCAGTGTCCTAGTCCCAGCAGAGTGTTCCAATCCCACCAGGGTATCCTACTCTCAGTGCCACTGGGATGTCCTGGTTCCTGTGCCGCCAGGGTGTCCTAGTCTCAACAAGGTGTCCCACTCTCAGTGCCGCAAGGTTGTCCCAGTCCCCCTGAGGAGTCCCAGTGTTGGTGTGCCAGTGCCACCAAGATGTTCCAGTGTCTGTCCTGCCCATGTGTCTCAGTGATCTTGGGGTGTCCCAGTGCCCCAGGGTGTCCCCCTCCCTCCCTGCTCACCCAGCAAGTGGTCACCCAAGCTGACAGGCTGAGAAGACACAGCTGCACGGGCACCGGTGACATCAGGGGGCACCAGAATGGCCTGGCACACATAAGAGGTGACCACACGGGCAGGGCCCCCCAGACCGGCTGTCACATTGTCAGCGCATGAGGCCATTTTCCTGCCCTGTGGGGACATACACGACACACATGTGTGGAGTGAGACTGTGTGTACAAGGGACTGGCACTTGTGTGTGCAGAGCCATAGGTATACAGGTGTGGCTGCACAAGTGTCCATATGTGTTTACACGAGTATTCACATGTGTCTGCACAACTTTGCAGGTGTGTTTCTGTGACTGTGCACAAGTGACTGCACAAGTGGGTGGGTGTGTAAGTGCAGGTGTGACAGTATGTACACCTGTATTTGCACACCTGCATGTGGGAATGTGTGTTTGCATACACATCCTTGTGTTTGCATGACTACGAGCACATATGCACGTGTGTGTCTGTGTCTGCCCACCTGCATGCCCCGTCCCATCTGTGGGCCCAGGTGTGTGCCCGTGTTCGCCCATCCAGATGCCCATGTGTGCACATGTATTTGTGAGCCCTCCTACCTGTGTTCCTGTGCCTACCCTCCTGAGTACTCACCCATTGTGCCCATCTTTGCGCTTGTGCTTGTGCCCACCCACTTGTACGCCCACCTGTGTGCTCATGTTTGTACTCATGTGCCTGTGAGTGCACACACCCCCGTGTGCTCGTGTTTGCACTTGTGTACCTATGACTACCCACCCATGAGCCCAGTTGTGTTCCCATACATTCATGCATGATCCTCTGCCCTCCTGTGTGTGCCCTTGTGTGCCTTCCCAGGTGTGTTCCCATGTCTGCATGCATGTTTCCATGGCCTCCTGCCCATGTGTGCCTACTGTCCTGAGTGCCCACCCACGTGCCTGTGTTTGCACTTGTGTGCCTGTGCCCACCCCCTGGGTGTGTTCCCATGTGTGCACGTGTGTTTTCCCACACAGCTCTCACCTGGTGCCCACAGAGGCTAAGGCGGAAGTGATGGCTGTAGCGCAGCCCTTTGGGGGTGAAGCTGGGTCCAGTGCCCACCCCGGCACCTTGGCCCAGCGACGGGAACTCGAAGTGCAGCATCCGGCCTGGCAGTGCCAGTGCCAGGCTGCAGTTGTTGTAGCATAGCGATCGCAGCTGGGAACAGGGACAGGGAGCTCAGGGATGGCCATGCCACCCACTGGGGACACCCTTGTGGGAGACTCTGGAGAGCTGGCACCACCCCTGAGAGACAGCAGGGCCATAGTGGCACCCACCAGGGTCACCCACTGCCACCCACCACTGTCAGATACTGTCACCCATCTGGGATGGCTGGGAGGGGCTGGTGTCATCTCTCTGGGGACAGCTGGGGGACTGGCATTACCCACCCAGGATTAGACATTGTCACCCACCTTGCCATCCACCCAGGATTGCCACAGGGCTGGTGTCACCTCCCTGGAGGTGGCCAAGGAGGGCAGGCATCACCCACTCTGGGTCAGACAGTCACCCACACTGCCACCCATCCTGTCACCCACCCAGAATGGCTGTAAGGTGCTGGTGTCAGCTCCATGGGGACACAATGTCATGCACCCAGGATGACTGGGGGAGGCTCGTGTCACCCACCCGTGATGGTGTCACCCTCCTGGTGCTAGCCAGTGCCACCATCTGGGACATCCTGGCTCTGGGGGAGGCTGGTGTCACTCCTCTGGGGCCCATTGGCATCACCCATGGGGACACATATGGACACTTGGACCCCCTGCCATCCCCAGTCACCTGGTTGCTGTGTGTGCCAGGGCCACAGGGGTGGCAGGTGGGCGTCCCGTCGGAGGGGTGGCCCCGCAGGTAGGTGCCAGATGGGCAGGGCTGGCAGATGCCCGAGCTGGGGTCCACAGTACTGCCAGGGGAACACGGGGCACAGGACCCAGTGGGCTGAGGGGCACAGCGGCGGCAGAAGGAGGCCACCCCCCCCTGCACATTGGTGACGTTGATGCTGTACAGCTTGGCCACATCACTGGTGAACCGCCGGCCCTGGCACCGAGAGCACCATCACCATCTGCCCGTCACCCCCCACCAGACCCTCCAAAGTGGGGACCCTCCAGCCCTCTCAAAGAGGGTCCCCTGTCCCTCACCGCCTCGTGGTAGGGGGTGCGCTGGAAGGCCCAAGTGAAGCTCATGGTTGCGTTCTTCTCCACCAGGTAGGTGTAGGATTGTTTCCCTGTGGAGCCTGTCCATGTCTCCACCGGAGTGTTGGTGTGTGAGTTGACACCCTGTGGGGATGGGGGAGGTGGCACCATCCAAATTCACTGTGCCCCCCCAAACTGCTGTGTCTCCCCACTCACCACCATAAAGTAGAGCTCACAGCCAACGCTGCACAGCGTCTCGAAAACGAAGGTGATCCTGGCCACCTCTCTGCTCTCTGTGTCCTCCAGCACTGGGCTTGGAGGGCTGGGGACAGCGTGGGGACACTGCTAGCTCTGCTCCATGGCCGTGTCCCCCCTGCTCCCTGGTGGTGGCCCCCACCTCACCTGAAGCCAGGGACCACCAGCGTGAGGATCATGAAGTCGCTGTCAGAGGCTCCAGCTGCTGTGTAAATGTAGTCCCCAGCTACCTCCCAGCCTGCAGGGGTGCAGTGACACTCAGAGATGTCCCTGTCAGTGCCCCGGCAAGGGACAGGGAAGGGACAGCCCTCTGCCACTACCTGCAATGCCCTTGTACTCAAAGTTGATGCCGCTGAGCACAGTGGTCTCCATGTTGGGGGGCAGCACGTTCCACCACTTGTACTCCAAGCCCAGCACTGGCTCAGTGCCCTCTGGGCAACTGAGGCAGGCTGGGGAGAGAAGGCAACAGCCCTGTACAGGGGTGGCACCCACCTCCCCCTCTGTCAGCTTGATGTGCCCTGATTACCCCTTGAGGCCAGTGATGGGGACAAGAGGGGACAGCCCTGCACTAGAGTGGTACCACATTCCCCTCCCTGCAGCTTGGGATGACCTGGTAACCACCTCTTGGGGACAATGGTGGAGAGAGGAGAGGACAGCTCTGTGCTGAGATGGCACCCACCTTCCCTAGGCAGCTCCAGGGATCCCAGTTACTTACTGGGGACAATAACTGGGATGTTCTTACTGGATACATAGGGACAGCCCTGCACCAGGGTGGTACCACTTTTCTCTCTGTCAGCTTTGGGTGCCTTGGTCACCACTTTGGAAAAATGATGGGAACAGGATGGGACAATCCTGCACTGACGTGGCACTCATCTCCCCCTGGTAGCCCCAGAGACCCCAGTTATTCCTTGGGGACAGTGGTGGGGGTGTCCTTATTGGAGCCATGGGGACAGGAGGGGACAACCCTGCACTGGAGTGGCACCCACCTTCCCCCAGCAGCTCAGGGTGCCCCAGTCACGCTTTGGGGACAATGACGGGGCCACCTTACCAGAGCCGTTGGAATAGAAGCCATAGGGACAGGGCTGGCAGGTGCTGCTGTTGCCTTTGGCGAAGCCAGGGTTGCAGGGGGGGCATCGTGTCTTGACCCCCGAGGATGGCAGCCGGGTCGCCTGTGGCAGCTCCTCACTGCAGATCTTGGGCTCTGCCCACTTGTACATCAGCTGGGTCTGCCGGGGGAGCAAGTGAGCTGGGGGGGACACCAGGGGACAGGGCGCCCACCCCAGGCTGCCCCTGCATTACCTCCCCACGGGCGTCGCAGGCCGTGTGGGTGTAGAAGAAATCCTTGTCTGTGCAGGGCGGGCGTGGCTTGCAGGACCCCGAGCCGGGCTCTGCCGAGGGGGAACACGGCAGGTGAGCCAGCACAGCCCGGGGACCCCAGCGCTGTTCCCACCACGTGGGGTGTCTTTGTCTTCCCTCCCAACCAAGGGGTGGTGGGTGCTCCCTACTCCCCACATCATCTGTCCCTCCCCCAGGGCCACTCCTGCAGGGCAGATTGCGGGGACAAAGGGACCCCTAAGGGTGTCCCCCCTCACCAGCATAGGTGTCAGGTTTGTCGGGGGCGCCAACACTGTCGCCACCAGGGGATGTCAGGTCACCCCTGCTCCCCACATCACCCCTTCCCTTCCCAGGGTCAAATACTAGAGGGACAGCTCTGGGCGGGGGGAGCCCCGGGTGTCCCCTCTCACCGGCGTAGGTGTCAGGGTCGCAGGGCTGGCAGGCGGTGGCCCCTTTGCCAGAGAAGGTGTCGGCGGGACAGGGCTGGCAGGCGGTTGAGCCGGCAGCGGGGGCGAAGGTACCGGGCTTGCAGGGGAAGCACTCGGAAGTGAAGGCCACGCCTGGGAGCGGGAGGAGTCTCAGGTAGCGGGGACGGGGGTGCACGACCCCCGAGATCCTCCTTCCTGCCCCCACCCACCTGTAATGCCGATGTTCCTCACCAGCACCGGTTTAGGCACCTTGGACCAGACGGAGAAGGCGGTGGTCCGCCAGTAGAGCACGTTGTTCCCACGGCTCAGCTCCACCTGGGAGAAGGATCCCATGGGATTGGGTAATCCCACTGCCAGGGATGGGTTTGGCACCGTGGGTGGGGGATCCTGCTGCCAAGGAGGGGGCTGGCACCAGTGGAGGGGTGTGTGTGGCACCCCCGTCTGTCACCATCCACTGCCCCCTCCTCAGCCTCGTGGAGCATCTTCGTCCCACGGGAGGGACAAGAAACGCCGGGGCAGCACCGAGGGACCTCCCCCCCGGTGTCACCTCCCACCGAGCACTCACGCTGTGGAATTCCCAGCCCTTCTCTGTCGTCCGCATCCAGCGGGACTCCTCCACCGTGGGCTGGCACTGGTCGTTCTGCACCTGCAGGGTGAGTGTCAGGGACTCCATGTTCACAGGGACCCTGCATGTCCCCAGGGACACACCCCCATGCTCCCAGGGACCCTCCATATTCCTAGGGACCCCCTCCTCATGTCTCCATGAACCACTGCTATATCCCATGGGGCTCCCTTCATGTCACCAGGGTCCACTCTCATGTCCCCAGGGACCCCTCCATGTCTGCAAGGATCCCCATGATGTCCCCAGGGACCCCTCCCATATATCCAGGGTCCCCTTCCCCATGTCCCCAGAGACCACTGTCACATCCACCAGAGATCCTGCCATGTCCCCAGGGACACACATAATGTTCTCAGGGACTCCTTCCATGTCCCCAGGGACCCCTGAGGAGTTCCCACAGACCCACTCAGGTCACAAGGGACATCTCCCATGTACCTAGGCACCCTTAATGCCATGTAGGATCCTCTCCCATATCCCGATGGACCCCTCCATGTACCAAGAGACCCCTCCCATGCCCCCAAGGACCCTCCCATGTCCCCAGAGACCCACATCCTCCATCCCTGCCCCTGTCACCCACGAAGAATTCGAAGACGATGCTGCTGTCAGGGTAGATGTACTCGAAGGTGACAGTCCCCGACTGCTTGAGGCTCACAGCATACATGAGGGTGGCTGTGCACTCATCTGTGTTGGAGGCGATGTAGTCCCCCAGTGGCACCCACGTTGACCTGGGGCAAGTGATATATCCTGTCACCACTCTCAGCAGGCAGGACAAGGATTGTAGGGCTAGCTGGGAGGGTCCCCAGGAAGCAGGGGAGAAATGGGGGGCACAGGGCTTGGGCACATCTTAGGGACATGGCAAGATGTGATGGCTAGACACATCTCCCTCGGGAGAATCCCCTGGCCTGCTGAGAGCCGTGTGGACTGCAAGAAGAGAGTGGGGTCCCCCTCTTCTGGGAATGTGTCTGGATGAGGAACACGCTACTGGGAGTAGGGAATGCCTAAGAGGGGCATCAATGGAGCAGCGTGGTGGTGCCAGTAAAACTGAGGGTTTGGTGGTTGTTGGTAAATCTGGGAGGGTTTCTTGGTTGTTGGTACAACTGGGAAGGCTCAGTGGTGTGGTACGACCAGGAGGGTTTGGTGGCTGTTGGTATTTGCTGTGTACCAGTGGCTGCTGGTACAACAGTTGGTGGGAAATTCAGTGGCAGTGGAACAACTGGGAGGGCTTGGCAGCTGCTGGTACAACTGAGAGGCCTTGATGGCTGTGGTACAAGTAAGAGGGGTTTATGGCTGCTGGTACAACTCGCCAGTGGGATGTTTAATGGCTGTGGAACAACTGGAAGGGTCTGGTGGCTGCCAGCACAACCAAAAGAGCTCAGAGGTTGCCAGTGAGGATCAAAGGGCTGTGGCAGGAAAGGCTCTTGCTGGTGGCACAGGGTGTGGAGATCCCCATGGGTGCTGTAGAGACCCCCATAGGAGCTCTGGGGACCTCCATGGGTGCTCCGTCTCCAAGGAATATTGATGTGGAGGTCCCGTGGGGTTGGGGTCCTGCCACACCTGGGGGGTGGGTGATACAGCTGGGTGTTCCCTTGTTGCGACCACAGGTGCCCCTGCTGGTGTCACCTCCCAGGGCAGGATGACAGAAGGGTGTTGGGGCAACTGGATGCACAGGGGCGCTATGGATGCACAGGGGTATCACACCCATCCTGCTTGCTGTGCCCCGCACCCAGTCCTGACAGGCCAGGTGCCCATGTGCTGGCATCACAGCCAGTGACACAGTGACTCACGTGGTGCAGTTCTCTGCCGCATCGCCAAAGCCGTCATCCACCTCCAGGTTGGTGGCCACATTGGCGAAGCCATGGGGCACCTCGTCCCACTCATCGAAGCGGACACCAGTGCCCAGCGAATAGGTGCCCACAGCGCAGGGCCGGCACGTCTGCGTCTGCATCTCCAGGAACTCACCCGCCTTGCAGGAGAATGCTGCCAATGGAGACAGGGGCACAGGGCGTGGAGGGTCACCCCCAATCCTCCTGGTGCTGCTACAGCCTCATCACCCTCAGCTCTGCATTTCCAAGTGCTCCAGCTGGTGGAGGTGCTGGGATCCCCAATTCTTACCATTCCACAAAGGCAACCCCCCCATCCATGAGGTTTGGTACCTGATGCCCAGCTCTGCCCAATCCAGGCAGGATGTAACACTCTACCATGGAACCGGGACACCCCCAGGTTTGGGGGGCATGTGTTTGGGATTCCCATCCTGCTCATCCCTCCTGGTAAGTTTGTGTGAGGGGGATTCTCACCTTGCTCAGCCATCCTGGTGCATGTGTGTGTGGTGAGATTCCCATGGCTGTCATTCCATTTGGTGACTGTGTGTGTGATTCCCCTCCCATCCTGGTGCATGTGTGTGTGGGATTTCCATCTCTCTCATCCCATTCAGGTGAGTGAGTGCTCATCTTGCTCATCCTGTCCTGGTGCATGTGTGGCATGAGGGGATTTCCATCCCAGTGTGTGATTCCCATTCCTCTCATCCTATTCCATGACTTTATCTGTGATTCCCATCCCGTCCTATCTGTGTGTGCATGTGATTCCCATCTGTCTCATCCCACCCCAATGCTTCCGTGTGTGTGGTTCCCATCCCTCTCATCCCATCCCAGGGAGTTGCTGTGTGATTCCTATTCCATCCCATCCCAGTGCTTGTAGTTCTTCTACCATCCCACTCATCCCATTCCATCCTCCTGCGTGCACTGGAGCCAACAATGGCTGTGCTTGTCTCCCCATTCTCTCCCTCCTCTCGCCCTCATTTCCCATCCCCGCCATTCCCACCCCCCAGCCTAACCCCATGCCGTTCCTGGTGGCAATCTTACAGCATTCAGTGCCCCTGACAGGGTCAGGCAGGCCAGTGCAGAGACCAGGTGTGTGTGGTACAGCCACCCTCCAGCGTGATCCTGAGCTGTCACAGGCTGTGTACTCGTAGTGGTACTCGGACTGCAGGAGACACAGATGAAACGTGCAGGGAGCTGCACCCTGGGCTGCCCCCACACCCTTTGCTCCCTGACAGGGGCTGGCCCCTCGGCCCTGCAGTGCCTTCAAGGGATGGTTTTGAGTTAAGGTGTGGCAATGTCCTGTGGTGCCCAGGGCCTGGAGAGAGGGGCCTGAGAGAGTGCTCAGAGTGGGGGGATACTGGGGCAGGGGAGAGTTCAGTGTTGGGGGATGCTGGAAAATGGGGGTGATTTGGGTGGGAGATGCTCTGGATTGAGGGGAGCTGAGGACCAGGGGGATGCTCAGAGTGGGGGAGCATTGTGGCAGGGTGAGGGAGGGCAGTTTGAGAAGATGGTGGGAAATGGGGTTGCTGTGGGTGGGGGGATGATCTGGCTGGGGTTGCCCAGGAGCCTTGGAGCAGCAGCAGCCCTGCACTCCTCCCTGGTGTGAAGGGGAACCCCTGCGCCCCCTCCATGCTCCTGGGATCACATGGCACCGTCACGCCCATTGGCGCGGCTGTGACACACTTTGCTCATCAAACAGCTGTGGCACAACCCGGATCCAGCCAGGGAGCACCCCGGGCATAGGGCGGGAGTGCAGGGGGGGCCAGGGGGAACCAGGAAGTGCTGGAGACAGCAGAGGCACCGTGACCCCCCCCATCCTCCCAGCTGCACCAAGTTGAGACTGGCTTAAGGCTGGTGAGGAGACACCAGGGACAGATGGCGTGGGCAGGGTGAAGGACACATCTGGTGGTGGTGTTGTGATTTGGGGTACAAGGGGAGCTCCCCATCCCCCTGCAGCAGCGCTGAGGTGTCAGAGCTGGTGCTGTGGCTTCATGTCCCAGCGGCTGCTGGAGCGTGGCAGGTTGATGAGAAAACAACTGCTTTGATGTTCCCATCAGCTGGAAACACAGCAATGGGGGGGGGGGGGGGGGAAGAGGGGGATGGGGGGGTGTGAAGGGGAAAGAGGGATTGGAGAGGTAAAAGGGGGGTGGAAAAGGAAAACTGAGGACAGAGAGATGCCTGCAGCATGCCCTGCCCATGTACAGGCAGCATGGAACCCCCCCTGGCCCTGAGATGGGGACACAGAGAAAGGTCCCCACCACCCTGGGGGTACCCGGAAGGTCACTCCAACTTTCAGCAGCCCTGAACTACCACATTCCTCTCAGTCCTGAGGGATTTCCTTGGGGAGAGGGTATTTTTTCTCTCTTCCTAAACTTTTCCATATTTTCATTAAATCTACATAAATTGACCTAATTCAGCCCCAGGGTGGCTCTGGGGGTGGAGGGCACCCAGTTACAGTTACTGCCACTGTAACTCTGCTCTGGCCAGGGGAGGGAGGAGGGCTGTCCCTTGTGAAGGACAGGGGACACCCCCTCTGGGGGACTGATTGCTCCTGGGGCAGGTGCCAGCCCCAGTCTATTGTTTCCAGCTCTGGATCATGGAACACGGACAAAAATAATTGGATCAGAGAAAAAAAAATCCTGGCCCAGATTAAAAGCAGACGTAGGTCTGAGGACGGGGGAGGAAAACTTGGGGGGGGGGGGGCAAGACGGACAACCCAGGGAGAGCATTTGGGGGTTCACCTGCTGTCCCCAAGGTGGACAGATCCTGGTGAGTGACAGTTTTTCTTCACAGAATACCATGTGCTGGGCTGGAAATGACACGTGGCCATTGGGATTGTCCCCCCCCGCTCCTTGTCACCCCCCAGCAGCACTCAGGGAGACCCCAATGTGTCTGAGGAGTAGGGACTTAGGGACGATGATGGGGTGACACCAGTTGGGGTCCCAAAGGAGACTCTCGGGCTCTGGCCGAGCCACTGGGAGCAAAGACTGCTCCCCGGGCCCCCAGGAGGTCGGCCAGTCCCTCCCCCCTATAGGAGACACCCCATCCCCGGTGCCACCGGGATGCCCGACCCCCACCTGTCCCCTCCTTGTCCCCCTCATCTCATAGGGAGCGGCCTCCCCATGCTCCGGGACTCCGTTTCATCGGTGTGTGGGGGGAATTTGGGGGTGGTTGCAGCGGTGCTGGTGTGTTACCGGTTGCCCACCCCCCCATCCCCCCCCGCCATTCCCGGTGCCGGTACCTCCTTGCAGACGTGTAGCTGCTCTCCGGTGCGTGCCGGTGACACGGTAACAGCCAGACACAGCGCCAGTGGCATCCACCGGGCTCCGGTACCGGCCATGGCGGCGGCAACGGCGGTGGCAACGGCGGCAGCTCGGCCGGTGCGAGCACCGGCGCCGCTGCCCCGCCCCCGCCAACGGCCCGGCCTCCGCGCACCTGCCGCTACCTGCCCCCGCCCCCGGGAACGGGAATAGGCACCGGGAACAGAACCCCTGGAAACGGCACCCGGCATCCCCCCCGGGAACGGGAATAGGCACTGGGAGAGGAACCCCCGGGAACAGCACCGGGCATCACCTCCGAGAACGGGCACCGGGAACGGTGGGAATGGCACGGGGCATCGTCCCAGGGAACGGGAACGGGCAGTGGATCACGAATAGATTCCCTTGGAACGACAACTGGCATCGCCTCCGGGAAAGCTTGCCATGAGAACGGCACCGGGAATCGGTATCGAGAATGTTATTCATGGGAATGGCACCGCGTATCGGTATTGGGAATAGATACACGGGAAGGGAACTCCCAGGAACAACAGCACGGCCAAGGTTACACCCGGGAATGGTACCCTGAGATTGGCATCAGGCACCGGGACCAGAGTGTTATCCGTGAGAACGCCGCCGGGAACCCCATCATCCTTGGGAGTGTATCCCCGGAAACGGGACTAGGAATGTAATCCCCGGAACGCGTTCCCGGGAACGGCCTCGGGAATTTATCCTTGGGAACGGATTTAGGAATGTTACGCCAGGGACAGCACCGAGACCGTCTCGGGGCATCACGCCCTCACCTCCCGCCGCCGGGAACAGCCCCTCCTCCTGCCGCCCGGGGCTGGGGGAGGACCGGGACACGGCGAGGGGGGGTCGAGAGCCCCCCGCACCCCGGAGCTGCCTCCACCGCACCGGAGACTGGGTGCCACTCGTGTGCCCCTCAGGCCATGTCCTCACGGAGCCGGGCCAGCCCCACTGCACTGGGGACAGGACAGGAGACATACATGGCTGCATATTCTGGGCATGGAGGCCATGAGGGACCTAGGGGGTACAGGGGATATAGGAACACGGGGGACACAGGAACATCAGGCACACTTGATACAGGGACACGGGGAATACAGGGGACACGGGAGAATGGGGGACACAGAGGGACACAGGATACAGGGGATATCTGAACATGAGGGACATAGGAACACAGCTGGTAAGGGGCTGCAGAGGGACACTGGGTACACAGCTGACATGGGAACGCAGGGAGATGGGGGACATAGGGGGACATGAAGGATATAGACAACATGGGAACACCAGGGACATGGAGGACACAGGGAGATGGGGAACACGGGCATATGGGGGCCACAGCCACGAGAGGACATGAGGGACAGAGCTGCTAAAGTGATACAGAGGTCTCAACTCTCGTGGCAAAGGGTCACCCAGTGGGTTGGGGGACACTAGTGACACATGTCCATCTGTGGTGGCACAGGGATGCCAGCAAGTACCACGGGCAGGGGGGACACGGCCACAGGAAGGACACATGCCTGTCCCTATGGCAGCATGGGGACAACCCCATGCCTACTTGTGCCACAGCTAGAGACAGAGGCATGGGGTAGCCATGCCCCACGGCATCCACAGTGTCACCCCGGCAGACGAAGGCTGCCAGGCACTATTAAGCTGGTGACCTCCTCTCCGAGTGTCCCCACAGCAGGGCCACCATCAGCAGCAACCGTAGCTGCTTCTCCCAGTAATGGCAGAATCACTGCTGTCCCCTCATCACCACCACAGCCGTCCCCTTTTCACCTCTGTGGCTGTCCTCTCAGGCTCATCCTCTTGTCACCACTGTAGCCACCCCTCGGTCACCCACCCTTACTGTCCCCTTGGCATAACCACGGACATCCTCTTGCTATCACCACAGCTGTACTCCTGTTATGACCGTGGCCATCCTGTTACTAGCACAACTGTACTTTTCCACAGGGGCTGTCCTCTGGTTACCATCACAGCTTTGTCAGCACCATGGGCATCACCACACACCCTCAATAAAACACAGAGGCCATGTTGCATGAAGCTCGTAGGTCTAATGAGAGTCCCCGGTGTCCCGCGGGGCCAGCAAGGTCCGCGCTCAGCTCACAGACATGGCACGGTGCCACGACAGCCCCGTGTACAGCCTTTGTGCCGCACACAGCTGCAGGCCCCGGTGAACCACTGCCAGCACGGCACGGAGCGTGCAGGCCCCGCAAGGCCAGCACGGAGCCCTGCAAAGTGCGAACGGAGCCTGCGGCAGGGAGCATTTCCCGCCTCCCCGCGTGGCCCGGATGGCTGGGCCGGGATGAGGCTGGGGCGTTTCGTCTTCCGCCGCTGTCGGGAGCGGCTCGGTGTCGGCCCCGGGGCTGCAGACGTGGGCGCGGGTCAGAATCGCAGGGCGCTCAGCGGCCGTGGCCTCGCCTATCTGATCGACTCATCCCGCCCGGCCCAGCCGCACAGCGCCCGAGGGCTTCGCGGCGCTTTCTTCTCACCTCGGCCCGGCGGGGCCCGGCCGATCGAATAAGATCAACGTGTAGGGAGGGAGGGTGGCTGGCGCCTCACACAGACACGGACACCCCTCACTGACACACACAGACACACAGACACACACACACGCGCACATACACACACGCGCACATACACACACGCGCACACACACGCCACACGCACATACGCGCGCGCACACACACACTCACGCGCACAGCCACAGCCACTTCCGGTCCGGCCCTTTTATCTACCGTAGCCGCGCGGAGCACGCCGGGACGGTAGCGCAGAGCTCTGGAGCGCCCCCGGCCGATCGGAGGACCGCCGAGCATCGCCGAGCACCGACCGCGTCTCCCAGGCACACGGCCGGCACAGCGACGGGCGGCAGGCGGGGCCGGGCGCACTCACCGCGGGCAGGGCACAGCCCTCCGTGCCCCTCGCTGCGGGGCTGCATCACTCCCGGCCCCAGAGAGCTGGACGAACCGGGCAAGGAGGCTTCAGTCAGCAATTCCCCACCCCACAGCACACCCCCCCCCCCGCCACTTTATTTGCACAAATCCTCCTAATCCCAGGACCCATATCTACAGGAGCCCTCCACCCCATGGGAGGCAGCCTCCAAGGACCTCCTCACACACACCCAGTGGGACCCTCAACGCATACCACAGGACACCCAAGCAGGGCACCAACCCCACAGGAGCCCCCCAGCCCCACAGGACCCCCAGGCCATCACTGCCACAGAGGAACCCCCACTTTATTTGCATGTGGTGGTCCAATATTTACAACCCGGGAGCGTCACCAACCCCCCACTGCAGAAGGAAACCCCCCTGAGGGCCCCCCATGCTGCAGGGGCATAGGAAGATCCCACGGATCAGGGGGGACCCTGCCTGGCCCCCAGAGCCTGCCATGGTCTCACTAGGACCCTGCTCAGCATCAAGAGAAGGGGCTCACAGGGCAGAGCTGGGTCCCCCAGTCCTGGGGGTCCCTTCACCCACTTCTCTTCGGAATTCACAGGAAATCTTTTTCCAACAGTCTAAAGGTGCCCTGTTGGCCCTCACAGTTGCCCTTGGTGGGCTCAAGGAGGGTGATGGGCCATGATGGTCCCTGGGTTGCCACACGAAGGATCCAGGTTGCTGCCAAGGGCAGGACCAGGGGTGGTTCAGGGTCAGTACCAGGGTCTCCAGGATCAGTACCAGGGTCTCCAGGGTCAGCAATGGGGTCTCTGGTTGGTACTGGGACACTGGGGTCAGTACCGGGCTCTCTGGTCCATACTGGGATCATCAGATTCAGTCACAGGATCTCTAGTCGGTCCCAAGTCTCTCTCAGGTTGCCAGCAGGTCCCCATGTGGTCACTTTCCCACAAGGACGTAGAAGGCCATGAGAAGACAGGACATGGACACAGCCACGTGCAGGCGGGTCCCAATCACAGCAGCTGTGGGTGGGACAAGGATGGGGTGAGGCCCCATGTCCCCATCCCAGATGCATCCTGCATCCCTGTGAGCCCATCCCAGACCCCATGTTCCCATCCCAAACCCCACTGTTCCCATTCCAAATCCCTGTGTTCCTATCCCAGACCCCAAAATCCCCATCCCACATCTCTGTGTCCCCAACCTGGACCCAATACTCCTGTCCTAGACCCGACCCCAGAGATCCCAGCATCCCATCCTGTACCCCAGTGTTCCAAGTGCCCCATCCCAGTGTTCCCAGCACCCCCGCGCCATACCCCAGTGTCCCAAGTGCCCCTCACCCTTGTGGCAGACTCCCCAGATGCCCCTGCGCTCAGATAGGAGCCAGGTGCGCAGTCGAGGCACCTTCCTCAGGTACGCACAAGTGCAAACCAGGAGCAGCCCGAACACCAGGAGCCCGTCCAGGGAATAAACTGCGGGGAGATCGGTCGGGGAGGGGTCAGGGGAAACTCCGGGCCCCTGCCCAACCCCCTCCAAGGAGACCCCCACACTCCGTGTGAACAATCTCCCGTCTCTGCCCCTATGAGGGGATGCAGACTTCCCGGGATCCCCCGGAAAGGGACTCAGACCTGCCCGTATCCCCACCGACGGCACTCAGAACTGCCAGTACCCCGCCCCCGAAGGTTCACAGTCTCCCAGCCGCCTCCCAAAATTTCCTCTCAGTACCTCCGCCACATCAGCCCTTTCTGCCCCGTCGCCTGTCGGTACCTGAGTGCTCTCCCCATGGTGCCTCATCAGGCTCCCCGCCTTCGGAACCCCCAAAACCCCCCTCCCTCCATGGTCCTTGAGGCCCCGAACCCGCCCGGACGCCCCGGCCCCTCCATTCCCCAGTTCCCACCACCAGCCATGGTGGCCCCAGGACCCTCCGCCCACAACCCCTCGTTCCCCCGTTCCCAGCATTGGTTATGCCGGCCCCGGCTCTCCCCAGGCCCCCCTCGGTAGCCCTTGGCCCCCCGTTCCCACCGTTGGTCATGGCGCCCCCGGACCCCCCCCGGCCCCCGCGGCGCCGACGCGACAGCGGAAGCAGGCGACAGGCACGGCCAGCCGAGCGCCGACCCGCGCGACGCGCATCCTGAGGAGCAGGCGGCCTCAATGGAGCGCCTATCGGGCAGGTGCATGTGCCGCCCCAGTCCGGCCCAGCAGCCTCAGTGACCCGAGCGCTGCAGGAGCTGCCGGTGCGCCCAGCCGCGTGTGAATAGCCCCCATCCAGTCCCCAGTGACCCCGCAGTATCCCGCAGTGCACCCAGCCGCGTGTGAATAGCCCCCATCCCGTCCCCAGTGACCCCTCAGTGTCCCACAGTGCACCCAGTCCCCATTCCAGTCCTCCCAGTAACCCACCAAGACTCCCAGTAATCCCCGGTCCTCCCAGTACCTCCCCAGGTTCCCACTGGGTTGCAACCAGTCCCCATGGCAGCAACCCAGTAACCCACCAGCACTCCCAGTAACCCTCAGTCCTCCCAGTATCCCAGTACCACCCACGTGTAACTAGTCTCCATTCCAGCCCTCAGTGAGTTCCAGTCATCCCAGTAAGCCCCCAGTACAATCTGACCCCCAGGCTCCCCTGTAACTCCCAGTCTAAACCTAAGGCCCCTTCTCCAAGCACCCAGTCCCCATCCCAGCTCTTCCAGTACTTGCCAGTCCTCCCCAGTAACCCCAGGTCCCCCAATAAACCCCAGTGTCTCCCCAGTAACATCATGTGCCACCCAATCCCCATCCCAGTATCCCCAATAAGTCTCCCAATTGACCCCCAGTGCACCCAGTAACTCCCTGTATCTCCCATAACACCCAGTGCATCCAGTCCCCAGCCCAGTTTCTCCAGTAACCCTCAGCTCCCACAGTAACACACACAATCCAGTGGTCCCAGTGCAGCCAGCATCAGTGCTCCCAGTGCTCACAGCACCCCCTGGGCCCCCAGGGTTCTCAGTGCTCACCAGTGGTCCCTGTGTTTCCAGTGCCCCCAGTGGACCCCAGTGCCCCAAGCTGTCCCAGTCTTCCCAGTGACCCCAGTAGCCCCTGTGTTCCCAGTGCCTCCAGTGGCCCCAATGTCCCCACAGTAGTCCTGGTGCCCCCAGCAATCCTGAGTGCTCCCAGTGTTCCCAGGGCACCCATCAGTCACAGTGCTCCCAGCAAACCCTGTGCTCCCAGTGCTCTCAATGTCCCCAGTGTTCCCAGTGCCCTCAGCCAACCCAGTGCTCCCCAAGTGAGTCTGGTGCTCCCAGTGCTCCCAGCAGACTCCAGTGCCTGTCCTGGAGTTCAGCCTGAGGACCCTTTGCCCTCCTTGGGTTCCAGAGCTAACATGGAGAACATCCATTCTCCTGCTGCTCCCTTGCACCCAGCCACCATGGCCAGCCACAGCTCCCAGCAGGAGGAACATCAGGGGTTGATTTATTTGGTCTCCACCAGTGACGCCTTGGCCAGGGTGACAACAAAGCCTCGAGGAGCAGCACAGTGCTGGGGGGCTGCTGGCACTAGGGCATGGGGCTGTGGGACCCAGGGGAACAGGGATGGGGCGTGATAGGTATCCCAAGGACAATGGGGATGCCAGGGGTGATGGAGACACAGGGACAACAGGAACCTGGACGTTATGGGGACTAGTGGGTGGTGGAATCCTAAGGGTGATGGGAACCTGGGGTCCTCAGGAGCAATGGGGAACACAGGGACAATGGGGATGCTGAAGGCAATGGAGACTTCAAGGAGTAATGAGGACCCTAGGGAAGATTAACATCCCAGGGGTGATGGGGATCCCAGGGACAGTGAGGACTTGAAGGTTATGAGGACACACAGTGGTGACACCTGGACTGATGGGGACTCCAGTGGTGTTGGGAACCCCACTGGGGATGAAGGGGACACAGGGACAACAGGACACCAGTGGTGATGGGGATCTTGGAGTGAGGGAGACCCCAGGGACAGTAGGCACTCTGAAGGTGAGAGGGACCCCAAGAAGTAATGAGGACCTTGAGGGATAGTGAACCCCCCAGGGGTGATGGGGACTCCAGGGATAATGAGGACCCCAGGAGACAATGGGGACCTGAGAGGTGATGGGCACCTGATGGGTGGTGGGTACTTCAGGGATAATGAGGACCCTAAGAAGAGATGGGAAGATATGGGGTGGCCTGAGACCACAGGGTGGCCTGGGACAGGGACACTTGCAAACAGGGACCCTGAGTGTGCTGGGAGCAGCATGTGAGGACTCTGGGTTGTGCCACCACAAGACCACAGGGGCTGGGGGACACAGGGGCTGGTGTCCAGGATCTCACCCTATAGTGGCATGTGGCTCCTCCCCATCCCCTGATGACTCTGTACCAGGTTGTGCCATCCCTTATGGTGACCCCATCCCCGATGACCCTTTCCCACTGGTGACTCCATGCTTCTGGTGACTCATCCCCTGGTGCTGCCATCCCCTGCTGACTCCCTACCTCTCAAGAAGGTGGCAGGAGTGATGTTCTCTCCCTGGACCTGGCCCCTGATGGCCACAGGAGCATTATTCAGCCTGAGAAGGTGCCAAACCTGATATGGGAATCCTGTAGCCACCAGGACCTGCACTAGGAGCTACTCTTCAGCCATAGCAGGTGGGCATGGGAATGGGCCTGTCTCCAGCTGGGTGTCCGGGTGTGGTGGCTGGCTGAAGCCTGTCCATCACCACAGGGGGATCCTGCCCTGGCACAGGGCTGAGCTCCTGAAGGTGCTGGAGAGCTGGTGGCTGAAGCAGCTGCAGGAGGAGCAGGGACGCCCACCTGAACTGGAGCAGCAGCTGAGGAAGTGCCACCACAGACTTGAGGAGGTCTGTGATGATCCTTTGTCCTTGTCTCTCTGTCCCAGCCTCCATCTCTGTATCCAGGCCAGTTCTCCTGCCTTCACCTCACCATTTCCGTCCATTCATCCACCCATGTATCCATACATACAAGCATGAATCCATCCATCATCCATCCATGTACCCATGCATCCATCCCCCCCCATCCAAGCTCCATCCATCCATCCATCCATCCATCCATCCATCCATCCATCCATCCATCCATCCATCCATCCATCATCCATCCATCCATCATCCATCATCCATCCATCCATCCATCCATCCCTCGTCCATCCATCCATCCATCCATCCATCCATCCATCCATCCATCCATCCATCCATCCTCCATCATCCATCCATCATCCATCCATCATCCATCCATCCATCCATCCATCCATCCATCCATCCATCCATCCATCCATCCATCCATCCATCCATCCATCCATCCTCCATCATCCATCCATCATCCATCCATCCATCCATCATCCATCCATCCATCCATCCATCATCCATCCATCCATCCATCCATCATCCATCCATCCATCATCCATCATCCATCCATCCATCATCCATCCATCCATCATCCATCCATCATCCATCCATCCATCATCCATCCATCCATCATCCATCCATCCATCCATCATCCATCCATCCATCCATCCATCCATCCATCCATCCATCCATCCATCCATCCATCCATCCACCCTCCACATGTCCATCCCGCTACATATCTATGTCCTTCCCTGGGGACAGCCAAGTGCTGATCAGGCTCTTGGGGCAGTTCAGCTGAGGAACGTCCAGGGAAATTGAGGAGTGGCTGAAGGAAGCTGGACAGGGTGAACATGGGTTAAGGGGTGGCCAGCAGTGACCTGGTCATGGTGACAGCTGAGGGAACGCCTGTGTCAGGAAACAATCGGGTCATGGGGAGGGCTGGGGGAATCCTAACCAGACCCCATGGCTGCCCCTCCTGCAGCACGAGCAGGAGGTGGCTGGGCCAGGGCCAGACCCTCGTCCCAAGTCCCTGCAGTTGTGGGACAGCCTGCAGAAGATGAAGCTGACAGAGGCAGGTGCCTGACACATGTAAGCCAAAGCCAGCCCAGCAGAGCTCCCTGAGCCCCCTGGCACACACTGGGCTGCCCCCATCCCCAGTACATCCTGGCACTGGGAACATCACCTGGCACTGCCATTCTGAGTGAGCTTGTGGTTGGGGGTGAGTCCTGGAGCCTTGGTGTCCCTATGCTGGTGACAACCAAGATGCCAGGGTTGGAAGGAGGTGATAACAACAGGGCAGTGCCAGGGGTAATATGGGGGATGCAGGCAACACTCTCCCCCTGACCTGCATCTGCCCTGACTCCATGAACCAGAAAACAACCAAATAAAGTCTTTTATCTGGTTTTCTTGATGGAAATGGGACAGAGACAAGGATGGGGTGGCATTGCCTTGGGCTAATGGTGCATGGTGGGGATGGAGGGTGGTCATGGTGGCCAGTGGCTCATTTTACCAGTGGTGCCACCAGCCCAACTGCAGTTGGTGTCCATCCAAGGCCTTCAGCCATCCCCTGGTGGCACAGAGCCTTCCTTACTCCTTCAGTCTCCCTCTCCTTTCTTCTCTGTCTTCTCCTGGTGTTTTTTTCCATTTCCACAGTTAAATGTGTTTCACCCCTGCCCTTTCCACCTGCAGCTGGGAGGCACCAGGAGGGATGAAGAGACACTGGTTTGAATAGGTCTCACACCAACAGCCCCAGGCTGACAGCACCACCCTGGGCACCAAGGCAGGGAACAGGCCATCGTTCTGGGGAATCTGCATCCCAGACTGCTCCCTGCACTCCTGGCCTGCCCCCTGCATCACCCTGCCTATTCCCTGCCTTCTCAGCCCATCCTGTCTAGCCCCATCCCATGAGGATTCTTCCTCACCCTGCCAGGTGTAGCAATGCAGGATGTGCCAAACTAACTCCAATCCAGCTCAGAGGGGCCACAGTGTCTTCAGCATCATTGCCTCACAGCCTGGGAGAGCCTTGACATCATCCTGGGACAATGGTGGCACCATCCCAGCACTGTCCTGCTGTGCATGGCCAGGGCCAGGATGAGGACAGTGGTTCTTGCACTTGGCCTATGCCTACATGGCACTAGGGCTGGAGCCTCAGCAAGCACCGTGCTAGGCTGTGCTGGGCTGTGGTGCCACACTACACCGAACTGCACCACCCCCTGCAGTGATGTGCCAGGCCATGCTGTGACACATCTATATCGTACCATGCTATTCCATGCCATGCCACAAATGTGCCATGCCGTGCAGTGCCGTTCCATTCCGTGCAGCGCCGTGCGGTGCAGACGCTGCAGGGCCGTCCGGCGGGGCGGGGACTGGGGCAGATGTTGCTCACCCTGCTCCTCCCTCCGCTCAAGCCCAGACCCGTCCGTGCCCCGGCGCAGCAGAGCCGGCAGCGGCGGCGGGCTCAGGTAAGGGATTCTCCCACCCCGCCGGGACCCCCGGGGCCTCCGTCCTGCCTCTGGCTGCCCAGTGCGACGTGGAGCGGGCTGGGGAAACTGAGGCATGGCCAGGCGACGGCGCTGGAAAAGCGGTGTGAACCCCTCCCCCCCGTCCCACTGCCCTCCTTTCACTACCTCCCCAAGAGTTTGGGAGTCTTGGGGTGCTGGGGACCCCCTTTTCCGAGGCCGGCGGTCGCTCCCACCCCTGGATCCGCCACCAGCCCAGATGGAAAAGAAAACTGGGAAAGGTGCCCAGCGAAACCAGCTGGGGCGGGAGCGAGGGGCCCCTCGGCCCTCCCCGCCACCGCACCCCGACCACCTTTGACCCCTTTCGAGGGTGTCACCCTCCCCCCGCCTGGCGCACCGCACCCTTTATTTATGGTAGGACCTACAAGAAGGCAAAGCAAACACAGCCTCGCCTCCCCTCCACCGCCATCGCGGCACGCCCGGGATGACATGAGGGATTTTAGGGGTGCAGGGTGGGGGGCACCCATGGGTGCAGCGTGGGGACGAGCTGTGTCCCCGCTGTTGCCCGCAGGCTCTCGGCGCGGCATGGGGGAGGCCAGTGACATGGACAGCGGGATCGTGCTGCACTCGGGTGAGAATGGGGTGTGGGGCTGAGGGAGGTTTTGGGATGCCCCTGTCGCCCAGGAGTGCTCTGAAAGACGTGTCCCTCCTTCCTAGGCAGGGAACGGAGCACTTCGGTGCATGGGGACACACTAGGGACACATGAGCTGCCTGGAGAAAGCTTTGGGGAAATGAAGGGATGGAGGAATGGAGGCTTCCCCTGCTTTTCGGGAGGCATCCCAAGTGTAGTGGGGGTGCTGTGGACAGGATTTGACTCAAATGGGTTTGGCTTGGGACGGCTGAGTCAGACTGAAACCTTCCTCCTGTGCCCCCCCTCCCACCCCCAGCAGGGACGTCACACGTGTCCCGGGGGGGGGGGGCTGAAGCACCCATGGTGCTGTTGGGGGAATTTCATGCATACCCTGGGGCATTGGAGGACCCATGGGTGCTGCTAGGGGAGGAGTTCCTGGATACCCTGGGGGGTTGGAACACCAATGGGTGCTGCTGGGTAGGGGAAACAGGTGTTCCCTACAATGGGAGTCAGTACACCCACGGGTGCTGCTGTGGGGGAAGGGAGGCACAGCTGCTTTGGGGCAGCTGGAGTACCCATGGGTGCTGCTGGGAGGGTCATGGCTGCTTTTTCCTCCCCCTGCGGTGGAGGGAAAACTAAGGCAGGGAGGCTGTGGAGTGGTGGAGGATGGTACCTGGGTGCTCCCATCCCTCCAGATGTCCATGTATCTGTTCCAGGCCCTGACAGCCTGGTGTCCCCCCCGAAGGAGCGGGTGCTGGTGGGGCAGCGGCAGCAGCAGGCACTGGAGGCCCAGCTTGATGGCTGCATCCAGGAGCTGCGACAGCTGTGCCTGCGTGAGGCGGTGAGCAGGGCATGAGGACCCCCTGCCCACCTTCATATACTGCCATGGCTCTGCTCAGTGTCCGTGTGCCATCCTCAGGAGCTGACGGGGACCCTGCCCTGCGAGTACCCCCTGAAAGCTGGCGAGAAGCCCCCCAAGGTCCGTCGCAGGATCGGGGCTGCCTTCAAGCTGGATGAGATCGCCGTTCTGCGTGGGGTGGTGAGGCAGTCCCTGGGGTGCAGAGGTGGTGGGGACCCATCCCCTCCCATCCCATCCCATCCCATCCCATCCCATCCCATCCCATCCCATCCCATCCCATCCCATCCCATCCCATCCCATCCCATCCCATCCCATCCCATCCCATTCCCTCTGCTGTAGAAGCTGCCTGAGGGTCACCTGGAAATGTTGCCATCCCCATCCCATGGGTGGTGGTTGGGTGCCAAGTGCTGTAGGTGAGAGGGGCAGGGGGGTGCTTTCAAGCATGAGGTGGTGTTGGGGTGTTGAGTTAATGTGGTTATCATGGAGTCCTAAACATAATGTGTGGGGTTGGGGTGCCAAGGTGATGGGTGTGGGGGGGTCCCAGGTGTATCAGGGTGCCAGAATTACGAGAGGAGGTGAGTTCCAAATGTTATGGCTAGTGGTGGGGTCCTGAGCATGATGGGTGGTGTTGGGTTCCAAAAGCGACGCTGGGTGTTGGGGTCCCAGATGAGATACTGGGAAGGGTTGGGATCCCAAGTGCTATGGGTGGTGTTGGGATGTTAAGTATGATGGAGGGCTCGGGGGTGTTGAGGCGCATTTCTGAGCGTGTCCCCTGCCCCCAGGACCCTCTGGAACGGGAGCGGGCACTGCAGCTGCAGATTGCCGAGGCTGCCCGCCGGCTCTGCCGCGAGGAGAACATTGGCCGGCAGGTGCGGAAGAGGCGGCAGACGGCAGCACTCCGGGAGGAGCAGAAGCTGCGGGATCTGGAGCAGGTCCTGAGCCAGCGGCGGCTCCTGGCAAGGCAGCGGGACATCAGTACTGCCAAGGGTGAGTCCCTCTGAGCCCCATGGCGGGGGGGGGATGCTGGAGAGCAGGGAGGCAGAATGGGGTGCTGCTTGGTTGGATGTCCCTGGGGAATGCATCTAAATTACCCATTCCTTGTGAATACACCCCACTGGATGCTGCCCAGTCCTTCATCCCAAGTGCATGCACCCCTCTGGATGCATGCCCCTCTATCATTCCCCTGTGTGTCCCTTCCCAATATCCCATCCAAAATGCTGCACCCCAGTCCCCTGGTGAATGCACTTCCCTGGATGCACCCCAAATTCCCATTCCTGGTGAATACACCCCTTGGATGCACTCCAACTTCCCATCCCCTGTGAATACAACCTGGTTCTACATCCCCAATAAATGCACGCCCCCAACACCCCCTGGTGAATGCACCCCAATTTCCTATCCCTGCTGAATATACCCCTTGGATGCCCCCTGGAAGGCCATCCCTGGTACATGCACCTTGATACGCTCTCACTGTCAATGCACCCTTTTGAAGGTACCCCAATACTTCATCTGGTGGTTGTACCCTTGTGAGTGCACCCCAAAAAGTAGTCCCCAGTGCATGCAACCCAATAACCATTCCTGGCATATGTACCCCCTGAATGCACCCCAAAAGTCCATCCATAGTGCATGCACCCTGATAAATCATCCCCAGCAGTACCCCACTGAATCCACCCCAATACTTCACTTCTGTTGATTGCACCCTTCTGAAAGTACCCTAATAGTTCACCCTTGCTGCTTGCACCTCATAACTATCCCCAGTCACCCGTCCTCAGCACCTACACCCAAAGGGGGGCAGGATGTGGCCCAGCTGCTATGTCCCCATCCCAGCGGCAGCCATCCAAGGCAGTTCCCATTCTCTCCATCCCTGTCCCCTTCAAGGAACTGGGCCACGGTGGTTGCGTCTCCTTCCCTGTTGGTGCCCCCAGCCTGCCCATCCCAGGCAGGCTGGGAGCTGCACACGGCTCAGCAGAGCCGGCCTGGCCGGTACCACTGCCGTCCTGGAGCGTGTTGGGACAGGTGGCGTGGGAGGGGGGAGTGGAGGCCCGCGGGGACGTGCTGGGTGGTGGCGGGGCCGTGGGAGCGCTTTGGCACCTGGAGGCGGCCCCAGCTCTGTTCTCACAGGGCCCTGCCCCATAGAACTCAGTGCCTCCGACAAGAGCTCCATGTTTGACACTGGCCTGCTGGAGGAGGGTGAGGGGGCTGTGGGGACCAGGGGAGATCCCTGGTATGTTCCCTCCATTCCAACTCTTCCTGTGTCCCCTCTATCTCTACTCTCCCTGTGTCGCCTCCATCCCGTTCTGCTGCCATGTATCCCCTCCATGCTGTTCCCCTGTGTGTCTCTTCCATCCCAACCCCCCATATCTCCCCTCCATACCAACTATCCACCTGTTCCCTCCATCCCAACTCTCTCTTTATGTCCCCTCCATCCCAACCCTCCATCTCTCCAGCAGAGGACACACGGCCACCAGGACTTGCCACTCCACAGAGGTCCCCATCTCCCAAGGACCCCACCAAGGAGGAGGAGGAGGAGGAGTCAGGGCTTCTGGTGACCCCACCCATTACCTGGCAGGAGACCAGCCTGGACAGACCCTACGAGAGGACCAAAAATCCCAGCATCGACCCTGAGGATGGGGAAACCCAGAGCTCCCAATGCTGTCTTGGGTCCCTGATGGCTGCCCCTGCCAGCTCCTTGGCCCCCAGCAGCCCTGACCCTGCAGGTCCCCCAAAGTCCAGGACAGGGGACCCTCCCTACCGGTTTGTCCCCATCCGGACCCTGGTGCTGTGCCGGCAGGCAGGTTCCAGTGCTCCCAGCACCCCTGAGCCATCAGGACGGCAGGGACGGCAGACCCAATCTCTGAGGTATGTCCTGAGCTTGGGGAGGATAGACAAGGGTTTCTGCTAGGGAGGATGTTGATAACCCCATGGAGAGGGAGATGGAGATAATCCCATGTGGAGGATGGAGCTCAGTCCAATGGAAGGAGGATGGGAATGACCCTGTGAAGATGATGGAGCTCAGCTTACGGGGAGGATGTTGGAAATAATCCCATAGGAAGGATGGAGATAGTCCCACTGGCAGTAAAATGGAGCTAACCCTGTGGGAAGGAGGATGGGAGTAGTCCTGTGGGAGAGGATGAAGAGAACGTCCTGGAGATAATGGAGCTAAACCCATGGGGAGGGGGATGGAGATAATCCTATGGAAAAGATAATGGAGAGAACACCAAGGGAAGTGTGGACCTAACTCTATGGGGAGGATGGAGAAAATCTTTTGGGGAGGATGGACATAATCCCATGGGGAGGGGATGGAACTAACCCCATGGAGATGATGGAGCTCAGTCATTGGGAGGATGGAGACAATATTATGGGGAGGATTGAGATAATCTCAGAGACAGAATGAGGATAATCCTATGGGGATGTGGGAGAAAATCCTGTGGGGAGGACGGACAGAAGTCCATTGGGAAGAGGTTGGAGATGATCCCATGGAGAGGATGGAAGTAAGCCTATGGAGACTATAGAGGTCAGCCTCATGGGAGGATGAACTAATCCCTTGGGAGGAGGCTGGCGACTGCCCCTCAGGAAAGGTGGAACTAATCCCATGGGAGGAAGTTAGATGTCTCCCCACGGGGTGGCTGGCTGTACCCATGGGTACACCTTTCCCAGGGCTTGCCCTGGCTTTAGGGTGAGGGGAAGGGTCCTCCTGCAGCCACAGTGTCTTGCCTGCAGGGTGGACCCATGCTGGCAGCCAGCTGAGCCACGGGGCCGCAGTGCCGCACCCCGCCAGCGCCCCACCTACTACACAGTCACTGTGCCCACCTCCTGCATCCTGACTCCCGGCCCTGCGTGCCGCTCTGGCTCCGATGACAGCATCTCTGACCTCTCCAGCATCTCCCACGCCACCTCCCTGGGCAGCAGCAACCCTGACATGTCCTTCGCAGTTCCGCTGCCCCTTGCCGAGCCTGGTTACTACCCACGGGGTGCCCTCCAGCTCCTGCCACCTGCTGGCCCCCTGACTTTCCTGTATGAGCAGGATCTGGCCCCACTGCGGTACCAGCGCCTGGTGCCCTCCCGTAGCCGCATCGTGCGCACCCCCTCGCTCAAAGACTACGCGCCCGCCGGGGCCCGGGGGCTCTCCAAGGCCGCCGTCACAGAGGAGCTCAAGTCATGGCACCAACGTGCCCGGCTGAGGAGTGCCCGGCCCCACTCCCTCGACCGGCAAGGGGCTTTCCAGAGACCCCATGGTGGGACCACCAGGGACGTGCCCATTGCTCATGGAATCCTGTCACTGGTTCAGGTATGACATGGGGTCTGGCTGGGAGTGGCCATGTGGGAGAAGGGGGATCCCCTGGGTGCTGTCCTGCAGGTGACAAGAGTTGTTACCCTGAGGTAGTGTAGGGACATGCAGCTCTGGTGGGGTCCCATGAGGATTTCTGGAGCAGGAGTGAAGTCCTGAGGGAGTCCATGGGGTACTGTGAGGGTTGTTGGGACAGGACTGGGATTCCAGAAAGGAGCCTGGGGCAGGAACATGGTCTCAGGAGGGTCCTGAGGAGAGGATCAAGGTCCTTTAAGATCCTTTGAGGCAGGATTGGAACCTTCTGAGGGTTCTCTGAGCAGGTCCAAGGTCCCATTGGTTGGGTCTGGAGGGTCCCTGATAGTTCCTGTGGCAGGACCAGCACCCTGAGTGGATCCCCATGGGAGATTAGGGTCCTGAGGGAATCACAAAGGAAGAATTTGGGTCCCAGAGGAGGCCCTGGGGCAAGACTGGGTTCCTGAGGAAGTCCAACAGCCAGGACCAGGGTCTTCTGTTCTTGGGAACAGAAGTAAGGTTTTTAAGATCCTTCGGGGCAGGATGAGGACCTGCTGAGGATCCCCTGGACAGGTTTGGAGTTCCGTGTAGGTCCCAGGGGCAGAACCAAGACCCCCTGGGGCAGGACTGGGGTCCCATGTGAGTCCCTGGGGTAGGGCCAAGACCTTAAGGGTGTCTCTGGAGCAGGACTGGATTTCCATGTAGGTCCCTGCTTTCTCTTGAAGATCCCAAGGGCAAGACAAGGACCCCATGGGGATTCTTGTTACGGAACTGGGATCCCATGGGAAAGACCAGAACCTTAAGGGGATTACTGGGGCAAAACTGGGGTCCCATGAGAGTCCTATGGGAAGGACCAGGACTTCAGCGGGGTCCCTAGGGCAGGATCCATGTGGTTCCCTGTGGTAGCACTGGGGTGCCCTTGAGCAGGGAAGGATCCCTGCAGGCATTTCAGTGGCTAGCTCCCCCTTTCCACCTGGCAGTCTCACTGGGACAAATGCACCTGTGGCACAGCTGGGACACAGGCTGGGCAAGTGAGGACCTGTGGCCATGCCCCCACAGCTCCTCCAGCCCAACCCTTGTGCCAGGACGTGCCCCCAGTGGTGCCCCTCTGACAAGGTAGGATGCCAACACCCACAGGGTCTTTGTTCCCCCAGGGTCCCCCGGTGCAGGTGCTGCGGCGCTCAGCAGCCGGCGTGCCCGTGCAGGTCTACATGCCCGAGAATGGTGAGATTGTCACCCAAGTGTGAGTGCCATGTCCTCACCCCGGGGCGGGGGCACATCCTGGCTGGCCCAGGGGCGGCAAGGACGTCTCATGCCTCCCCACCCCAGCGTGGGGCACAGGAGGGAGCCACAGTGGGGTGGCAGGGGCTGGCCCCCACCCTGTGTTCCCTCACTGGCACTGCAATGCTGATAGGGACACTGTGACCCCAGTGCTTATGGAGACCTTGGTGTCGCCATAACCCTGAATTTGAGGTTCTGGTCTCTAATAAAACTGGTTTTTGGGATACGTCACTCTCAGGATGTGTCACCTCCATGTCCCCTCTGAGGTCCCCCATCCCTGGGTCCCGTTGGCATTGCCAGGATGGGACTCTGTGGATTTGGGGTCTGGCTGTGCTTGGGGCAGTAATGGGGTGATCCCAGTGGCAAGAGGGTGCCCCAGATCCAGCTGTGCAACCCTGGCACCCAGTGACCCAGGCTGGGAAAGGGGCAAGGAGTAGAAAGGAAGGATGGAATGGAGGTGAAGGGTGCGGGGTTGGGGTGCATGAGGGTGGGCAGGAAGGGTGCAGTGGAGGGCTGCAAGGATGGGTGAAGGCATGGGGTGCAGGGGGAGGAAAATAAGGTGCTCTGGGAAAGGATGGGGTTGGAGAAAAGGTGCTGTGAACCAAAGTGATGGGGTGCAGAGAAGGGATGGGGTGCAGGGTAGGCAAATAAGGAGTGCAGGGGTGGGATGAGGTGGGAGAAGGGGTGCTGGGAGGGGAAATGATGGGGAGCAGGGGGTAGGGAAGGGATTGAATGTCGGGGATGGGGTGCGGGGAGTGGTGCAAGGACGAGCGAAGAGATGGGGTGCAAGAAGAGGGGAAATAAGGGTTTCCGGTGGGGGGTGCAGTGGTGGGTGGGCAGTGCCAGAGACACTCTGGTCCCCGCATTCCCGCCCGGCCCTGCCAGTGCCCGGGGCCAGCGGCGTCGCTCCTCCCGGTGGGGGCGGGCGGGGGCCGGTGGCTGCGGCGGGAGGCGGCGCCGGGGGGACGGGAGAGGGGAGGACACCGGGCAGCAACCGAGCGCCGCCGGGCTGCGGCGTCACTGCGGGCCTGCGCCGGCCCCGCACCGGCACCGGACGGCACCGGGAGACACCGGCAGAGGGAGCGGCCCCGCGGCACCGGCACCGGGCGGCACCAGGACCGGCCACGGGAGCGGCCCCGGTCCCGGTGCCGCCGCGCAGCCGCCGCCCTTGTCCCGGACAGCTCTGAGCGGGGACACCGGGCCCGGCCCCGGGATGGGGCCCGGGGGCCCCGTGAGCGGCTGGCCCCTGGCCGGGACCCTGCTGGTGGCCGTGGCCGCCTCGATGGGTAAGAGATATACGGGGACCGGGGAGGGCCGGGGGAGCCGGTGCCACCCTGCGACTGGACACGGTGCCACCATCTGTGACACGGGGATCCCGCTGGGTGGGAGGGACTTAGTGCCGCCAGCCGTGACTGTGAGTCGTGTCACACACGGCCCCTTTGACCGGGGGTTGCTTGCAACAAAGTGTCCCCCTGGGCACTGTGTCTACTCCCCCCAAACCCGCCTCCCATTTGCCGCTTTCGGGGTGACCCCGGGAGCAGCAGGCAGGGAGCCGGTGGCTGACCGAGCCGGGATGCCCAGCCCCGGGGAATCTGGGGGCTTCCCATGCACGAACCCTGTGCCTCAGTTTCCCCACTTGTCCCTGAACTGCCGTGATCCCATTTTGGGATGTGTGAATAATGCCATGTGAGATTCCCGCAAAGCCCATTTCCGTGGCTGCTCCGGCGCCTCTGGCCGCCCCCGGACCTCGGCCCGCGGCTATTTCTGGGAAGACAGGTGGCTCCGGACAGAAATAGAGTGGGAAGTGCCACTGGAACACGCGGAAGGAGGGAAGCTGGGGAGATCTGGAGGAATCTGGAGGGGTTGGAGAGCTGGGTGGGATGGAGTGGCGTCTGCAAGGATGTAGGGTTGGATGGAGCCGAGTATGGGGGTACATAGGGGCAGGGTTTGGAAGGAAGTGGAGTGGGATGGGGCAGGATATGGGGGTACACAGGGGCAGAATGGAGCAGGGTTTTAAGGGATATGGGGCAGGTTGGAGCAGAGCAGGGGTTGGGGGGTACATAGGGACACCGTTTGTGGGTCCATGGGGCAGGACACAGCAGGGTATAGGAGATGTGGGGCTGGGTATGAGGGACAGGGGGACAGGAAGCAGCAGGGTATTTGGGAGTGTATAGGGGCATACTTTGGGGATCCATGGGGCAGGATGGACTGGGGTACAAGGGGAATAGGACACAGTGGGATACAGGCTGTGCTCATGTGGGAGAGGAAGGGCATGGGGCGCTGCTGGTGCCCCTGAGGGTGGTGATGGCGAGGTGCTCCAAGGCCCTGGTGGTGGGTGGCTGTCCACAGTGGCCGGGGGTGAAGACTGCCTGTGGTACGTGGACAGAAATGGGTCATGGCACCCTGGCTTCGACTGCGAGTTCTTCACCTTCTGCTGCGGCACGTGCCACCAGCGGTACTGCTGCCGAGACCCTCTGCGCCTGCTCACCGAGCGCCAGCAGCGCCATTGCCTTGCCTTCAGGTGCCACAGCTGGGGCTGATGGGGCTGGGGGCTCTTCTGGGCAGCCTGGGTGCTGGGACTGGGTGCTAGGCACTAGTACTGGGTGCTGGGGATAGGCAGTTGTACTGGGTGCTGGTCACTGTATGCTCTGCACTCGGCAGTAGTGCTGGACACTGGTATTGGGTACCGGGCAGTGGTATCTGGGCCCTTGCAGTGGGTGTGGGGTAGTGGGTGCTGGTCACTGGTACTGGGTGCTAGGCACTGGTACTGGGGGTTGGACATTGGTACTGAGCAGTGGCAGCGGGTGCTGGGTGCTCTGCACTGGTACTTGCTGGGGGCACTGGGTGTTGGGCACTGGGCACTGTTACTGGATGTGCACCGGTTCTGAGCACTGGGGAGTGATACTGGGCAATGGGTAGTGCTACTGGGTTGCCAGGCTGTTGGCTCTGGGTGCTGGACACTAACATTGGGTGATGGGCATTGAGTGCTGGGTGTTGGGTACTGGTACTGGGTTGTTGGTCTCTGGCCAGTGGTACTGGGCATTGGTGCTTTGCAGTGGGTGTTGGGACTCCTACTAGGTGCTGTGCACTTGGTACTGGTACTGGGTGCCAGGCTCTTGGCATTGGTACTGGGTGCTGGTATTGGGTTCTGGGTGCTGGACGCTGGTACTGGGCACTGATACTGGGCACTGCACATTGGGGGATGGATGCTGCGGATTGGTCACTGGTACCGGGTGCTGGCACTGGGTGCTGGATGCTGGTACTGGAAACTTGCACTGGGTGCTGGGCACTGGTTACTCCCACTGGATACTGGTCACTGGGCAGAGGGCACTAGTACAGGGCATTGGCACTGGGTACTGGGCACTGCTACTGGGTGGGCAATGCTACTGGGTGCTGGGCAGTGGTCACTGCTACTGCTACTAGGTGCTGATAGCAGTGCTGGACAATGTCACTGGGCATTGGTTCTGGGCACTGGGCAGTGTCACTGGGTGCTGGGCATGGGGCACTGGGCACTATCAGTGGGTGCTGGCTGGGGGTGTGTGCTGCGGGTGCCTCCCTGGCCCTGCTCCCCACGCCCGGGGGTCCCGCAGCCCCAAGACCATCGCGGGCATCGCCTCAGCCGTGGTGCTTTTCATCGCCATCGTCACCACTATCGTCTGCTGCTTCATGTGCTCCTGCTGCTACTTGTACCAGCGCCGGCAGCACTCCCGCACACCCCTGCAAGGTGCGGGGCTGGGATGGGGGTGCAGGAGGGTCCTGTAGGAAAAGAGGGTGGAGTGGGGTTGAGGGGGCCTAGAGGATTTCAGGGGGAAGGGGGGTCTGGTGGGGGGCTGTAGGGATGGGGGATGCAGGGTGTGCAGGAGGAGAGGATCAAGAGGGTCTTGCAGGTAAGGAGGTGCAGGGTTAAGAGGACCTGGGGGAATGGGAGGGTGCAGGAGTGGGGGATGCACGGATGGGGGGTGCAGGAGGAGGCTCGGTGCATGATGATGCTGTAGGTACAGGGTGGGGGATTGGGGGGGCCTGGACAGAGGCCTGTGGGAATTGCTGTGTGTGTGGGGGCTATATGGGTGGGAGGTGCAGGAGGGTCCTGTAGGTAGAGAGTGGAGGGGTTTGGGAAGAGGCAAGGAGGGTGTTGGGGTAAAAGGTGGAAGCTGAAGGGATGAGAGATGAGAGGGAGCAGAAAAATCCTGTAGGTGTGGGGTGGGGGGAATGGTAGGGGAGGCAAAGAGAAGGGGAGCTGTTGGAATGAAGGGGGGGATCGGGAGGGTGGGGGGTGGACTGCAGGAATGAAGGTGTAGGAGGAGGGGGAGGGTACAGGGGTGGGGAGAAGGAGACATCCTGAGGTACACGGTGGAGGGATTGCGGGGGGAAAATTTGGCACTGTGGTGAGGGTCTGGATGACACCCCAGTGGCCACCAACCTTAGGGCCACCACCACTCTTAAGCACCATCCCTGTCCCTGTGTCGGAGTGCTGCAGACCTTCCCAATCTCTCCCACAGGCCCGGAAATTCCCCTGTCCAGCTACCACCCCGCAGCTCCACCAGCTCCCTTCCCCGTGGACCCCAAAGCCGGCCCTACACCTCCCCAGCCTGGCTTCACCCCCATGGCCATGTACCCCCCGCCTGGCCCTGCTGCCCAGTACCCCATGTACCCCTCCGGCCCCCCTGTCTACAACCCCACAGGTGAGCACTGGGGGGGAACGGGGACCCTTCCTATTCCCCGGGGGGCCTGGTGGCCTGGTGACACCGCATCTGCTCCCCCCGCAGCACCACCACCCTATGTCCCGGCGCAACCCAGCTACCCTGGAGCATGAGTCCCTGCGGGGACCCCTGTACCCGCCGCCGGCCAGCGGGCCTAGGCTGGGGACCCCAGGGACCCCCCCTGGCGCTGGGGGGCTGCCTTAGCCAGCGCTGGATCGGGCTCTTCCCAGCCATCCTGGGGTGATCCGGTGCCAGCAGAACAGGGTGGCCCTTGTGCCACACACTGGGCCCTTTGTGGGCGCCTTCTCCCCTGGCTCTGGGTGCCAGTGGCCCCGAGCACCCGCGGAGGGGTTCCCGGGGGGTCCTCCGAGGGCCGTGCACCGCTGTCTCCCTGCACACTACCCCTGGATTCACCCCCGGCTCTTCCCTCCGGGGTTGGCATTAAACCACGTCTTGTGCCCACAGCCTGGTGTTGTCTCGGTGATTCTAATGGGGAAAAAAGGAAAGGCAACGCCCCCAAACCCTTCCCGCGAATTGTAATGTGGGGAAACATGAATTCTGCTCTGTCCCTTCTGCTCCCGAGACTTCTCCCTCCCAAAATTGTGTTGGGATGGGTAATTCCCACCAAATCAGCCGCTTGGATGAGCCAGCCTGGAGTGCTGGCTGCCCACTCAGCCCCCATCACTCAAAACGGAGCGTGAAACCACCCCTGGATTCTTTCGGGTGAGAAAACAGCAAACTCTGCGCTGGGATTGGGACTGTGGGCGTGTGAACAATTCCTCTATCCATGCCCCCTCCCCTGGACAGGAATAATCGGGGGAGGGTGGGTGGTGTGTTACCTCGATGGTTGTTCCTGGTGGGATTCATCCCTGCCAGCACTGCTGGCTAAATTTGGGACCAGAGTCCATCAGTCCAGAAGAAAAGCCAGGCAGAGCCACCTGGAAGGACAAACCCCTGTTCCATCCTGTTCCATCTCCCAGCCCTCTGCATCATCCCCAAAAACCGTCTGAGGTGCCTGGAGTGGGGGGATCCATGGGGGTGCAGCTCCGAGTTTTATTGAAGTGGGATGGACAGGAAAAGAAATAATAATAAAAGCAGCGACGTGGGTTCTGGAGTGTGTGTACACAGCCAGCTGCGTGGGAGGCTCAGGATTTGGGGATCCCCCGCTCCCGGAGGTAGAGGTCACGGATTTCGGTCAGGCTGCGACTGAGCCCGCCCAGCGCCTGGGCGATGCCGCGCAGCACTGCCGTGGTCTCCCGACGGCTCTCGGCGTATTCCCGGCGGAACGCCCGCATCTCCTGCACCAGCCGCTCATTGGACTGCACGAGGCTGAGCTGGGGGCGCTCGGGGGTCCCGTCCAGCCCCCCGGGGGACCCTGCCTCTCCCGCGCCGCAGTGACTGAGCTGCTCGGCCTCCTGCTCCAACAGCAGACTCGGGAAGTCGGAGCCCAGCGGCTCCTGATGCCCGCGGAGGTCGCCGAGGGAGAGTTCGGAGGGTGCGGAGCGCGGGGGGCTCCGGCTCCAGCCCTCGCACAGCTCGTTGGGCGGGCAGATGCCGGGGCGGGGCAGCCGACAGTCTGAGCGGCGGCCGGGAACGCCGTCGGCAGCGGGGCCGTGGAAGGGCTCAGTCTTCACCTCCAAAGGCTCCTCCTTTACCGGCTCCTCCTTTACACCTGTGGGACCGAGGGCGAGCACAGGGCAGCTGCAGGGATCTCCCGTGTTCCCGGTGCCCCACGGACCAAGTGACAGACCCTGTTGTCTCCATCCCTGTGCTCATACATCCCATCCCCTGCACCCAGTCCCAGTTCCATCCATACTTATCTCCATAGTTCCGTGTCCCTCATGATAGTTCAACCCCATCCCCTGTCCCTTGTCCCTCTCCTGTCCCCAGTACTCCCATACCCCTGTCCTGAATGTGGTGTCCCCATGTGCCTGTATGGTCCTGGTACCCCCACGTCCCTGCCCCAGTCCACCCATATCCCTGTCCTGAACATGGTGCCTCTACGTCTTTGTTTGGTCCTGGTACCACCACGTCCCAGTTCTCAGCCCACTAACCCCCATGTCCCTGTTCTGGTCCCAGTATGGAATGTTCTTTGTCTCTGTCTTGGTCCTGCCCCATGTCACTGTCCCAGTCCCACCACATCTTTGTCCTGTTCCCAGCCCCTTCTTATCCCTGTCCTGGTCCCAGTAGCCTGTGCCTTTTGTCCCTGCCCTAATCCCAGTCACCCATATCCTTGTCCTGATCCTGGTACCCTTCTGTCCTGGTATAGGTGCCCCTGTTACTCTCCCTGTCTCCTATGTCCCTGTCCTGGTCCTCCCACATCCCTGTCACCTGTCCCAATATTCCATGTTTGTATCCCTTTGCCCTGACTCTATGTGTCTCTGTGTCTATGTCTCTCTGTGTCCCTGCCCCACTGTTCCTGCCCAGTCCCTCCATTCACCTGTAGTGGTCCCAGTGTCCTGGTCCTGGTTTTTCCCACATCTTGGTCCCAGTCCCTTCACATCCCTGCTCTTTTTGCCTGGATCTGTGTCCCAGTCCCTCCATGTATCTTCCCAGGCCTAGTGATGCCTTAGCATGCCTCCATATCCCTCATGTTCCTATCCCAATCCTCCACGTCCCTGCCATTGTCCCCTGTATCCATGTCCCTGTCCCCCATGGCATGGTCCCAGTGTCCCTGTCCTAGCCTTAATCTCCTGTGTTCCTGTCCTGGTCCCTCTACACACCTGTCCTGCTCCCAGTTTCTTGCTCCTCATCCCATTCTCTTGGTCCTGGTCTCCTGTGTCCCTGTCTCAGAACCATGTTTCTGTCCTGGTTCCCTGTGTCCTGGTTACTCCATGTCCCTGTACTGGAGGGACCAGTGCCTCTGTGCCTCTGTGTCCCTGTCCCAGTTCCTCATGTCCCTGTCCTGATGCCCTGTATCCTGGTTCTCCAGGTGCTGATCCAGGCCCCCTGAGTCCCCATCCCCATCTCCCCATGCACCTGCCCCTGTGTTCTGGTCTGGCTGTGTCCCTTTGCTGGTCCTGGTCTCCTGTGTCCCTGCATGCACCTGTCCTGGTCCCAGTGACCTGTTTCAGTCTCAGTTCTCTTGCATCCAAGTCCCAGTCACTCATGTCTGTGTCCTGGACCCCCATATCTTGGTCACAGTATCTCCATGTCAGTATCGTGGTCTCCTGTATCCTGATCCCCTTGCTTCCTGGTCCCCTTGTGTCCCTCTTCCTCCCAACCTCTCCCAGTCCCAGTGGCCCTGTGTCTGTGTCCTGGTTTCCCATGTCCATGTCCTGGTCCTGCATGTTCTGGTGCTGGTCCTCGTCTCTCTTGAAACCAGGGTTAGATGGGATACTGGGGAGAAATTCCTCCATGCATATGTCCTGGTCCCAGCGTCCCCATGTACCTGTTGCTTGTCCCCACTTCCTAAACCCATTTCACCAGGTCCCATTCCAACTCATCCGTGGCCCCTATTTCGTCCCCCATCCCGGTCACCCAGCAAGTCCCTGCCCCATGTCCGTGTCCTGGTTCTTCATGTCCCTGTCCCACCATACACCTGTGCCGGTCCCTCCGGAACCCGGTCCCAGCGGAACCCGGTTCCAGCATCCTCGCGACCCTGCCCCGCTCTCCCCTGTCCTAGTCCCGGTCCCGCATGTCCGTGTCCTCCGTGTACGTCTCTCCACTCTTCCGTCCCGGCCCAGCATCCCCGTGTCCCTGCCCCATCCCGCTGCCGCTGCCCGCACATTCACCGTGCTGTGCCGACCCCTCGGCGCTGCGCATCGAAGGGTCGGTTCCGGCGGCGCCGCGAGGACCCCAGACGGGGGCGGGGGCGGGCCCCGGGCCGGGCTCGGCCGCGCCGTTCCCGTTGCTCCCGTTATTCCCGGTGCTCCCGGTGTTCCCGTTCCTGGCGGCGGCCCTGCCGGCCGGGCCCTGCCGCTCCAGCCGGTGCCGGCTGATCTTGTCCCCGGCGCGGCGGCGTAGCCCCCGCCAGCGGTTCTTCACCTCGCCGATGTCGCGCTGGTGGCGGCCGGCGGCGTTCACCTTGTGCGTGATCCGCCACCAGATCTTCTGCTTCTCGTACGCGTTCACGGTACCGGCGGCGGCGCCGAACAGCAGCGGCTCGTACCGGAGCACTTCGCTCATCAGCACCTCCAGCTCCTGCAACGTGAAGTTCGGCTTCCGCTTCAGCAGCCCCCGCCGCGCCCCGCCGCCGCCCGCCGCCGCCATGGTCCCCGCCGCCTCCGCCGCCTCATGCCGCCGCCCGGCCGTCCATCGCCGCCGCCGTGTGCCCTACACCGGTTCCCCGGTACTGAGCGGGGGAAGCGGAGCCGGACACCCCCGACAGCCCCCGCCCCGCGCTGCCGCAGCCGGATCCGGGACGGACCGGAGACCGGACGGGCCGGGGCTGCACCGGGCCCCTGCCCGCCCCGCCGCGCGCCGCTCCGCCCCCGGTGCGTTAACGGCGGCCCCGGTGCATTAGCGGCGCCCCCTGCCGGCCCCGCCGCGTACAGCAGCGCCCCCGGCTCGGTAACGGCGCCCCCTGCCGGGCCCGCTCCCTCCCCATCGGGGGCTGCACCGCCCCGCTCCGCCCCGGCCGCCCGGTTTCAGTGACACCGTCGGTGCTCGGGCGACGCCTCTGGTGCTCTCACCCCGGGGCCGGTCGGATTCGCGGTGTGGGATGTCCCAATGGCCCCGTGGTGCCCGCGTTAGCAGGGGCCTCCCAAGGGGCAGGAGTGCGGGGGCAAGGGGCATGAGGACCCCGTGGTGCGGATACTGCTCCTCCCGCTGGGGCCACGGCTCGGCGCGGCTGCAGAAATACCCCCCAAAACGGCGTTTCACCTGTACCGGGAGCCGCCTCTCAGCCACGCACGTGGGTGTCCCGGAGCAGGGGGAGCCTCCCAGGGGACACTCGTGTGCTGCTGCATCCCCAAAACGGCCCCCGCCCCGTGGTGCCAGGGGGGAGAACAGTTCTGGGTGACCCCGGGGGTTTGGGGTGCTCAGTTTTGGGGTCACCCCGGAGTTTTAGGGTGACCCTGAGGCACCCAGTTTCGGATTACCTTGGAGTTCGGGGTGACCCTGGGGCAGCCCCAGGATTCCCCGTTCTGGGTGTACTCAGAGGGTTTTAGGTGACTGTGGGGTGGTCCTGGGGTGTTCAGTTCTTCATGACTCCAGAGTTCTGGGGTCTCTGCATGGCTCTGGGTGCCTGGTTGTCTGTGTCCAGCAGCAGCAGGGTGCCCCATTTGCAGGGTTTGGCTGTCCCATTTGGGGGGTCCTGGGTGCCCTATTTGCAGGGGTTCTGAGTGGGTGACCAGGGACACCCAGGTTAGGTTGTCCAGGTGTCCCAGGGTGCCCAGTTCAGGGTGGGCTATGGGTGTGGGAGAGGGAAAAACTGCCCCTGGCTGAGGTTGCTGAGTCCATTCCCAGACACCCCCTGCGCCTCAATTTGGGGTCTGGGGGCATGGACCTGTCCAGAGGCACAGGAAGCATTTGGGTGAGCTTTATTGCTGATGCAGTGGCCACAGTCAGACAAATCATGATCAAGGTGTCACGACAGGAAGGATGGGGGGAGGAGGATGGGCATCACATGACCCCAAAACCCACTGCCCCCCTTGAGCTGGTGCTTTCCCTGCTCTCTCTGAGGTGGATTTGGTTTCCATGCTCTGAGAGTTCTGGGGGTCCCCCTGCAGTACTGTGGGTGCGTACAAGATGCCCGAACTCCTGGCCCCAGCCTGGCTCCCTGTGTCCCACCACTTCCATGCCCCCTCTCTCCCTGGCTGCTCCCTTCTCCCACCCTCCCATTCCTCCTGACGTCAAGCCTGAACCCCCAGCTCTGCAGCCACTGCTGTGCCTGAATCCCAAAACTCTGCTAGCCACCCAGAAACCTTGTGGTGATGTGATGATGGTCTGGGTATCCCCTGCTCCCCCCCATGGCTGGGGGTACTCTTGCTCACCCCAGGCTGGACCCTGGATAGAGTGGGGTGCCAAACCCCTTTGTTATGCTCTGATGGGGAATTTCCATAAGGATCAGCTCTGCAGACCCCTGCTCTATTCTTGGCATCTCCAGTGGGGCACAGTGCTGGTAGAAGAGTGAGTTTGAAGGCTTCACAACCATCAAAAAATAAATACAACCTCCTCCATCATGTCCTGCTGGGCCCGGCCCATCCTCCGTGTCCCAGAGAGATCCCTGCTCCTTGGCGTCGGTCACTGCAGGTTCCAAAGGGCTTGTCACGAGAAAGGTGAGTGTCTGGGGGTCTGCCATGGGCTGCAGGGGAAAAATCCTCCCGCTCCCTACTGCAGCAGCTTCGGCAACTCCACCTGCAGGGAAGCACACCCCATTACTGGGCAAGCAATGGGACGGGGTGCAGGACTGTCACTGACATGGTGTAGGGACATCCACGACAGGGTTAGATGGGCTACTGGGGAGAAATTCCTCCCTGTGAAGGTGAGGAGGTCCTGGCACAGATTGCCCAGAGAAGCTGGGGCTGCCCCATCCCTGAAAGTGCCCAAGGCCAGGTTGGATGCGGTTTGGAGCAACCTGGGCTAGTGGAAGGTGTCCCTGCCCATGACAGGATAGAGATGATCCCCAAGGTCTCTTCCATCCCAAACCATTCAATGACCTCTTTTTCTTGGCCAGGCTGCCCGTGGACAGCCCAGCAGGGACACAAACCACCTGGAGTGTGTGAGAGGTTTCAAGGCTCCATGCTGGGACCAGCATTAGGCCCTTTTATTCCAGCAGTTATTACTGCATGGGGTACATACTTGACAATGTGTTGCCCAAGGGTGAATTTATGGGCCTCCTGTATTAGGAGGGCAGTTGCTGCCACAGCTTTCAAGCATCCAGGCCATCCTTGGCTAAGTCTAGCTGTTTGAGAAGTTGGCCACACCTCTCTGCTGGTCCCCAAGTGCTGTATCAGTACCCTCAGATCAACATTCACTCATATGTAAAGAGTTCAAAAGGATTAGTCAAGTCCAGACTGGGGCTGACACCAAGAAATGTCTCAGTTGTTTAAATGCAGATGAAACCTCTCCAGCCATCCTGGGCTGCCTTTGACCCCAGGGGCATGGGCTCAGCCACAACAAGATATCAAGAGCCCAGTGAGTTATAACTTACGGATGGGTTTTTCCTTTTGTCCCAGCCCCTGGATCCTGGTGGATCTGCCCAACACAGGAGCTCTGCCAAGGGATAGATCTGCACCTGTCATGCTCTTTGCCAAGGGATGGATCTCCTGTTGGATGCTCTGCCAAAGGATGGACCTGCTGACCTCATCTGCTCTGCAGGATGGCATTAAAGGATGGATCTTCCTTCCCCATATGCTTGGCAAAGGGATGGATCTGCCCCTGTGCAGGAGTTGGACACAACCCCACTCCAGAGAAGGACACTGCCAGAGTGACAGCCACTATGACCTCAGCCCCCAGCCCCACCCTGTGCATGGGCCCCACCTGGCCCTGCACTTGCCTTCTTGAGCTGTTTGAGGTTGCTGGAGCGAATGGCTGCCAGGAGCTGGTCTCGAGAGTTCTTCTCCTGGACTGGCAACGCCCGGTCTCCCAACTTCCTCTGTGTGGCTGGCGAGAGAGAGTTCTTCAGGTTCTCGTTGATCATCAGTGGTGGGGCGAGTGGAGGAGGAGGTGGGGGTGGTATGGTGGGTGCCCCTCCTTTCTTGGGAGAGCTTTTGGGGGAAGCCTTGGGGGATGGCTGTGGGGATGCCTTGGGGGACCCCTTTGGCAGTGCTCCAGGCTTGGGCACCTCCAGGAGGTCTTTCTTCTCCCCCCGTTCCTGTGCCAGTTTCTGCTCCTGGAGGCGTTTCTGCCTCTGCCTGTCCATGTTTCGGCTCAGCAGGTTGGTGACAGTCATGCGTGGCCCAGCCAGCTCGAAGTGGTAACCCAGCTTCAGGAGTGTGGTGTTCTCTTTCAGGAGCTTGGCAATCTCCATCTCTGTTTTCCCCCCACAGATGTGCCGCTGGTTGTGGAAACGTAGCTCTGTCAGTGTGTTGTTCTGCAACAGGGCCCGGAAAATGGCCAGGATACCCTTGCCTGTGATGTGGTTGGAGTCCAAGTTGATGCTTGTCAGCACCTTGTTGGACTTGAGCATTATGGCAATGGCAAAGGCCACGTGGTCATCAGCGCGGGTGTTTGCCAGGGCAAACACCTTGACCACAGTGTTGAACTCCAGGGCCTCAGTGAAGCGCACCAGGGTCTCGTTGTTGATGCAGTCAGAGTTGTTCACGTTGACCTCGGTCACCTCAGCGTCATTGTTCTTCACCTTCTCGATGAGCTCGTCAAAGATGCTGGAGGCTTCATCATCCTTGGCTTGATCTGCAGAGCTGCTGGAGGAAGACTTGGAAGGGCTGCTCCCGGCTGCTGCCTTGGCCTCCTGTTTCTCCTCCACCTTTTCTGCCTTTTCTGCTTCTGTCTGGGATTTATCATTCTCATCTGCCTTGGATTTTTTCACAGCTGAAGCCTTTTCCTCTTCTTTTTTATCATTTTCTTTTTTACCTTCCCCTCTTAAGTCTTTTTCTGCCTGTTTCTTTGATTCTGATCTGTTCTCCTCCTTTTTGTCCTTCCCTGTGTCCTTTGATGCTGAATCCTTTTCTTCTTGCTTTTTTTCCTTCTCTGTCTCCTCCTTTGCTGCTGAGACCTTCTCTTTTTCCTTTTTATCCTTCCCTGCATCCTCCTTTTTAAAACATGAGCTGTTCTCTTCTTCCTTTTTATCCTCCCCTGCATCTTTCTTCAACTCTGAGCTCTTCTCTTCCTCCTTTTTGTTCTTCCCTGTGTCCTTCTTCAACACTGAACCCTTCTCTTCCTCCTTCTTGTCCTTCCCCATCAGCTTTTTTTCCATGGCCTTTACTTTATCATTCATAGCTTTGTTCTCTTTGCTCTTGGTCTCAGTCTCAGCTTTACCTTTCAGGTCTGTTTTCTGAGCACTATCTTCCTTTTTCGAGTCTTTCCCCACTTTAGCATCTTGTTTCTGGGCCAGTTCTTTGGAAGGAGATTCTTTTCCTTTTTCTTCTTGATTTTTGTCTCCCTCATTCTTGCTCAACCTGCTTTCCTAGTGGGAGAAAAACACCTGGGAATTACAGAAACAGGTGCCTCTGACCTACAGACTTGCCACCCCAGTCCTGCGGTCACTGACCTCTGTCACATGGGAACATCCTGCAGCCTGTGGCTGGCCTTTGAAGAGGAATGTTTGGCCCAGCCGAGGTCCCAGCTCCAGGGAAGGGTTCAGCATGTGAGTGCCTTGAATGTAGGCAGAGCCTGCAGGACCCAGGTGTGATGAGGTCCTGCTGCAGCTCTCTAAGGCAGCTCTGCTCTCCTTCTGCCTCCAGCCCCCCCTCCCAAAGGGCTCTGGAGGTCTGCAGGACACCCTCCCTGACAGGCCATAAGCTAACAAGGTGTAGGAGCACCTTCTCTGATACCCCCTCTAAGTTACAATTTTTAAATCATTTTTCTAACTAGGGATGGAGGTAGTGCCTGTCTCCCTGTGAGCCCCAGGTGCTTTCCCACCTTTCCTAAATGGTTAGGAATGGCTGGATGCTTGGTGGCTTTTCCCAGTCTGTAGCCCAACATTCTCACACTGTCCTGGATGTGTATGCAAGCAGGGGAGAGCCCACAGCAGTGTCCCTAGTGACACTGCTGACCCAGCAGTCACTCCAACCCTGGGTTCTGCAAAACCATTCTCCCTTCAATGGCAGTTTGCACTTTTGAGCAGAAAACTGAGGAAATGGGAGAATGGCATTTATAGCTTTCTAATGCATGAGGTACTCCCAGCATATCTGCTCCCAGTGTCCAAAGACATCAAAAGAAGGAAGGGCTTGGAGAGTCTGGGGGAAGGTCAGAAGGAAATTTTGGCCATTTTTACAAGCATGTGACCCTTACCCTTGGTACAGCCTGTCCTGGGCATTGCTGCTGGCCATAGCCAACTCCAGCAGCTTGGGGACACAGCCAATGCCTTGTTGCAGCCTTCAACGAAGGCTGAAGGGCTGGGAGGGGTCTCCATCAGCATTGGTACAACCTTTGATATGGTTCTCTGGCAGTTGCCAGAGGGCAGAGTTACATGGGATATTGGGAAGAAATTCTCCCTGTGAGGGTGGTGAGGCCCTGGCACAGGCTGCCCAGAGAAGCTGGGGCTGCCCCATGCCTGGAAGTGTCCAAGGCCAGGTTGGACAGGGCTTAGAGCAACCAGGGATAGTGGAAGGTGTCCCTGCACATGGCAGGGGGTGGACTGGGATTAACTTTATGGTTCCTTCCAACCCAAACCAGTCTGGGACTCCATGACATGAAACACATCCATTCCCAAGGGAGAGGAACCAATGCTTCAGGTGGCTGAAGGGAGATGAACTTGACACTGGGACCAAGTTTGCTGCATAGTGGAGGATACTACCATAAGTTTCACATCAAGGTTTGGCAATTTAAATGCCCTTCTCCCTCCTCCACAGCTAGGGAACACACAGGTCCTCAGCACTGGCCTGGCTCATCACCTTTGCTGGAGGGATTTTAGGACTCCAGGGAAAGGAGGAAGGAAGATGCCTCTGGGAGATGCAGCTGTGATGCCTTTACAATCTCCCTGGATCCTCTCATGATCAGGACAGCACTGTGGCTTCACCCAGTGCCTGGAACCTCCAGATCTGAATCCTGACACCACAGTCTGCAGTCAGGCTGGCCTCCTCCTCTTCATCCTGGTGCTCCACAGTGTCCATGCTGGGGCAGCACAAGGCTGAACTTTCCCCACATGCAGTACTGCCAGCCCTCAGGGACAGATTTTTGTGGAAAGAACTGGCTGTGCATGGGCAGTCCTGGGGACTGTTTGTACCTGGTGTATAAACAGATGCCATCAGGGACGAGAGAGCTGTTTGTTTAGTTAAGCGATTTCTTGGCTCCTGGCGCAGGGCTGAGCAGGGACAGGAAGGCTCTTGCCAGACCCCTACAGAGCCTGGCCCGGCCTGGGGGCCCCATAGTCCCCACAGTCCCTACTGCTGCCACCCTAGGGAACAGGGATGGGGCTCCCATGCACCCCAGTCCTAGGTGCTGCAGGGAGCAGGTGATGCCACCTCCTCTGGCACTGAGCCAGGGGTCCTTCTCACCAAGCTGTGGTCTATTCTCAGCACCAGAATGGTGCACAGATGGTCAGTGACATCCTGAAGCACCTCAATGGAGGAAGAGCCCTGGCAGGAGGCCTGTGGGATGAGGACACTGGTGTTGCCCTGCTGGTACCCAACAGGGCCTCCCCAAGGTGTTTGGGAGTGCCCAGGTTGCAGGTTCCTCTGAGAAGGAACATTTATCCTCCTCAGGGCTCTGTGACATTTTGGTGACCCCAGGCTGAGCACCCATCGAGTCAGAGCCAGCAGCCTCATCTCCATGCCAACTGCTCCAGAAATCTTTCTCCTTCCCAGCCCAAGCTCACCCAGCCTAACACTGGCGAGCTCTGAATCTCCCCTGAGCACCCTGGGCACATCCAAGACAAAGAGGAGCAAAGGCTTTGGCCAGGGATGAAATGAACAGAACTTGGAGAGACGGAGAAAGACCCTGGTGAAAATGACCAGCAACCTCTCCCATGCTTGAAGAAGGTGATGGTTTACTCCAAGCAAATTAAAATAGAAGAAAATTAAATCCATGGAAAATCCCTACTTGGGAAAGGTGCTGCAGCACATGCTGGGTATGTACTGTTATGTGGTTCAAGCTTCCATTCATGGATGTGTGACCACATGTCCATGTGCTGCAGTTTGGGGGAGGAGAGACCGGGAGCCAGAGAATGGGATGTGGGAAAAGGAATCAGGAGAAAGAGAGCTGGGAGAAGTCAGGGGAAAGAAGCTGGGGGGAAAGGAGCCAGCTGTGGCCCCAGGCACAGGAACAAAGGAACGCAACAGATATGCAGTGACCATCATGGGTGTTTCTGCCACTGTGCGTAGCACTTGTGGGATCATTTGCTTACAGCAAATTTGGGATGCATCAGAAGATCCCATCTAAGAGATGCAGGTTATTGAAGAAGTGCTGGATGGTTGCAGGGATGAGAGGGGTTCAAGTTGCTTCATCTCCTGTGGAACTGCCTTGGGAGAGCACTTGGCACGCACCCAGCTCCAGTGGCTGCAGAGGGACAGGAATCGGGAGGAAAAAAATGTTCAGGCAAGAAACCAGATCTGTGTTTCTAAAACCAAGGGTCACTGTGGCCCAGCTCCATCCCTTGCTGGAGCCTGGGGTCATCTCCAAAGCAGGTCTGCTCCAGGCTCTGCCTGAGGTCGCATGGGTGCCCAAGAGGGAACATGTCCTTGTCTCCTCCTGCCTTTCCACCATCCCAGGGCTCTCAGTGTGTCCCACTAGCCCAGCACATGCTGCAGCAGCCAGCCTCAGGTGTCACCAGCCCACACTGGTGATAATTCCAAAGTCCTCACCTCCAGGCTGGAAGTGCAACTGGAAGTGGAGCTCGGAGGCAGAGCTGTGTTTCAGGAGAGAGATAAGCACCGTTCCCTTGCTCTGGAACCCCTGGCTGCCCCCATGGCCACCAGCACAGCTTCTCCTGCAGCCCAGGGCCAGCTGTCCCCTCTTCATGGCTATCCTGAGTCCTTGTCTGCTCATTTCTCTCTGCCCACTGGCATATTTACCTTGGGTACCTGGAAACCAGTGCTGCTGCATGCACTCTGTGCCATTCCCTCTGCCACAAGCACATTTATTAGGGGAATATTTTTACACAGCATGTCAGACCTTTAAAAATAAGCCTAATGAAAACAGCCTGGTAGTCGGTTGATTAATCACCAGTGTTTTGATGAACTGAAATGCCTTCCCGTTTCCTCTAAATAGACTAAAATGAGCATTGCCATGGCTTGTTAGCATTTGTAACCATCAAACCCACTCAAATGTTGCCTTAAAAGGCAAAGGAGACTGGGAGCTTCTTGCCTGGAATCCAAGCACTCACTCCAGCACTGAGCAAGGGATGGGGCTGGGGACAGAGCTGGGGATGGGGAAAATTAATCTGGAGGTGGAGTGAGGGTCTCACTTCCTGTCCCCAAAGCCCCACAGCTCATTTTGGGGTGGAAAATGGCTGGTTTAATGGCAGTTATTGATCTGGCTGCTTGTTTAGCAGGCGGAAGGTGAGCACAGTCACCCTGCTGTGCCCAGAGCAGATTCCAAACAAAAGGGAGAGGAGAGGAGAGGAGAGGAGAGGAGAGGAGAGGAGAGGAGAGGAGAGGAGAGGAGAGGAGAGGAGAGGAGAGGAGAGGAGAGGAGAGGAGAGGAGAGGAGAGGAGAGGAGAGGAGAGGAGAGGAGAGGAGAGGAGAGGAGAGGAGAGGAGAGGAGAGGAGAGGAGAGGAGAGGAGAGGCAGCTGCTGGTACATCAGTCCCTGGCAGAGGAGACATGGAAATGCATTTGCCCAAGTTTAGTCTTTGTAAGGGGCCAGCTTTCCCCAGCCTGCAGTTATTTTCAGAGGTATGTCCTGGGAAGAGCCCCTCATGGTCTCACCACGACAGGATATGCTTGGCTCAGGCAAAGAACAAGAGGTGAGGATGGAATCTTGGGAGCATGAGCAGCTCCGTGCTGGCTCCAGGGAGGAGTACCCCATTGAGGTTCAAGGAGGGCTTGGCTGGGAAGCCAGAAGACTCCCAAGATCAGAAGGGCACAGAGCTTTTGGAGTAAGTCCAGAGGAGGCCAAGAGATGCTCTGAGGGCTGGAGCTCCTCTTATCTGGAGACAGACTGGGAGAGCTGGGAGTGTCCAGCCTGGAGAAAAAAAGGCTTTGAGGAGACCTTAGAACCCCTTCCAGTGCCTAAAGGGGCTCCAGGAGAGCTGGAGAGGGACTTGGGACAAGGGTCTGGAGAAACAGACTATGGCTTCTCACTGCTGGAGGGCAAGGATAGGTGGGATACTGGGAAGGAATTCCTCCCTGTGAGGGTGGTGAGGCCCTGGCCCAGGCTGCCCAAAGAAGCTGGGGCTGTCCCATCCATGGAAGAGTCCAAGGCCAGGTTGGACAGGGCTTGGAGCAACCTGGGACAGTGAAAGGCATCCCATGGCAGGGCTGGAATGGGATGATCTTCAAGGTCCCTCCCCACCCAGACCATGCCATGATTCAAGAGTCCACAGGTTCCTCTGTGCAGGTGACTGCTGGGGACATGAATCATGCTGGTCCCCATGAGGAAAGGCCAAACCTGCACTTGCAGCTCCTGTGAAAGTGGCTCCAGGAACAGTGAACTCAACTCAACCTGCAGCCATGACCCTGGCTCGGTCTCTAATGTCACCTGCAGCTCTAGGGGCCTCTGGAAGCTGAATATGAGACATCATCCTGTGATGATATGAGAACCTCAGGAGCACAACAGGGGAAGCTTGAGCCAGGATTGGGTCCATCCCAATCATCTGTACTGCTGGGAAATCTAGAGTCAGCTCCAAGGTGGCTGATAGTGGTTTCTGCACATGCACTGCAGCCCACCACGACCCTCCTCTGGGGACCCACTGCGTCCCTCCTTTCCAGCAGCTTCCCAGGCAGGGCCATGCTGGCTGTCTGGCATGTGGATTTGGCCACCAACAAAGACTGTCCCACCAGAACCAAGCTCCTTACAAAGCAACTGCAATCCCTACAGAGCTGCAGACTTGGGAATAACACCCAGGCCAAGGGGTTGTTCTCTCTCCCAGCCTTTGCTGGGATAATAAATTCCTCCTGCAGCCTATGAGACATTTTCCAGATCATCTCTTGGCATGGCATGGCTTGGACAACACCAGCACAATTCCATTGGTCCCACACAAATCCTGAGTAGCTTTTGGTGGTGGAAAAATGGGGAAGTGGGGAAGCCCAGGAATGAGGTGGGATCTCTGAGACACAGACAGACAATTCACCAAAATCTCTTGGTCAGCTGTGGGGGTCCTAGACCACACTGGTGAGGGAAGGAAACTGTGTTGAGTTGCTTAAATTAGCAGATTTAGGGATAATTATGATCCATGACTAACAAGCCAATCTTCTTTCACTGCCTGGGGGGTTTCAGTCTGTCCTACAGCCCTTTATAGGGCTGCTGCCAAGCCCTATAAAGTCTCCAAAGCTACCACAAGACTCTAGGATTGAATCCACAGCTCTAACTTTGGGAATCACTCTCTGGAGATACCTGCCTACCTGCCAGACTCTGAGGACTCCTATGTTCCCTCTGTCCCACCCACCTATCCCAAATCCCAGCCAGAGCCCATGAGCGAGGCACCAGCTTCCTTCCACCCCTCAGTGTGACCCTAGGGCTGAGGAGGCTGAGCAGGAGCCCTGTGTGAGCTCCAAAGGGACAGGGATGTCCTCTGAGACTGTCCCACTGCATGGAGAAGCCATTGAGGTGGCTGGGGGCAAAAGCAGGGGGGTTGCAGGTTGTTTGATGTTCCTGGTATTTGGGTACCTACTTCTGGAGAGGATTGCTAGAGTCAAGCCAAACCACAACAAGTTGCCCAAGCTCTTTTCCTCCATTCCTCAGCCAGTTTTGAGTAGCCTAGGGACAACTCGGAGCCAAGGACATTCCAGAAAGAATGCTGTGTCCTTGGCTGAGTCCTGGGAGCTGCTGAACCTGGATTGCCAGTGACCTGCAAAGGAAGCAGGATTGTGAGGCTTCTGCTGGCTCTGGGACACCCTGGACAACCCTCCTGCTCCTCAGCAAATACCATGGAAAGATTTGTGGGAGACCCTGCTCACATCCACGGGGCTTCTTGAGAGGATCAGGCAGCCAAGAGTTTCTCTTGGCACATTTGGGCTCTTTTGGCAGGAAGGAAGGTTGAAAGGACCTCAGCTTTCCGCACTGAGACATACATGACCCCTGGCCATGCTCTGTGTGCTAAAGCCCAGAGAGATGTAAGCAACTCCTTGCCCTGTCCTGCTTCACATATTATCCTGTCATTTTCACAAGGAGTTCAGCTTTTCCCCTTCCCTTCTGCCCAGATCTCTCTGACCTCAAATATCACTGTGTCTTTGCATGTCTCAGGCCAATGTTTTTAAAAAGTCCCCTTTCTGAGATGTAGATCTCCAGAGACTGGGCAGCTTCTGGCCCTGATTATGCCTCTTTTTTCCCCCTGAATTAAGGCAATAAATGTTTTAACTTGGTTTCCTTTAACAGAAGAGCTCCAGCCCTTCCATGGAGATGCAGCCATTTCCCAGAAAGCTGTAAAGCCACTGAATACTATGCAAATGGAAACTTTTTTCATCTAACAAAATCAAGTTTTAGAAGTCCAGGTTTTTCTCTTCCATTTGCTGTATTCCCAGCCCTTCTACTGGCACTGCCATGGCTGAACTGGATATTTCCAAGATGAGACCTTCTCCCTGGTTGTCTCCTCTTCATCAGGGATTGAAAAGAGCAGGGAATCCAAGCAATTAACACTACAAACACCTCTAGGCTGGATTTCTGCCCAGCGCACTTTGTGGGAAGCCCACATAAAGCATTCATTGGATTTTTAGGAACAGCAGAATTGCAATTCAGCCCTAGCAAGTCTTAATCCGATCTCCATCCTCTGTGTCATAAATGCTGGATGGTCAAGGAACAGGACACTGCTCCCAGCCTCTTGGCAACACATGGGCACATCTCCAGGCCCCTTGCTGGTGCAAGTATCCAATGGATTCCATCCAGCAGCCCATGGAACCATCACAAATACCCCCTGGCAGTGGGCACCTGGTGCTGGAAGATGATCCCAGGTTCTTGCAGCAGGTGAGATGAGCCAAGCTCCAGGTGCCTACCTGGAAAATCTGGACAGTTTTGCTGGTCATTCCCTTAAATAGTTTGTGGGAAACAGGAGCACCTGCTCCTCAGGCTCTGGCACCACATGGGAGCTGCATCCCAGGACAGAGCACTTAGTAGGCATACAGCCAGGCATGCCAGGGGTCACCATCTCTGGTTCTTGGGAACTGGGGAATTCCCTGTAAGGAAGAAAATGGCAAATCACTCTCCTTGGCAGAGGCTGCCATGGCTATGCAGGAGCTCATTCCTGTGCTGGGCATGTCCAACATATGCCATGGTGCCCCTGTCAGGAGGAGGGACCCCTTGGAGCTCTCAGCAGCATGCAGCATAAATCCTAATCCAAATACTGTGCATAAGCCCTAGGCTGCTCAACACATGGTCAAGGGGTTGCACAGGACACCTCTATGACCTGGGCTGGTGCCTCTCCAGTTGTGTTTCAGGAAATCACAGAATAATGGAATCACTATGGTTGGAAAAGCCCTCTAAGCTCATCATGTCCAGCCATTCCCCCAGGACTGCTATGTTCACTGCTAACCCACGTCCACAACAGCCACATCCATATCCACACAGCTCTTAAATCCCTCCAGGGATGGCGACTTCACTTCTGCCCTAGACAGCCTATGCCAGTGCTTTACAATACTTTCCATGCAGGAAATTTCCCCCTGTTTCCAACTTGAACCTTCCCTAGCACAGCTTGAGGCCGTCTCCTCTCCTCCTGTCCCTTGTTCCCTGGGAGCAGAGCCTGACTCCCACATGGCTGCAGCCTCCTGTCAGGAGTTGTGCAGAGCCAGAAGGTCCCCCCTGAGCCTCCTTTTCTCCAGGCTGAGACCCCCAGCTCCTTCAGCCACTTCTGGGGCTCCAGACCCTTCCTCAGCTCTGTTCCCTTCTCTGGTCCTGCTCCAGCCCCTCAATGACTTTCTTCTCCTGAGCAGCCCAAAACTGTTACAGGGATTGAAGGTGTGACACCAGTAGTGCCAGCACAGGGCGTGGGCACTGCCCTGGTTCTGCTGCCACACCATGGATGGGACAGGCTCTTGTTGCTTCCACAGCTCCAGTTCCTTTCTGTTTTCATCCCTGTTTGCTCCACATTCTGGGCAGAGGAAAGGACAGAGCAGGACCCTTCACCCTCCAGGTGTGTCTGTCCCCCACCATCCTGCAAGCCACACCTTGACTTCAAAACATATGCCCTGCCACTGAGATCCTCTTGCTCCATCCTGCCACGATTCCCACACAGCAAAGGGTGGGCTGGAGCAATATGACCGGTTAATCCCAGCGTCCTGCTGGAAGCTGAGTCACTGAGATGGTTTTAGCACACAAGTGATGTCATAGTGCTGTGAAAGAGAGGGACACATAACGGACCCAGCTCTTCTCCTCCTCCATGTCTATTTATCAGCTCAACATAAACACATATTAAACCTCCTGGGCAGCTCAGCCCATATAAGCTAAACACTCCAAACACTTCCATGGACTTATCTGTATCCCTGTTGTGCTTTATGTAAACATAGAACTTGGATTTTTACTCTTTTTTTCCCAATTGACTAGAAATCCATGGGTTTCTTTCCCTGCTTGTGCCCTTAGATGGACCGTGGATCTCCCAAACTTGTGTGTGCCTTTGGCATGAGCTCCAAGTCACTGGGAACGCTTTGTGCTGCAACTCACCCTGGTCACAAAAGGAAAAACAAGGAAAGCAAAGCTTCTGCCCCCAAGGGCATCACAAAAACACTGATCCAGCTGTGAAGGTCTTTCTCACACGATTTTTTTAGGAATGCAGCTCAAAGATGCCTGTGTTCTCGCTTCCCATTTTTCAGCTGTTCTCCACAATGCAGATCCTTCTGGGAGCTGTCATGGGATTGTTCATGCTTCTATGTTAACCTTGGAGGGTTGTTTTATCATCTGTTGCAGGTAACAGCTCCTGCTGCTGCTGCTCATCCCTCTTGTGACAGGGTTGGGACTTTTGCAGAAACTCAGAATGAAACACAGAGCACAGACAACAGTTTTCATTTCTGAGCAATGAAAGGGATCTCCTGGACTTCACAGAATTACAGAATCAATTTGGTTGGAAAAGGCCTCTGAGATCACCTAGTCTGATCTGTGACCAATCCCCCCCACCTTGTAACCCAGCCCAGAGCACTGAGTGCCACATCCAGGCATTCCTTGCACACCTCCAGGAAAGGGGACTCCACCACTGCCCTAGGCAGTCCTGTCCTGTTCAATATATGACCACCCTTTCCATGGAGAAATTCCTTGTGATGTCCAACTTGAACCCTGGGAGCAGAGCCTGACCCCCACCTGGCTGCTCCCTCCTGTCAGGGAGTTGGAGAGTGACTTGTGCAGCTGGAGGGATCATCTTTGGCCTCCTTTAAAGACCAAATAGGAACGGCTCAATACCTTTGGTTTCTTTCCAAATGTGTGACTAGTTTGGATATCCTGGCTATCATCCATGGAGGAACGCAAAGCCCAGGAAGCTGCCAGCTCTATTCCTCTCTGTGTGCTAGTGAAAGTACCCACAGCTTTACCCACTGCTCATTCCATGGGCCGGAAGCCACTGCAGAAGCCTCTGGATGGATGTCCCAGTGTCACCCACCCCTTTCATCTCTTTTGGGGGGCCAGAAGCTGTTCAGAACAATTTATTATGGTCCCTTCTCTCCTGTGAGAGAGATGAGACCCTGGCACAGGTTGCCCAGAGCAGCTGTGGCTGTTCCATTCCTGGAAGTGTCCAAGGCCAGACTGGACAGGGCTTGTAGCATCCTGGGATAGTGGAAGGTGTCCCTACCTATGGCAGGGCTGGGTGGAATGGGATGAGCTTCAATGTCCCTTTCCACCCAAATCAGTCTGGGATTCTGGGATTCTTTGAACTTGATGATCTTAGTGGCCTTTTCCAATTATAAAGATTCTCTGATGAGGGAAAAGAGACCAGGTCAGGACATGGCTAAAAGAAAGGCAAGAGCTGAGAATTAGTGAAGACTCTTGGAAGGGAGAAGGAATAGTCTTGGCAGTCAAGAGAACTGAGAATTGAGAACTGAGAACTGGTTAATAAACAGAAGAGCAGAGTTTCAGTACGTGTGTTAGGGACAAACTGGGAAGATGCTCAAGGAATGATATAACTCCTGCTGTACCCTCGTTTGCAAATTCCCTCAAGTCTGAACCAGCAAGTTAAATAAAGAGCTGCTTTCTTCCCTCCAGTTATTTTAATGAAAAGATGACAAGCTTTGAGCATTAATAAAAAATTTAAATCCTGACTTGCTTGCCCGTGGTGTTGAAGAAGGGCTCACTGCTGAGGATCTCCACTTTCCATAGAGGATTAAAAATCACCCAGGATTAAAATCACCCACTTTCCATAGAGGATTAAAAATCACTCCATTTTCCATAGGATTAAAAATCACCCAGCAGCAAGTTCCAAGCCTGAGAGAGTCAGAAAGGAAGGCAGGACTTTTTACAAGACCTTCCCAAGCTCTTGTAAAAACAAATCCTTCTCCGGGACCTGCTGTCCTCTGGCACCAGCATCCTTCAGATACACAGAATTTGGATTAAATAAACTCTCTGAGTTCACTTCTTTTCCCTCTGCATCCAGACCAGGCCATAAGGAGCCTGTCCAGCCTCCAAGAAGAGAGCTTGGGGACACGGAGACATTCCCAGGAGCCTGCAGGGATAAGGATGCATGAAACAGGAGGAGGTCTTGCCTGCAGAGGAATGGGATATCTGAGAGAAAGCGAAATGGTGCTGGAAGATAACTGAACCACCTCAGCTTCTCGTGTGCAAAGGCGGTCCAGCCTCCATGAGACAAAAATACAGGGACCATCTGCACTGTGCACATGTAGAAGATTTTATCCTGTGTCTGTGATGTCTCTTCAGGAGATCTCCTTGGAGCCCTCTCTTCTCCAGGCTGGACATCCCCAACTCTCCCAGCCTGTCTCCAGATCAGCAGAGGTCCAGCCCTCAGAGCATCTCTGTGACTTCCTCTGGATTTGCTTCAGAATACTGAGAGCTGTTGATGAGAGGGGCTGGGATGGACATGTATGGGGTGATGCCTACACACCCTGGGGGATTGCCAAGCCCGTGGGAGGGCAGCCACCATGCCTGTGCTGGCTGGCACAACATGGAATCTGCTGACACATGAGAGGGATTTGTCATTGGAGACCTCAGAGCTCTGAACAGCTGGGGGAGAGTTCAACACCTGCCTGGGGTGCTCTGGATGGCTCCATGTTTTATTCCATCCTTCAGCAAAACATAGCCCTGGGACTTCCCTGGACAGAGGGGACCATTGGCCTCCTGCACTGTTTTTTCTGACTGTTCCTGTGGTCTGATGATCCCATCCCATCCCATCCCACCCATGGCAGAAGACAGCCCTACTCCACCACCAGCATGATCTGCTGTGCCAGCGCTGTAAACTGGCATTTTCTAGGTGTTAATCCTAGATCCTAACAATGGCAGGGAGGAAGGGGTGTAGGATACACTTTTTTTCCTTGGCCTCCAGGGATTGAAATAGAAGATGAAAGTCAGTTCTGTCCTATCCAGTTACTGCAACACAATCAAACTGGGCCATTTTCACTGACAAACTTGACCTGTTGCCAATTTGCTTTGTCTTCCACAGCCTGAACCTCCTTAACTCAGAGGGCTGCAGGAGATTTTCCAGGACCCCTGTGCTGTCCTCCCCTCCAGCCAGAGCCCTACACCATAACCCAGGTGTCTCTCCTCCCCAGGCCACCCCTTTCCACACCCCAAGTCTTCTCCCACTGCACACACACTCTCAGACATTTCCAAACAACATTATGTTAAATCAGGCAATTTGACAGATCTCTTTTTAACAAAATTCACAAATTTCCTCCCTTCCTCCTGGTCGTGGACACTTCCCTATGCCAATTCCCAAGCAAGCCCTCATGTTCCAACAGTTAACACTGAAACAGCAACAAGAATCCCGTCAACCCCAAATGTCCCCCCCACCTGAAAAAGCAAACTTTTTAGTGTCACCTCTTGGGATCACCTGCAAAACAGTGGTCACTGGGATGACTGGTCCTACATAAAAGCATTTCCCTCTCCAGGCAGGTTTGTCCTGCAGCACCTGCACTTCTGCACCATAGGGAAATTTTCCACTGGTGAGGAAATCAAGGCAGAGCCCTTGTGGTGAGGGGCATGGCACTCACTGTCCCCCAGCCCATGTCAAGCACCATATATAGAAGGTGAAAGCTGCTCCTTTATTCTCAGAGCCAGAGTGAGGTCCTAGGCTGCCCAGGACAGGGGTGGGAAGGAACAATTTAACCCCTTGTTCAGCTCTCCAAAATCAAGCTTCAGTTATTTTTCCTACTGGTGCAATTTTCATTCCCACTCATCCCAATATTTAGAAGGGAATAAGGGTATCTATGCCACAGTCAGGAGAGGACCCTCCTATATAAACTCCACAAATATCCAGAAAGAGAAATATCCAAGTGCTCTGTGGTAGTTACAGATTGATCACCCAGCTGGAAGACCCAGGGTACAGCTGGGTGACCTGGAATAGATCTGGAATCAGAGCCAGAGCAGAGCAGTGCCCCACAATACTTGGCACTGCTTGTGCTGCCAAAACTCTCCAGCTCCGGCACAGCAGATGCGAATCCTGCCTGCGACATGAAACCAGCCCATGACCACATGGGTCAGCTGCTGCAGAATCGCTGTTTTTCATTTTTTGGCTCAGCCTGCCATGGAAACTAGGGAAACCAGACACTTCCCAGGCTTCCACACACAAAGCACATAGCAAATACTCTTAGTACTGAGGTTAATAAATGTTACAGAAAAGCAGGACTGTCTCCCACTAAGGCACAACACAAAAAGAGGAAAAGGACTGACATGAAGCTCTCGAGCTCCAAGCAAACTCTTAAAGGATTTGCCAGGTGCAGAGAGGGAGATAAATATACCCAAATCAAACTAAAAGAAGGAATTTTAAGTGAACAATAAATGCAAAACAAATGGCACAGGGTAAAACTTGCTTCTCAATGTGATTTCCACAGAGCAGGAAACATTTTTATTCCACAAGAACCAGAGACTGTTTAATCTTTTGCATAAGAAGAACTGAAAGGATCAAGAGTCCAGAGATCTCCAAAGGAGAGGGAGGAAAAAAAAAAAGAAAAGAAAAAATGCAGCCCGTGGCATTGCTGTCCCTGCACCGGCCCCTACAGCAGCCTCCTGTGAATCCCAGCTCTGCTCCCAGCCCTGCCCAGGGATGTTAGAGAAGGGGCAGGGAGAAAATCCCTGGCACCAACACAGGTTTTGGCTTTACTAGTATCACCAGGATTTTATGGGACACCCTGTTTCCTCCCGGAGTGCCAGGACCAGCTCCCTGGTCTCTCCAGGACAGCTATTCTTCCTCAGCAAGTGCACGCCTTTCTCAGGTTTTGTGTTTTCCATCTCGTCCCTCACTCAGCCCGGGGGAAGGGGGGGGTTTGAGGTGTGTTCCCGCAGCAGCAGTGGGGGACGTGACTTACGTCTATCGAGTGCTCCCGCTGCAGGAGCCTCCTGGTGTCCTTGTCGTGGTGGTTGAGCGCCGTGTCACAGTTTTGTGGGCCAGGTAAGGAGTTTTCTGATTGGTTTGTCTGACTGCGCTCCACAGGGATGCTCCCATCCGCATCCACCACATCCAGCTCCTTTTCCAGCTCCTCCATCTCCTCTGGAGACAAAGTAGACAATAAATTGTCTATATCTGGATCTTCACTAACTTGTCGCCGGTATTTGGCCACTTTGGACATCTTGGCTCTCTGGCGAGACACGGTGGCGGTTGTGTGGTACCCAAAGCAGGAGAAAAAAAAGAAGCCGAAGCTCCAAGGCTGCTTCCCGAACGGCAGCAGGTGCTGAAGTGTTAAATCTCAGCAGCTCTCCAGCCCGAGATACGGTGGTTATCCAGAGGGGACACCCCTCGGTCCAAGAGTTGGCCAATAACAGGATCCAGTGGCGGTTCGGGCGCTGGGAAGCCAATGGAGCCCAGCGGGAGGCGGGGAATGGTGCTATCAGAGGAGCCTGAAACCCGAGGACATTCCAGGGAACCGTGCAGAGCTACATGACCAAATTTAGTCCGGAGCATTTCGCCTTTTAAAGGCAATGGGCCAACCTAGTGAGAAAACAGGGAAAAATGCACGAGCTGGCAGGCCGGGAATGGGGGGTGGAGGAGGCAGCCTCAGCCTGTGTCATGGAGGATAGGGGGCTACTAAAGTGGGCAGCGTGGCTACAAAGGGATGGGGGGAGCCTCTGCTGTAACAGTGACAGCTCTTGGCTAAAATCGGCAAGGAAGCACCCACTCCAGAGGAAGTTTTCCTCTTTCTCCCGCTGCAGCACGGGATCGGTGCTGTTAGCCGACGCGCTCTGCCCCACAGGAAAGGGCTGGAGGTGGTGGCGGTGAGGCAGACTGCTTCCATCGGAGGGATGGAGGCAGCAGGTAGCGAGTGCTCCGGGCTCTGCAGACCTGATTCCCCGGGGATTGTCAGAGCTCCTACCGACCCGCAGACCCTGAGGGGCTGTTCCCGCAGCTGCTCTTCCTCACACACTCCCACTTGCCCTCACCCAGCCCCAAAGACATCCCTTTCTTCTGCACAGAGGGAATTCCTGAATCTCCCCTGCTCCTGGTCCAGGCAGTGACCTAAGCCTGGGCTTTGGCTGGCAGCACCAACTTTCCATTTCCCTAATCCATACAGAAGTTTAACTGGCACGTGGCAGTTCTCCCACAGGGATAGGAGACAGGCTTTTCTCTCCAAGTTTACAGGCAGCCTTACCCCATGTCCAGCATTTTGTACACATTTGTTATCCTGCCAGCTTCATCCTGGTTTTCTTCATCCTTTATCATCCTCCTAATATTTACTGCCTGCTCCCAGGCCTCTCTCTGCTGATCCAAGCAAGGAACCCTTTGTTTTTTTTTGACAAAACAGGCTCCCCTAGGATTTTCCTCAGCCTAATCACCTCCTCTGCCTGTCTTCCTGGCCAGATCCCACCCTCACACAGGCACTAGGTGCTCCAGATGAATCTCCTAGTGACAAACTAGACATTCCCCATCCTGACAGGAAATGTACATTCTTGGTGCATTCCAGAATTTCCTTTATCTCCAGCACTGCAGTGCCCAGGTCGTGCTCATATCCTTCCTATGACTCATCAGCACGGCTGAGATTTTTTCCAGATTGTAAAAGAACTTGTTGGTTTTAGTTTCTAAGTGCACGAACTTAAACATTGCTGTGGTAAATTCCATCTCCCTCACTGTTTCCCTGATCCTGCAACCAGGGGGTCTTAGTGCTTGCTTGCACTAGGAGGGATGCAGGCATTCTCTTCCCCACCTGGCTTCACACACAGAGTCATGGAATGGTTTGGGTTGGAAAGGGACCTTAAAGCTCACCATGTTCCAGCCCCTACTATAGGCAGGGACACCTTCCACCTATCCCAGGCTGCTCCAAGCCCCATCCAGCCTGACTTTGGACAATTCCAGGGATCCAGGGGCAGACCCAGCTTCCCTGGGCAACCTGTGCCAGGGCCTCACCACCCTCACAGGGAACAGTTTCCTCCCAATATCCCATGTAACCCTGCCCTCTGGCAGTGGGAAGCCATTCCTCCTTGCCCTGTCCCTCCAGTTCCTGATGAAAAGTTCCTCTCCATCTCTTTCAACTCTCCTACCCCAACGCTGCCACAGCTGTGGCAGTGCTGAGGGCAACAGAAACCACACTGAATTTAGTCTTTGCCTGAATTTGCCTGAAATTGCCTGAATTTACCTGAAAGATGGCTTTTGGTGCCATCTTTGCCTGAAGAAGCCAGGTGAGTGTCTTGTTTGTTCCACCTTAATACAGCCCTGAATCTCTCTTAAGGTCCTGTCTGGTCCCTTTTCAGGATACAAGGCTGGACATGTTTTAACACTGTGTGTTTTGGAAGAGAAATTTGAGTTACAGAGTCTGGGGGTGGAAGAAATTAACTGACCTAGGGTGGACCTCAGTGGGTGTCAGGCTCTTCTCCCAGGGAACAAGAGACAGGACAAAAGAAAATGGCCTCAAGTTGCACCAGCAGAGGTTTAGGTTGGATATTGCGAAAATTTCTTCCCTGAAAGGATTTCTCAGTCTTGGCACAGCTGCCCAGGGCAGTGGTGGAGTCCCCATTCCTTGGAGGAATTTACTGGGTTAGTGGTAGTCCTGGGGCAATAGCTGGACTTGATGATCTTAGAAGGCTTTTCCAATATATACAAGCCTATTATTGTATTCTATAAATGTCCAACCCTCCAGTATTTCTACGGTATTGTTGTGCTCAGTCATCAAGTGCTTATAAGAGGTGAGCAACAAACTGGAAGCTAATTTCCCAGCTGGAAAGCACACAACAAAAAGGTAGTGAGGAATCACATCTTTGTGTCGGCCTCTTCTTGGAACAATCCAAGCATTCCCAGGTGTGCCATCCCTGGCTCAAGGGACAGGACATGTAGACAGCCCCAGGGACAATCTGCAGTGCTAAGCTAGAGAAAGAATCCTTCTGCTAAAAGGGAAATCTTGAATTTTCTCTGTCTGCCTTTCCTTCATAGTAAATTGTTGTAAACTTTCCCGTGTTGTAACTAGGTTTTCAACAGAATATAATCGCTATCAACACCTTGATAAAATCTCTATTTTGTCATTCCCAAACCTTGATTCTTGTGATGAGAGGTACCGCACACCAAATTCCCTAAGAAGCTGTGAATGTGGCCTGGGAGACTCCAAGTTTCTCCTGAAGGATCACCCATCCTTTCCTGATCTAGGAAAAGATCACCCACTCCTCCCCTGCACTGCAGAGCCAGGCAGAGGTAGCACAGAGCATAATTTTGTGGGGAAATATTCCTACATTAGCAGAAAGTCAGGGAGAGAAGCAGGGGACACCTCAAACTTGTCATGGTTCGGAGTGGATGGTCTCACTGTGATTTATGTTGGCTGTCACACAGTCCTTTTTAACTGGGATATTGGCACAGTTCTGTTAGACCATATTCCACAGGGTTCTTGGGGCTGTATAAAGAAAACAGTAGAAAAAAAAATTGTGTTTTCACCCCAGAATTAGAGAAGCTTGGATATGTCTGCATTGACTGGTCCTTCATGGGCTACCAACAGCTGGGAAGGGGGATGTGTTTACAGACCCTTGGGCCATGCTCTGAAGCTGGTTCCAGCCACCACAGTGGAATAGTGATATACAGAATCCAGAACCCCAGAATTTCTGGGGTTGGAAGGGACCTCTGGAGATCATCCAGTCTGGCCCCCTTGCCCAGGCAGGGTCACTTGGTTAAACAGGAACACTTCCAGGTGGGTTTGGGGTATCTCCAGAGAAGGAGACTTCACACCCTCCCTGGGCAGCTGTTCCAGTGCTCTGCCCTCCTCCGTGCAACGAAGTTCTTCCTCATGTTGAGGTGGAACTTCTTGGGGTTTAGTTTATGGCCCTTGCTTCTCATCCTATCACTGGGCAGCACTGAAAAGAGTCCGTCACTATCCTCTGACACCCCTTGGAGGTATTTGTCTGGATTGATGGGATCCCCTCTCAGTGTTCTCTGGACTCACCAGGCCCAGCTCCTGCAGTCTTCCCTCATCAGAGAGATTCCAGGCCCTGTGTGGTTCAGAGCACTGGGATGCTGTGTGGCTTGGCACACAGGCCCTCTTGGCAGCTCTGAATCCATTAGTCCCGGATTTATCGGAGTCCCATCTCCATAGCAAACAACACCTTGAGGGCACTAATGAGTATTTCCAAACCACTGGCTTTGAAGCACCACAACAAGCCATTAAAGAGGAGGGACAGAGACAGAGTCAGATTAAGCAGCTTTTCCAGGCATATTTACAAACTCTGGTAGAGCTGTGAAAACTTTCTGTGCCCACACCTCTCTCATCGCCACCTGGGACAATCCATCTGCTTTTATTCTTCCCTATTAGCTGATAAAGGACAACTGAACTTTGAATGGATTTTTCTAGCCTGTTATCTTTCTCTTTCTTTCAGAGCCCACAGAAGGAGAGGCTGAAAACTGATCTTTTTATCATTTTCTAAGCTGTTCACTGAAGAGTGACATTTCCCCTGGCCACAACAGGCGGTGGATGTCTTGTGGCCAGGAGAGAAATCTCCTCTCTCCCAAACCCAGTGCATCTTTATCCAAAACCTCCTCTCCAGACACATGCTTACATGACAACAAGCGTGGAGAAGGTGATATATTTTGGGAAGCTAACCAAATCCTGGCTATGGGGAAACTCAGAAATCCCAGAAAGCCCTTGGATATCTTCCATGAGCCTGCCCGAGGGTGGCACAAAGTCCCTTGGGTGATGCAGAAGCTCCTGCACCTCAGGGACTCATCATGTTTCTCCAGCTCTCCTACAGCTTGTGAAAGGTGGGACCAGAATGACCATTTAGCCTGATTTAATCTACCACTCATAAGGGGAAAGAATATGGGCTACAGCAAAGGATTGCCACCCTGATAAGGGTTGGATCAGTCACAACATAATAGAATTGCTGAGTTTGGAAAAGCCCTGTAAATTTCCCCAGCAATGCCAAGGCCACGACTAGCCCATGTCCCGAGGTGCCACATCCATATGTTTTTTGAATCCCTCCAGGAGTGGTGATCACACCACTGTCCTGGGCAGCTGTGCAGTGCCTGACCAACCTTTCCAGGAAGAAATTTTCCCCAGTATCCAAACTGACTAAAATGGCCCAGCTTAAGGCCATTTCCTCTTGGACCTGTCCCTTATTCCCTGGCAGCAGAGCCTGACACCTGACACCTCCCTCCCTCCTCTCTCCTGTCAGGGAGTTGTGCAGAACAAGAAGGTCCTCCCTGAGCCTCCTTTTCTCCAGGCTGATCCCCCCAGCTCCCTCAGCTGCTCCTGGTTCTCCAGCCCCTTCCTCAGCTCTGCTCCCTTCCCTAAACACGCTCCAGCCCCTCAATGTCCTTCCCGAACTGAGGGGCCCAGAACTGATCCCAGGACTGGAGGTGTTGCCTCACCAATGCCCTGCACAGGGGGATCAAGTCACAGCAGTGCCAGAGGACACAGGAGTAGGGAGAGTTGCTCCAGTGGCTGAGAGAGGCCAATATTTCCTACTTTTCCCATCTCTCCTTCTTGGCCAAAGCAGAAACAACAATACCACAATACCTGGAGATTCCCAGCAATCTCCAAAATTGCATCACCTCTACTCCCTCACCTTAAATGAAGGTGAAGCAAACACACCTGCTCATGAAACAGTAGGAGTCTTTTAAAGCATCAAAAACCAACACAGCAGGTGGAGCATTCTAACTCCTTCATGGTGCTTCAGACCATTACTTATTAAAACAATTAAGTCACTGGAGAGCAACTTGTTTTGCATTCAGTTTTTGCTACCGAATGATTTGCTGCCCTTCAAAGAGAGCAGAGTGTGTACTGTTAAATTAGGAGTGGAAAAGAATATGCACTTTACAACTTAGAGAGGCTGCAAACCACTAGGTTGGGCAAGGCTTCAAGGCAGAAAGAGGCTGAGGGGGGACCTTCTCACTCTCCATAGCTCCCTGACAGGAGAGTGGAGCCAGGTGGGGGTAGAGCTGGTTCCAGGGAAAAAGTGATGGGACAAGAAGGAACACCCTCATCTTGTGCTGAGAGCTTTGCAAGCTGCCCAGGAATTTTCTGCTGGCACAAACACTGTTCCCTGGATTGCAGCTCTGCCTGCCCAGGAAACTGACCTGGTGATAGGAATGTCAAGTCCCAGCTCCAGCTGCATGCAGGACCACAAGAACATCCCCTGGGACATGCGAGGTCAGCTCAGCTCATGCAGCAGCATCAGGAATAATGTGGGCTTGGACCCTGACGTTCTAGGCCAGGCTGGACAGGCTTGCAGCAACCTGGTCTGGTGGAACATGTCCCTGCCCATGGTGGGGGGGGAATGGGATGAGATTTAAGGTCCCTTCAAATCCAAACCACTCCTTGATTCCATTAAATTTGGGGCAGAGTGGCTTGTCCTTGGAGCAATTTGCACAGGTACAGTTTCTAAAAGAGCTGGAGAGGGACTTTGGACAAAGTCCTGGAGTGACAAGACAAAGAGCTTCCCACTGACAAAGGGTTAGAGGGGTTATTGGGAAGGAATTCCTCTCCTTGTGAGGATGGGGAGGCCCTGGCCCAGGTTGCCCAGAGAAGCTGTGGCTGCCCCATGCCTGGCAATGTCCAAGGTCAGGATAGCCGGAGCTTGGAGCGCCCTGGAATAGTGCAAAGTGTCCTTGCCCATAGCGAGGCGTGACACTGGATGGAATTTAAGGGCCATCGCACCCAACGCATCCCTCGCGCTGACATTTCTCTCCTCATGGTTGGGCAACCCTCCCACCGTCACTGCGCCTGTCACTCAGCGCCGGGGGCGGGGCCAGAGCATGGCGCACGCGCAGACACGTCCCTAATCGTCTCCTCGTCCCGCCCTCCGCTGCCATTGGCCGGCGCGGGGCCGCCGCAGCCAATCGCGCGCGGGGAGGCGGTGGGGCCGAGCAAGATGGAGGAGTACGCTCGCGAGCCCTGGTGAGGGGATCAGGATCAGGGATCGGGATCGGGATCGGGATCGGGATCGGGATCGGGATCGGGATCTGCGAGCGCCAGGAAGGGGCGGAGCGGAGGAGCGGTGCGGGCGCACCCGCGGCCGCTCCTCGGGGCCGCTCCCCGTCGGGGGGGCGGGGTTGACCTTGGTGGGGCCCCCTGAGGGAGGCGGGGGAGGCTGTGCCGGTCGTGCCGCTGGGCCCGTTCGGAGCCTGGGCAGCCAAACTCCTCTGCTACCGAGCCCCGCGCGGCCTCCCGGAGCGGCGAGGAGCCGGCGGGGTCCTGCGGCCTGCACGGCTCACGCGCCTCCGGGGGCGGCGGGCCCTGCACTGACGGTCCCACGTTTGGCCCTTACTCGCAGCCTTGCCTCCGTCCCTCATCCTCAGCTTCCCTTCCAGCCTTCTCTTATCCTTAGTGCCTCCTCATTCTCAGTCCCACATCATCGGCTTCCCTATCCTCAATTCCCCCTTATCCTCATCTCCTCACATTCTCGGTTCCTTTCTCATCCCCCACAGGCTGCTCCCCTCCCCCTCTGCTCCCCATCTCAGATCATCTGTCCTCAATCGCCTCTCATTCTCAGCTCGCCTCTTGTCTCCCCACGATGTACAGCCCCTCCAGTCCTCAGTTCCTCGTTTATCCTCAGCCACCATCTCAGTCCCCCCCATCCTCAGTCCTCCCTCTCATCCAAAGCCCTCCCAATTCTCAGTGCTACCATTTTCAGCCTCCCATCTCAGCCTTCCTTTCATCTACAGCCCACCTCACTCTCAGTCTCTCCCACATCCCACCTCAGTCTTCTCTCATCCTTAATTCGTCTTCAACCTCCCTTCAGTCCCCAAGTCCTCCCTCATCTTTGGCCCCCCAGGCTCCCCTCACGCCTCCCGTGGCCCTGCCCTTCTCCCTCTCCATTTCCATAAGCCTAGCCTGGCCCGCTCCATGCCAAGCTGGCAATGTCTGAATCCTGTTATGGTTCAGGACTGTCTTTGTAGACCTACACAGGCACATCAGTTGCAAGTCTAAGGTTGTGTTTGTAGTAGTAAAAGGATTAAACACAAGCTCAGGTGCAGGGTTACTGAATCATGGGCAAAGTTTCTCATCATGGTGAGGAACTTGGGACAAGGGCCTGGAGTCACAGGCAGGACAGAGGGGAATGCCATTCCACTGCCAGAGGGCAAGGTTAGATGGGATAGTGGGAAAAAATTCTTCTCTGTGTCATGAGGCCTTGGCCCAGGTTGCCCAGAGAAGCTGTGGCTGGCCCATCCCTGGCAGTGTCCAAGGCCAGGTTGGACACTGGGGCTTGGAGCAACCTGGGGTGGTGGAAGGTGTCCCTGCCCATGGCAGGGGGAGGAGTAGGATGAGCTTCAAGGTCTCTTCCAGCCCAAACCAGTCTGAGATTCTGCTCACCTTTGCAGACAAGAGACCTGCGACTGTTCATGAGGCTTTTCCCAAACTTTGCAGATTGCTCTGCTGACATGCATTAAGTTTGTCCATAAACATCACCCCTGCCTTTTCACAGCATAACATCTGGGACATGAGCAAAGTAAATAGTGTTTATTAATAGATTGCTGTGGACTCCAGGTAATCCCAGAATTACTTAGGTTGGAAAAGATCTCTCAGACCATCAAGTCCAACCTGTGACCCATTGCCAACCCGTGACCCCCACCTTGTCAACCAGACCAGAGCATTGAGTGCTGTGTCCAGTCATTCCTTGAATGCCTCCAGGGATGGGGATTCCACCACCTCCCTAGGCAGTCCCTTCCACTGCCTGACAGTCCTTTCTGCTGAGAAATTCCTCCTGGTATCGTCCTCACCCTCCCCAGGTACAGCATGAAGCTGTGTCCTTAATGCTGTGCAGTTGGGATGTTTTGCTGCCAAGCCATGTGGGGCTGTTGGTGTCCCCCATTGTTCTGGCTGCTGGTCACCCTGTGGTCCTTCTGTTACCCAGCCCTGGAGCTGCTGTCCTGGGGTCAGGCTGGGTCCCTGTGAACCGTTGGCACAGAGAAAAGGTCCCTTTGTTCATTTAAACTGTGGCAGCCTCTGATTCCAGTTGTTATGCAGCCTTCAGGAGGGCTGCAGGATGCTGTGGGGCTTGGAGGGAGGACTCACCCCTCTCCCAGGCAGCCAGAGCTGGTGTGTGGCTGTCCCATAGCCCTGGGAAAAGTGAAGTCTTGCCCTCTGCTCTCCTCATCTTTGGGAAATTTCTGGTGCCATCAGGAGCAGGAACCCAACCTCTTCCACCTGTCATTTCCCTATAGTCAGGGCTCCCCTCCGAGTCAGGGAAACAATTAACAGTAATGTTCTGCTTGTAGATAAGTGCCAGATTAAGAATGAAATAATCTCTTTTCTTCTCCTCCAATTCTTTATGAGGTCAGGCAGTGCCAGGGCTAGAGATACTTTGCATCAGCTCTGAGGGAGTTTGGAGGCGTTGACACATGCTGGCTGTGCTGGCATCAAAGTTGTTCTCTCATTTAAAAGCTGCTCAGAAAAGTTTGGAGAGTAGTTTAAAAGGAAAATTAGGAACCCTGAAGGTAACAGTTAATGAGGTTAAAGAGGGAAGCATTCCCTGTTTGGGGTCTCATTAACAAGGTTTCAAGAATAAAGAAGCCATGATTTGGAGTTTGGAATTCCTTGACTTTATGCATAAGGGAAGCCCACTTTATATAATCCATTTAGATTTCCAAAAAGCCTTTTAACAAGATCACTCTCAGAGAGTTAACAAAGGAAGAGGGTTGGGATGTTTTATTCATAGCAGAGGAGATAATAATCTGCACGGGAGATGTAAGAACAAAACAACAAAAAATCCCTGAGAAAAATGATGTGAGTTTCTTTTCATCTTGGCATCTTGGACGAGAGTGTGTCTGGAACCTTTTCCTTATGCAGGAAAAAGTGGAAGGAAAAGAAATTGTTGAATTATTGAATGCAGTTAGGGCTGAGGGGGTTGTTATGAGATAAGATGAGACCATATGCAGGCATATGGCAGACAAACAGGAGGTGGTGGAGGGTAAAATACACCCCCCCTGCTTCCTGAGGCCTTGTGGGTTTGGGACCTGGATGTTGTTGTCACTGGGGACACTCAGTGGTGACACTTGGGTGTGGTCCTGGTATCTTGGGAACAACCCAGCGATCCAAGGTACAAAAGCGAAGCCAACGTTGAGTGTGACCTGTGCGTGCAGGGGTTCTCTTTGTAGGGGGCAGGGCTGGCTGCAGAGGAGGAGGTTTGGAACTAGGTTGTGAACATGAAGAGCCTGGGAGAACACTAAGGGAGAGGGACTGAAAATTAGAGATACTTTCTCCTGGAAGAAAACACCTTGTGGCAAAGCCTGCAGCACAATGAGGGGGATTTATCACCCCTCGCTAGGGGAGGTCTGTAAGGCGGGGAAGTGGCAGGTCAGGGATGATGTCCTCAGGTGCAGGAGCTGGAAGCTGTAGCGGATCCTCAGGAACAGAAACATGACATTACAAGTGAAATTGGAAGTGCTCATTGATGCTCCTGCCTGACAGAAACACTGAGCTTGCTATGGTGCTCCGATTTGTGACCTGCATGCTGTTGTAGGCTGATTTTTGCATTTTCTGATGATTGGCAGTGTAGGAGTTAAATCACCTGGGTGCTTGGCTGGAAGATCTAGATACAAGATGAAAGAAACCAAACAACTTTGTTATTCTGCGCTCTGAAATTACCCACAGTGACACCAGAAGTTAATGGCATCTTAAAGCTCACCTAATTCAAGAGTTTGGTTTAGAGTTGCAAGGCTCCAGTTTTTGGCAGAGGTTCTGAACCTGTAAATAAGGGTCCCTTGTCAGATACTGACAGCCTGTGCTGCAGGAAGGTTCTATGCAAGGTTTTCCTGGCTGCTCTGTGGTGTTGGAGCAGGAATTGTGGGTGCTGTACCTCTGAAGAGAGATCTCTTTTGTTGGAATGGACTTCAAAGATCCAGGATGCATCAGGAAAAACCTTTCCAGCTCTGCAAAGGTGACTTTGAAGTCTCACTTAAATCGGCAGAGCTAATGAAAAGGACGAGTGATTCAAGAAAAAGTGTTTTGTGCCACCTGGGAGCTGCGTCTCATGGAATTTGGTACCTCAGTTCTCTGTAGGTCAAGAGAAGAATGAGATCAGGGAATTAAAAGCTATTTACACTATGTAAATAGTGTAAGGCAGAGCTGGAATTCTTCAGGAGTTTTCCATGATGGAAGTATGTCTCTCTGCCTTGTGTGAGGAGTTCAGGCATTTCTATATATTTGGTACTTCCTACTCCGGGGAAGTGGGCCAGGAGACTCTGGCAAAGGTTGAGTCTGTTTTGCTGTAATATTCTTGATTTTTTGTTGCTGCCTGCTCAGTTAGCTGGATGTGAGATGGTATAACCACCAGGCTCAATCTTCACCCCAGTTATACCAGTGCTGAAGTGCTGGATCCATCCCACTCACTTACATGGTTTAACATGATGAGATTTAATATTTTCATCTCTATTTTTCTTTCTAGTCCCTGGAGGATAGTGGATGACTGTGGAGGGGCCTTCACCATGGGGGCCATAGGAGGGGGCATTTTCCAGGCTATCAAAGGCTTCCGAAATTCCCCAGTGGTGAGTAAAATCCTCTGAAGGTGCATTGACTGCAGTCCTGCCTCCACTGTCCTTCCCCAGGGAGTGTGGCAGTGAAGGGGAAGGAGAATAAATCCCTGTGCAGGGAGCAGGGCTAATTAAAGACCTCTACGTTGTTAATCTACACCATGAGAATCTGTTCTGGTTCAAGATCTTTCTTCATCTTTTGGGATAAAATTGCTGCTTCCCCGTTTGCTCTGGTGTCCGCAGTGGGACACTGGTTGCTTGTTCCTCCCTAACTGATGATCATTTCCCTCAGGATAGGAAGTGCAGCAGGAAAGATTCATCTGCCTGTGGTTCTGTCTGCATGGAGGGACATGAAGACTAGGCTCTCCTTCCTCTCCTGGCCTTTCCCTTTCTTTTAAAACATGGAATGACTCAAAGAATCTTTTTCTCCTTCAGATTTATATTAAAGGGTATATTTTTCTTTAATTAATCTCTTTTTAATCATTGCCATTTTTATTAGCTCTATTTCTAATGCTCAGATTTGGTTTCAATGCAGGAGTGAGTAAACATGGAAGTGAAGTTTTGCTGATACAAGTCGGTTTTCACTTTTGGGATATCTGCTGCAAAATCTTGGCTATAAACCCATTGCAGAGACATTTGATAAATTAAGATTCGGTTGCTGCTTGAACATTAATTTTAAAATTTCTCTGACTTCATAGATAAGGTGTTTTTGATATTAGTCTGACTGTAAGCTGTTGGTTTAATAAATAATTGTTTCCAAACTAGTCAGATCCTGCAGACACTTCACTTGCAAAGGACTATCTGCTTAATTAGAGTCTTAATTTTGCTTAAGACTTGCTTAATGTACCTATCCCCACTTCTGAGTGATTGTAACAAAAATAAAACTTGGTGGATATTCTTTAAACTGTGTTAAAGTCTGGGAGAATGTGCAGTTGTTCTGTGGGGTCCTGGGTGACATGTTGAGTATTGGACTCTGGAAGGCTCAGCATGACTTTGCTTCTCTGGACTACAAAGACACCTACAATTGCACCTGCAGGAATGACTAAACATAGGACAACTAGTGGGATTGCCCAGCATCTGGGAAGAAAAAATTGTACATGTGAAAAATCACTGCTTATCCTGATAAAATGTTACTGTAATGCCTCCTTCAGTCCCACTGAGACTGTGAACCCAGATTGTTTCCTGCCTGGTGACTGTAATTCGCATCTGTACCTGACAGGAATATTGTATGGGAATGATAAATAGTGAAATAGGTGTAAAGTACACTTTGTCTCAGCTCCTTACAGCTGCTGAGGGCACTCAGAAATGTGTTGGGTCTGTGGCAGGGTTTTGCAATATAGACTCAGCTTGGCTGTAAGATTTTACTGTTTTCTTTTGACTGAATTATCTTATTTTAGGGTGTAAACCACCGGCTGCGGGGCAGTTTGACGGCTATTAAAACCAGAGCTCCACAACTGGGAGGTAATGAATTTTGGGGTTTTGTTGCACAGAATTGACTGTTGTTAGATAACAGAGTTTGGGAATGTAACATGGTGCAGCTACACTGACACCTGCGCTGAGTCTCAGCAGGTTTGTTGGCCCAAGCAATGGGTAAATACAGTTCTGATATATCCAAAAGTGGTTTGGATGGGGAGGAAACAGTCCATGTTCCTGGAATGATAAGACAGCTGTAATAACTGGTCATATCTTAAACAGCAGAGCTCCCTGGAGCCTCTTCATGGTGTGGAAGGGGTTAAGATAAAACTAACTCATTACAAGAAGTGATCCAGCTTGGATGAAAAATCGACCTTGGGGATATCCATGCACGTGCTGTAGAATGCCAGGCTCCTGAGGCCACAGGAGCAGGGTTGGGTGAGGTGTGAGGTGTGACATGACACTCCATCATTGTCTGTAAGGAAGTATGTTAAAAAGGGATAAATCTGGAAGTTCCCTTAGCTAATCTGACCTTGTTAGGATGAAAGTTCCATTATAATCACAGTTTGATAAATTTTCTGTAGTTAATTGTAGATTAGTGAGATCATATGTAAAATGGGGCGAGAGGCCAATGATGACATGTCAAGTTGGAAATTTCCCTGTATTGATTTTAACCTGTATTTGGCTCTTTATGAGTTTGAATTTACTTCATGTCTGAAAGGGAGCACAGTAGCACCACAGCATCTGTTGTGCAGCATTACTGGCTTCTTTGCTCTCTCCAAAGTGGCTTTGGTTTGATTTGGAACAGGGAGCTTTGCTGTCTGGGGAGGTCTCTTTTCCATGATTGACTGCAGTATGGTCAGAATGAGAGGGAAGGAAGATCCCTGGAATTCCATCACAAGCGGAGCCCTGACTGGAGCCATTTTAGCTGCAAGAAGTAAGAAACTGGGGATATCAACTGAAAATCTCCTATTCTCTAAATGTTCAGTTCTCATTGTATAGCAAAGCAACAGTCTGTGAGACCCTAATTGGCATTTGCTGTCTCAGATGCTGAAAAATAATCTGAAACTTTTTTCCTGTGCTTAGGAAAGTAATAATCAGGCTCCCTAATGTTCCCAGTGTTCCTTGAAGGAAGGACGGGGGGAGTTGCCCAGTAATTATCCTTTAATGCAGCTTAATGGATGCAAAATTACTGCTCTGAGTCTGTTTTAGGAGAGATTAAGGCATGAAGAGGGTGGTGAGGCCCTGACACAGGTTACCCAGGGCAGCTGTGGCTGTCCCATCCCTAGAAGTGTCCAAGGCTGGGTTGGATGGGGCTTGAAGCAACCTGGAATAGTGGAAGGTGTCCCTGCCCATGGAGGGGGTGGAACGAAATGATCTTCAGGGTCCCTTCCAGCCCAAACCATCCTGGGATTCAATGGATTCTAACATGCAGCAAAGAAATTAAGTGTTGGTTTGTGCTTTTCATTTCCAGACGGCCCTGTTGCCATGGTTGGATCTGCTGCAATGGGAGGAATTCTCCTGGCCCTGATCGAAGGAGCTGGAATTCTGCTGACTAGATTTGCCTCCACACAATTCCCAAATGGTAAGGAGCCGGCAGAGGATGTGTCACAAGGATTTGCTTTGCTGATGTGCCCCTGGCAGTCATCTTATCCTAGAGTGAATCTGCACTGCCCTGCCAGCTCCTGTGGCTGTGGAAAGCCAAGGAGGAGCTGCAGGTGTTGATGACATGAGATTATCTCCCACTGGGAGATGGGAGGTAGCATGGCTGAGAGCAGGGATATCCCTGCTGTCCCTCACTTCTGCCACACACATAGTGGCAGAAGGGTTTTACTCAGGGGTGACACACAATCGTTTGAGGGAATGGCAGGCAGCAAATTAGGCAAAAGAGGGTGGTTCTGGCAGGCTGTGGTCTGTGTGGGGAACCCCACGTAAATGAGAAGATGAAGACCTGGCAGGTACAGATACATGATTTCCAAAAAGGGTGGTGGTGATTCTCTTCTAAACTGCTTTAATATCTCACTGAGTCACAGACTGTTGTGTGAATGCTTCCTGTGGAAAATCCTAAATACCTCTGTCAAAGAATCCCAGACTGGTTTGGGGTGGCAGAGACCTCAAAGCCCATCTCATTCTACCTCCTGACATAGGTAGGGACACCTTCCACTATCCCAGGTTGCTCCAAGCTCTGTCCAACCTAGGCTTGGACACAGCCAAGGATGGGGCAGCCACAGCTTCTCTGGGCAGCTGGGGCCAGGGCCTCATCACTTTCATAGGGAAGAATTCTGTCCCAATATCCCATCTAACCCTGCCCTCTGTCAGTTGGAAGCCATTCCTCCTTATTCTGGGGGATTCCAGGCCCTTGTCCAAAGTCCCTCTCCAGCTCTCTTAGAACCTCTTCAGGCACTGGAAGGGGCTCTAAGCCTTCTGCTCTCCAGGTTTAACATTGACAGCTCTTCCAGCCTTTCCTCAAAGGAGAAAATGCTCCACCTTATTTTGGGAAGAACACAAACCACTAGTGTTGGATGAGTAGCAAGTCACTAATTTCCAAGTGAATCCTCTCCTGGGTTTGTTCAACAATATTCTTCATCCAATCTATGACAATTTCTGTTTTTTAAAGATGTTTGAAAATTAATTTGCCTTGGAGAAAGTGTATCATCTGTCCATGACAATTAATTCTCTCTGGATTGTCCCACCACAGCTGTGTTGCTCCCTCCAGCAGCACACAGTGGATCAGGAAGCTGACTCCACACTTGTTCCATTTCACTGATTGCTTTATTGTCAGGCAAGTCACCATGGTTAAACCTTTCCAGAGGGGCCATGGTCATGTCAAAAGCACTAATGTGCAAGTTTCCAGCTCCTTTAGATGACTGGAAAGGTTTCCCTCTCCCTCCTCTGGTCGATTTCCCTGTTAGAAACTTTGTCTAGTGCTAGGTGTCCCTGCCCATGGCAGAGGGTAGAGCAAGATGAGCTTTATGGTCACAGAATTCACAGAATGACCAGGTTGGAAGATACCTTAAAGATTGAGTCCAACCCATGCCCCAACACCTCAACCAAACCATGGCACCCAGTTCCACATCCAGTCTTTTTTTAAACACATCCAGGGATGGTGACTCCACCACCTCCTCGGACAGGCCATTCCAGAACTTTATCACCCTTTCTGTAAAAAACTTTTTCCTAATATCCAACCTATATTTGCCTTGATGCAGCTTGAGACTGTGACCTCTCATTCTGCCAGTTGCTGCCTGGTGAAAGAGACCAGCCCCACCTGACCACAGCCACCTTTCAGGAAGTTGTCGAGAAGTGATAAGGTCACCTCTGAGTCTCCTTTTCTCCAGGCTAGACAACCCCAGCTCCCTCAGTTGTTCCTCACAGGGTTTGTGTTCCAAGCCCCTCACCAACCTCATTCCCCTCCTCTGGACATGCTTGAGTGTCTCAACATCCTTCCCAAACTGAGGGGCCAGCACTGGACACAACACTCAGGGTTTGGCCTCACTAGTGCCAAGTACAGGGGAAGAATGACTCCCTGCTCCTGCTGGCCACACCATTCCTGATCCAGGCCAGGAGCCACTGGCCTTCTGGGCCACCAGGGCACTCTGCTGGCTCATATTCAACCGGCTGTCACCAGCACCCCCAGGTCCCTTTCTGCCTGGGCACTGTCCAGCCACACCATCCCCAGCCTGTAGCATTGCAGGGGGTTATTGTGGCCAAAATGCAGGACTGGGCACTTGGACTTATTAAACTTCATCCTGTTAGACTCTGCCCATCCATTCATTCCAAGTCTCTCTGTAGAGCCCTCCTACCTTCCAACAGATGGACACATGATCCTAACTTAGTGTCATCTGCAGATTTACTAACGAAAGACTCAATTCCCTCATCCATGTTGTCAATAAAGATATTAAACAGAACTGGCCCCAGCACAGACCTCTGAGAGACACCACTGGTGCCTGGCCCCAGCTGGATGCAGCCCCACTCACCACCACTCTCTGGGCCAGCCATGCAGCCAGTTCTGAACCCAGCACAGAGTGCTCCTGTCCCAGCCCTGGGCTGCAGCTTTTCCAGGAGTGTGCTGTGGGAGTCAGTGCCAAAGGCCTTGCTGGAGTCCAGGCACACAACATCCACAGCCTTTCCTGCATCCAGCAGGCAGGTGACCTGGTCATAGAAGGAGACCAGGTTGGTCAAACATGACCCAACCCTCCTAAATCCCTGCTGGCTGGGTCTGATACCCTGGCCATCCTATAAATGCTGTGTGATGACACTCAGTGTAAACTGTTCCATGACCTAACTGGGTACTGAGGTCAGGCTGACTGGCCTATAATTACCAGGATCCTCCTTCCCACCCTTTTTGTGAATGGGTGTCACATTGGGCAGCTTCCAGTCATCTGGAACCTGACCAGTGAGCCAGGGCTATTGGTAAGTGATAGAGACTGGCTTGGCAAGCTCAGCTGCCAGCTCCCTCATCACCCTGGGGTGGATCCCATCTGCTCCCAGGGATTTATAAATATCCAAGCAGCTCAGCAGTTCTCTGACTGCCTCCTCTTGGAAAATAGGGGGACCATTCTGCTCCCTGATTGAGCAACCCAAGAGGACAGTTATCCTGAAGGCAAGTCTTCTCACTAAAAACTGAGACAAAGAAGGCGTTAAGCACCTCTGCCTTCTCCTCATCTGCAGTTCCTAAGTTCCCTTCTGCATCTAATAAAGAACAAACATTAGTCTTACTCTTCCTTTTACCACTAATATATTTATAAAAACATTTTTTGTTATCCTTTACAAAAGTCGCCATTTTAAGTTCAAACTGAGCTTTAGCGTCTCTAATTTTTTTCTTTCATGCTCTAGCAGCCCTCTTAAATACTACCTGAGAAACCTGACCCTCCTTCCAAAGATAATATAGCCTTTTTTGATTCCTGAGTTCCTTCAAAACCTCCTTGCCCATCCAGGCTGGGCATTTGCCTCGTCGACTTGTCTTTTGGCACACAGGGACAGTCTGTTCCTGTGCCCTCAAGATCTCCATTTTGAAGCACACCCACCCTTCCTGAACTCCTTTATTTTTAAGGACTACTTCCCAAGGAACTCTCAATAAGTCTCCTGAATAGACCAAAGTCTGCCCTCTGAAAGTCCAGTGTAAAAGTCTTATTAATGTTCCTCTTGACTTCACCAAATATTGAGAATTTTATAATTTCTTGATCACTATGCCCCCAGTGGCCTCCAACCACCACATCTCCCACCAACCCATCTCTATTTGCAAATAATAGATCTAACATAGTCCCTCCCCTGGTGGGCTCACCCACCAGCTGCGACAACCCAAATCATTCCACAATTCCATGGATTCTATGAAACTTGGAGAGAAGTGGTTTGTCTTTGGAGCAGCTTGAACAGTGTACTCTTCCTAAAAGAGAGCTGAAGAGGGGTTTCAGACAAGGTCCTGGAGGGACAGGACAAGGGGGAATGGCTTCCCACTGCCAGAAGGCACAGTGAGATGGGATGTTGGGAAGAAATTCTTCCTCTGAGGGTGGTGAGGCCCTGGCTCAGGTTTTCCAGAGAAGCTGTGGCTGCCCCAATGCTGGAAGTATCCAAGGCCATGTTGGTTGGGGCTTGGAGCAACCAGGGATAGTGGAAGGTGTCCCTGCCATGGCAGGGGGTAGAATTGGATAAGCTTTAAGGTCTTTTCCAAGCCCAACCAGTCTTTGATTCTATGCAACTTTTGAAACTTTTTATGAAACCCAAACAATTCCAGGGTTTATGATTCATTTTAAGAGGGATTTATATAAACAAACCAGCTGTGATTTCTGTTAATAGGAAGAATTGCCTGCATTTTGGTATTTATTTGCCTTTTCCCCTGTCCCTCCTCCAGGCCCACAGTTGTCAGAGGATCCATCCCAGCTCCAGCCACCCCCATTCAGCGACTACCGACAGTATCAATGATGGTGCCCGACCACCTCCTCCCCCCTCCTCCTCCTCCTCCTCTTCCTCCTCCTCCTCTTTTCTCTTCCTTCCCTGTCCCTGAGTGGTCCCACCTGGAGGATGTGGAGGGGGTTTATACTCAACACCAGTGGTCGTCCCTTACACACCACACGAGGAGGACCTGCAGCATTTCTCAACGTCAAACTGCTCAGGAGAACTTTTAGAAAAGAAAATCTATTTATTCCTGATATATTCCATTGCTGTCATGTTACACATGTCTGGTAGAATACAAGGAAGTTTGAGACAAGGACCAAATGGAGTCTTGTCATCCTTTGGACACAAACTGGAGTGAAAGTCTTGGAGTCTCCTCTGGGATGTTGTGCCTGCAGTGAACACAGCTGGAATGTAGCCTTTTCCCTGTTAGATTTAGGTTATGGGGCTGGAGGGGGAAGCATTGTACCTGCTGCCAGCATGGCCTCCTGCTTTTCATCTCAGATCTTGACCTGAGCAGAGTGACCATATCTGCTCTGTGGTTTTGTCCTTAAACTCCAGCTGTAGAAACCCCTTCCCTCTTGCCAGCAATTACAGAATCACATCCAGTGAGTTTTTTTGTTGTAACTCGTTAATTAACTAATTGACACCGTTGCTTGCTGGCAGTTCCTGATACAGTATGGAGCCTGGGGGATTTCCAAAGCTGGGCTACATCCAAACAGCTCAGCAAAAGGACACCCTCACCTCTGAGGGATGGCAGGGACAGGTGGCACAGGGGCTCTAGTGGCTCTGCCTACACTCCTTCACCCATAGGTTAGGCAATGGCCTTCTACTGCCTGAGCTGGGCTTTACTGTGCTGACCTCTGCCTCTCCAAACCCCCTGATAATCACTGTCCCCTGTGCACCAGGAGAAGCCTCTGCCTGAAGCATGGTCCTGCACTGCCCCCACCCTACCTGTGTGTGACACCTCTCCTGCCCTACTGAGCCCCAAGGGAAGTCACAGTCCTGGAGCTGTCACCAACCAGGGCCATTTCCTGCCCTGTCACCACCACAATGCCCAATTTCCTGGTTTATTCCAGCCCAGTTCAGAGTTGACCGCAGCTGGAGGGATCCCACTGCCCTGGGGCACTCCTGCCCTGCTCTCTTCCCCACCTCAAAAATGGACACAGACACAGCAGTGACACTGAACTATTGACCTTTTTATTTCAATCAGCTACAGCAGCTCTATATTCCCTACAACACTGTCCTTCCTCCCGACAGTGAGGGAGCCGAGGACTGCGGTGGCAGCGCGTTGTCTTAAAGCTTAGTATTAAATATTAAATATTCTTTCATTTATGTTTACATTACTTTGTCAAGGAAAACAGAACAAAACAAAAAGGACAATTAAAACTTTAAATTACATGAGTGTGTGCCCATGCCTGGGGCCGCCCCAGCCAGGCACTGCTGTAGGGGATATGCAGAACTCCTGGTGTGTGAGGAGCAGGATGTGCTTGGCTGTGTGGGAGCAGGAAGCTGTTCCCTGTGCTGTCGGAGCAGCAGGTGATCCCGGTGCAGCTAAAACACTGTCTGGAGGAGTCGGGAGTGCCCCTGCAGCCCCAGCACAGTGTGTGGGGAAGGGGCTGAGGATTTGGTCAACAACTTTGCTAAAGGATTTATCCAATTCTTATTTTTTTTGTTTCTTTAAGAAAAAAAAAACAACAAACCAACAACCCCAAATGGTTTTGAGTCTTCCTTTGATTTTAGCAAAGACAAGAGTTTAAAAAGCACTTAGGAAGCTTGTACTAAAACCAGGCGCTCTCAGAGGAGAGAGTCATCTGTGCACCCCCCTTCCAGGCCGTAGCGGAATTCCTGCAGGTTGGACACCCCATAGAAGTGGACAAAGGCTGCAGCCACCACCAGCACGTGGAAAATCTGATGAGACTGGAACTGCAGGGAAGCAAAAAAGCCTTTAGACCACATCAAAGGGGACAGCAACATTATCAACACCTCCTCTTCCGCTTCGCTGCTCCAGGACTGTCCTCTGTGCTCTGCTCCCCACTCTTGCACCCAGCAGCGATTTCCACCCTGTACTTTGCCCTGCCCACGCACAGAACCTGTTCAAGTCTGGCTGCCAGCATGTGCTGAGGCACAGCCGGACACCCCCAGCCTCCAGCCCCTCAGTGCCCCCTCCCCTGACCCCAGAGCTGCCCCCAGACAACCTGTTCACCCCCACACTCACCCAGATGTCAAACTTGCCCGGGAAGAAGCGCTCAGGGATGCGGGCAGCGTAGAGTCCGGCGCCCGTGATGTACATCACAGCCATGAGGAAGAACCAGCCCATCTGCCCCACCGTGGTGGCCTTCACAAAGCCCTCGGCAATGGTGAAGTGCATGGTGGGCACAACCCCACTCAGTCCCAGCCCCAGGAACACGCCTGCGGCCCAGAGAGGAGGTCAGGGAAAATAGCTCAAGTGTGGAGGGGGAGCCACTCCTCCCACAAACTCCCCTTGATCCCTCATCCTGTGCTAGGGAAGCATCTTTTCTTCACTGAATTAATAGAATATCTCAAGCTGAATAGGACCCATATGGATCATTGTGTCCAACTCTTAGCCCTGCACTGGAGAACCCCAAACAATCTGACGCAGTGCCTGAAAGCGTTGTCCAAGCACTTAAACCTCTCCAATCCTCATGGCACTTATCCTTCACAAAATGAGGGGCCCACAGCTCCACATCCCAGGTAAACAGCCCCTATGCTCACTGGGCAGAACCCACCCAGTGTTTCTTATGCACGACTGCAGCAGCTCCCACTCCTGGCTACGGGAATGGACATTTTGGAAGGTGCCAGCCTTTTGGATTGCACTGGGAACACAGCCACCCCTTCCAAGAAAGTAATTTCTTGCAGCTCCTGAGGAAGGAGCTCAGCAGCAGCTGAAATGTTCAACTCTGGCATCTGATGAGTTGGCAGAGAACAAGTGGCACCATAGTGACACTGGCCTGGGGAGGCTCTGGGTGGCTTTCGGCTGGATCCTGCTCATGCTGGGGGCACAAGATGAAGTGGGGAGGAGCCATGGGGATGTGAGTCCTGCCTGTCCCCTGCCCTCATCTGAGGGCTCTCAAGTGGCCTCTGTCTCAGCATGGTCCCTCCTCACTCATGTAGCCAGGACAGTGTTCTGAGAGACATTTGCTTCAGGACCCCTGGGACTTGGGGGAGGGAGGTGTTTCCTGGTGCTCAGCAAGGCTGATGGGATCTGCCATTAAGATTGGGGTAAATTGGGGTGTGGGGCTGGAGGCAGCCCCCCACTCCACCCCCAGGAAGGCAGGGACCAGCCAGCCTGGTAGGCAAGAGCTCAGGAATGCCTTTCTCCTCCACCCCAGCTGCAGGTTCCTGCTGCTAAACTGCTTCCCAGAGAAGGCAGAAAAGGCACAGCCCCAGCCTGCCCAGGGCTATTTTTAAACTCCAAGCCTCAGGCTCTGCTCAGGAGATGAATCCCCAGCACAGCAAGAGAAGACAGGAGGCTACTCCCTACAGTCCTGTGTGCTGCTCAGGGGGAATGAATCCTGCAGGTGCCCAGAGCTTCTCCCAAATGGGATCGGCCCAAAGTGCAACCCAGGACTCGTGGGAGGAGGGAGCTCCTACCTGCTCTGGTCTGCCTGTGCTTGGGGGTAGCAAATCGGTCCCACTGTGCCACAATGATGGCAGAGATACCCAAGACACAGACGATGGAGAGGTAGATGAGTCTTGGCTGTGGGGAGCAGTAGAACGAGTAGTAGAGCCACGGGACGAAGCTCCCCATGATCAGCAGTGCAATTCCCGAATAATCCAACCTGCAGGCAGGGTGCAATGACAGAGAGCCACAGGTGAGCCCCAAAATCCACCCCCTCCATGTGTGGGAACTGTCCAGCCTGCACCTGAGTGGAGTCACTGGGCAGGAGGGGTGTGCTGGGCAGGTGTGACAGGAGAAAAGGCCTGGGCACAGTGGGAATGCCGGGGGGGTGCAAGAGGAGGATGGAGCTCAAAGCACTGGGAGAAAATCCCTGTGCACATGGATCTGTGATCCTCTACTCATCTCACCACAGAAACATAGCCCCTGAACTGCCCCCATTGCCTTCCCAGCAACACAAGGGCATTCCTGCTGGATTTGTTCTGGAGACAGAATCCCATGGGATCTCTGGTGGTTGTGCAAAGGGGATGGGCAGGATTCCCAGCAAGCAGCACCCAAATAAATGCCTTTAACAGCCATATGGGAGCAGAATGTCACTTGAGAGCCTCACTGCAAAGGCTGATGGGAGCTTGACCCTTGGAGCGGCCCAGGAACAGGCATAAACCACTGACCAGCCTTCCCATTCTCCTGGGAATCCTGTTTGTGTTTCTTCTTTCCATTTGGCTTCAGTCCAAACTGGATCCAAACCAGAAGTTTTTAAAAGCACCCAGTAAACCGGAACCTGCCAAACTGGCTATGGCCCCCAGCTGCCCCATGAGAGCGAGACCCCTCCTCAATTCACTACTATAAGGGGCATAGAGCCTGTTCCCTTGGGAGCACAGAGGCCATTCCTGTGGGAGCCAAGATCCTGTTCCCTTGGGAGCTGCAGGGTCCCAGGATCTTTATCATGCACCCGAGGCCCCTGACCTGGCACATTTCAGGTGCTCAGGCAGAACCCTCCAGAACCCTGTTATGGTTCCCCTCAGTTCCATGCTGGATTGGGTTTTCACTGTCTTCCCCCAGGGATAAAACATTTGCGAATGCACTGCTTTCCAAGAGGAAGTGCTGCAAAAACCCAAAACCTCCCAGGAGACCACACAACCACACTCATGCTGACTCACTTTGAAAAAGTCCGTGAGACCTTCTCTGAGTGACAGTACACAGTGTGGAAAAGCCAGGAGAAGCTGAGGCACAGCACTGCTCCCAGGAAGAACATCCCGAACACCACCTTCTCTTGGAGAGGAGCCATAAAGTACATGTTGGGCCGCAGCATGGTTAGGATCCCCAGGCAGAGGAACAGAACAAACCCTGCAGGAACACATGGAGAGGGAAGTCAGGGGGACAGTGGGGAATTTCAGCAAAGCCAGGATAAGAACAGCCCTGGCCATGCTCCTGGAGGTGCTGGATGTATCCCAGGGGTGCTCAGTAACCCACAGTGGGTCCTTGGCTGAGGCCTTTGTTTGTGCAAACAAGAAGGGCTGGCTGGGGTCAGGGGAAGGGGCAGGCACAGGGCAAAGAGCTGCTGAGCTGCTGTTTCACAGGGTCATGGAATCACAAACTGGTTTGGGTGGGAAGGGACTTCAAAGCTCATCACATTCCACCCCCTGCCATGGCAGGAACACCTTCCACTATCCCTGGGTGCTCCAAGCCCTGTCCAACCTGGCTGTGGACACTTCCAGGGATGGGGCAGCCACAGCTTCTCTGGGAAACCTGGGCCAGGGCCTCACCACCCTCAGAGGGAAGAATTTCTTCCACTCTCCCATCTATCCCTGCCCTCTGGCAGTGGGAAGCCATTCCCTCTTGTCCTGTGACTCCTGGCCCTTGTCCAAAGTCCCTCTCCACCTCTCCTGGAGCCCCTTTAGGTACTGGAAGGGGCTCCGAGGTCTCCCTGGAGCTTTCTTCAGGCTAAGTATTTCCAGCATTCCCAGCCCAACTCCAAAACAGAAGAGCTCTAGCCCTCAAAGCATCTCTGTGGCCTCCTCTGACTCATTTCAGAGGAACATCCTCTGAGGCTCCCCTGTTTTGCCCAGGACACATTTCCCTGTCCCACTCCTGCAGAGGCTGAGCCCAGCCCTGGTCCCTCTCTCCCAAGGGGCTCCAGGAGCTCCAGGCACTCCATGTCTGATCCTCATGCATGCACAGGATCTGCACAGGGAGCCCTGGGCATTGAGAGGAAGCGGCACCAAGCCCGTTCTGACCCTAATGCAGGATCTGAGTACCTCCAGCCCCAGGGCTCCCCCTTCCCCACAGTCACCCAGCAGGTGTGTCCAGATGTTGCCGGTCTCGGTGTGAATGCGGAAAATGCTCCGGAAGCAGGCGCGGAAGGAGGGCATGGGGGGCCGGTGTCCGTGCAGGAGGTAATCGTTGTCCTTGAGCCAGTCAGGCAGCACGTCGTACGGGATCACCCGCCAGCGCCCTTCCCACACCTGCAACACACCAGGGGATCATGGCAGCCCGGAGCCCCAAACCCACGGGAACAGCCCAGCCCTGGGATGCTCCTTAGGGAGAGGAAGTTTGGCTTCTCTGACATCAGGTGCCCTGTGGGACCCTGCAAGGCACTCACCCACATCCTGCCCTTTGCTCTCCATAACTTCCCAGGGAGTGATTCCTAGTGGCCCCAGGGAGTAATTGTACCCCCACCTCAGTTCCCACAAAGACTGACTCCCAGTAGGGGGCGATTCCAGGACTCCCCAGGAAGTCAGGGGTGATTAATACCCTCAGATTTAACCCTTCCACATCCACAGACTGTTCCCTGCAGTGGGAACTCCCATTTGATCAGGGAAGAAGCACAGGAGCCACAGTGACTGCAGGCACCGGGTGACACCCCAGCTGGCACTTGGACCCCTGGGCCCCACCCAGGCCCGCAGGAACATCTGAATTGCTCCCAGGTTTCCACCCACCATGGCTGGGCCAACCCCCATCCAGCCATCCCCTTCCCACACCATTCCCAGGGATGCTGCTGGAAGTAGCCCAGCAGAGCTGGAGCCAGCTGCAGCCACGTGGAGCTTTATGTGGACACATCCTGTCACCCTAAACCCAGGGACTGGAGAATCTGCTCCAAAATCAAGACTGGGGGATCGCCACAGGCTCCGGTACCTTGTACACAAACTCTTCCATCTTCTCCATGGCATGGTGAGCCTGCAGAGGCAGGGTCAGCACCCGCACCACCTCCTCCTCCTCCTCGCGGGCCACTGGGCATGGCGGGTCCTCGGCCTGCAGCGAGAAGAGCCAGGAGGGAATCGTTCCAGCCCCTGGGAGAGGAATCATCCCTGCCCTTGAGAGCACCTGGGACTTCATCCCTCTGACGGGATGGGCAGGACCCGCCCGTCACCCTCGTTTATGCAACACACTGCTGCCTGACCCATCCCGGGCATGCTAATCCCAGATTTATCCTGTCGAAAAGTGGGATTAGCACCAGGGATTTTCATCCCTACAACCAAGGCTGGAACGGCCGCTTGGCCCAGCCGGGAGACCCGAGCTGGCCCACCCAAGCAGAGGCGGCTCCGAGCTGGGAACGCTCTGGGTCCCGGTACAGCTCCCGCTCTCCTCAGCCGGGAAGGAGTTCGGGAAAGTGATTCCCGGCCCTGTGGAAATGCCGGGGCACTGGAAACAGCCGGTACAGACATAGCGATCCCGGTGACATCCCTATGAAGGACTATCCCGGCTCCATGCCTGCACGGCAGGAGCAGTTTAGGCCGGCTCGGAACACGGACCGGCCCGAGGAACAACACGGAGCCCTTCTCCTCTAGCTCTTAATGGGATAACAGGCGGATTCCCGGCATAATCCGCGAAGACAGAGCGAGGAGACTGAGCCAGGCTCGGGATCCTCTCCCGCCCGGGGGTCTCGGAGGGGCTCACGCTGGCCGCGCTGGTGGGTCCTTGGTCCCCCTTCTCTTCTAGGAGCGGCCCCAGCTCGGCGAGCTCCAGGTGCGCCCGTTCCCGCTCCCGGTCCCGCTCCCGGTCTCGGCCGGCGGCCGCAAGCCCGCTGCCCGCCCCGGCGGGGGCCTTGCGGGACGCCATCGGGGCGGCGGGTGCGTACGGCTCCGAGGCAGCCGGTGAAGGTCCCTCCGCGTCCTTCTGCCGCCGCGCTGGGGGGGAAAGAAGCAGAGTTACCGGGACCGAGGGGGCCGGCGGCAGGGTTCTCCCCGGGGCCTGGAAACAGCGGACGCCCCGCTCCCTCGCCCGTCCCTCACCGGCCGCTACATCCCGCGGGCGGCGGCGGCGGGACCGGAAGCAACGCTGAGAGAACGGGAACGCACAGCGCTGGTTCCGGCCTCGGGGCCACGCCCCCGCCAGGGCCCCGCCCCGAAAAAGAGCGCTCTATGATTGGTCAAGATCACTGTCCGTCTCTCTTTTCTCCCGCCCCAACGGCCGCCGCCCACTGCGATTGGCCGAGCTGCCCGCTGGGGTGCCGGCGGAAGCCGCTCTGGCCGCGCGGCGCAGCTTTGTGGCTGCGCGCTCTGTTGCCCCCTGGTGGCAGCCCGGTGTACTGCGGGGGGACAGAGCCCCTAGCGCCCCGGGTGACACCACGGTGACACCGACACCGCCGTGCGTCTGAATTATCGGCCCCCGGGATGAATTCTCTCACCTTTTGCAAACGTAACTGTCATAATTCAATTTCTCCATCAGAAGATGCTGTAATGAAGAACTTTGTGTTTCAAGCATTGAGTAAAGTCACATCACCAAAACAAATATGCATTAGGCAGGCGAAGAATATGCTTTAGATATGTGGGTTCATTAGGCAGGCAAAAAATATGCTTTAGATATGCGGGTTCGTGTAAATTTTACTGTATTTAACCTTTTGCCCCTCGGTGTGCTTGATTTGTGGAAACCTCCTCTTTGTACCGGGTGCAGAATAAATAATGTTTCCTTTCTATTGTGACTCTGTGTTTAGAGAGCTCCTAAAGTAGGCAACAAGAGGAAACAGACCCTGTCATCCATCTGGGATGTCCCAGTGTCCCAACAGCGGACAGCCCTTGCAGCACCACCTGCCTGCCCACGTGTGGCCATTGAGGGTTTTCCTGAACGGCCACAGCAATTATCAATGGCCGAGGTCACCCCCGGCCTGGTGGGGCGGCTCGTCTTTCCCTGCCCACAGGTTTAATTTCCTTGGCTGACAAGAGCAGGAGACTCCCAGCCGCCGGCTGCACAATGGTGGATCCTGTTCCCCATCAATCATTCATGGCCTTGCTGCTGGAAGAGATTTCTTGGGGACTGCTGGAGTAGCAAGGGGGGAGAGATTTTCCGACCTTCGTGATGTTATATAGGTGCTGGCAGCACCAGGGAAGGTTGGAGGTACCTGGGTCGCCCACTATCCCTGCAGGGTGAGTGGTGTGGGGCTGAAAGGAACACAGGATTTAGAGGGGACATGGGTTTGGAGGGGACATGGAATTTGTAGGGGACACACGATTTGGTGGGGACACAAGGTCTGTAGGGGACATGGGTTTGTAGGGGACACAAGATTTGGAGGGGACACAGGGTTTAGATGGGACAGAGGACTGGAGACATGGGGTTTGAAGGGGACGTGTTTGGGAGAGGACACGTATTTGGAGAGGACACAGGTTTGGGGCTTTTTGGGGTGTTATGGGAGATGGTGGGGATAGAAGATGATCTGGGAATTTTGGGAAGCTGCATCCCCCCACATTCTGCTGGAGCCATGGGGTCCAGGACAAGTCAGGGTTGGCTGTGGGCAGGGCTCTGCTCTCCTCTCCATAGGGACAAATACTGCCGTGTCCCCCCTCCCGGTGTCCCCATGGGTGTCTTGAGCTGCATGAAGTACCTGATGTTCATCTTCAACATGCTGGTGTTTGTGAGTCCCCCTGGGCCCTGTGGGGTGCAGGGATGGAGGGAACCTGTGCCTGGGGACCAGTAACTCCAGCTGGCTCAGGGGTGGGTGACACCAGTCCCAGGGAGGGAACCAAGGGTTGAAGCATCCCCCATCCACATGGGGTGACATTTCTGTCTGGATCAGGGGTGGGTGACATCCATTCCCAAGGAGGGGACCAAGCCTGGGACATCCCCTGAGCCCATGATCATCTCCTGACCTCCCCCTGCAGGCTGGGGGAACGTGCCTGGCAGGCATGGGAGTCTGGGTGGCCGTGGACCCGGCTGGTTTCCAGGACATCGTGGCCACCAGGGCCGTGCTGAGCGCAGGCGCGTGGCTGCTGCTGGTCGTGGGCATCGCCCTGTCCCTGCTGGGCTTCCTGGGCTGCTGCGGGGCCCTGCGCCGGAGCCGCCCGCTCCTGCTGCTGGTGAGGGAGGGAGGGAGGATGGGTGGAAAGGGGCTACAGGATATGGCCAGGGGGCACTGGGGGCAGGAGTCATGGGCTGAACGGTGGTGTTCCTGGGATGCAGGTGTTCCTGGGGGAGCGAGGAGCTGGTGCTCCTCATCCTCAACATGTCCTGCCATCCACTCCCCACCTCGTGAGTCTCAATTTAGAGCCCAGAGGATTTATAAAGCCACCAAGTAGGGTCAATTCTCTCTGAAGCCACTGGCTTCTCTCACATGGCATTTCCAAGATGACCCCACTGCTGGTAAGGGGCAGAAAAATGCCTGTTTGAGCACCAAGACCCCCATTTCTTCAGCATCCTCAGTCTCTTGCAGACACTGCTTGTTTTTAACCCCTGTCTTGCAGCCACAGTGGTCAGAGATGTGGCATCCGTCCCCAGGAGCTGTACTCATGTCCCTGGTCTCGGGGACACAGGGCACAGGCAGGGCTGGTGCAGAGGAGGGCAGGGATAATGTGAGCAAGCTGCTGGTGGGATCAGGCTTGTCTCTGACTCCTTCACCTGCTGCCTTCCAGTTCTTCATCCTCGTCAGCCTCGTCTTCCTCATGCAGCTCATTGGGGCCGTTCTCTTCCTGGTGCACTGGAAACAGGTACCAACACCATCCCCAGTGTCACCATCCTCCCTCTGTCATGCCATAGCCATGGCTCTGAGTCCACCAGGCAACTGGGGCTGGTGAAGGGACACCCTTCCCCTCACCTCCATCATCAGCACCACAATACAAACTGCAAAGCAGGTAGGGGGGATCCACTGGGTGCCCAATTCCCCTCTAAAGGAGCTTGTCCTGAGCAGAGTGGGAGAGGAACAGAGGAACAGTCCCAGCCCTGGCACCAATTCCACAGGTCCAGCCCGAGCACTTCCTGTCTGAGCTGCAGAGGAACTACGGTGGGGACGAAGGTGCTGAGGTCTTCTCCACAGCCTGGAACACCCTCATGGTCACGGTGAGCAGCCGGGAGGCTCCTGGGGCACGCACAGGATCCACCAAGGGTGACCATGGTGATGATGTTTCCCTTCTGTTCCAGTTCTCGTGCTGTGGTGTTTTAGGACCCGAGGATTTTGGGAATGGCTCCCGCTTCCAAGAGCTGCACCCAGGGATGCCATGGCCACGGGCATGCTGTGCCCGGGATGGGCTTCTGCAGGTGGGAGAATTGCTGGGCTGGGAGCAGTGCCAGGAGAGAAGCCCTGGCTACATCCATGAGCAGGTACGGCACAACTCTGCTGAATCTGTGTATGTGTCCCAGCCTCAGCCAGGCTCACGGAGGAGAGCATGAGGGACAGAAACCAGGGACATTGCCTGGTTGTGGTTCAACAGTCCAGTGGCTCCCAAAATCTTCAGCTCATCCTGCCCCACAGGGGACCCCCCACATCCCCCTGTAACCCAGTCCTCCTCTGGGCTCCCTGTGGCCATGAGGAACATGAGAGAGCCCTTCCCTCCTCTCTCTGCCCTAGGGCTGCTTCTCTACCTTCGGCAAGACCCTGCAGAGGTACATCTTCCTCCCTGGGACCTGCAGCTTAGCTGTGCTAGGCATTGAGGTAATGAGGGGGGACCAGGGACAGGGCAGGAGGAACGTCCACTCTTTGTGGCAGGGGGGTTGCTCAGTGAGGAAAGAGAGCACAAATGGGCTCAGTTCTGTCTCGGGGTACAGAGCCTGCTCTCTGCTGCAGATAGGACAGGTGAAGGAACAGGGAAGGGTTTGTTTTACTCCCCCTGGGTCTCCTTGCCCTGGTGTCCCTGTGCAGCACCAGGAGAGCTGGCCCAGGCCCCTCAAGGGGCACAATGATGGCCCCAGGCCAGGGATCCTCCAGCCCCTCTCTCCCCCTGGCCTGGCCCGGCCCTGCTATGGGGCTGACCCTTTCCCATCTCCATCATTCCAGATCTTTGCCATGTTCTTCGCCTTCTGCCTTTACTACAACTTCGACTGAGTGGGACAGGGACACGCCCAGGGCTTTGGGAGCAGCTGAGGACACAGCCTTTCATCACCCAGCAGAGATCAGCTCATCACTGTATAAACGACTCAGACCCCGGGTGGGAATGACTAAATAAAATTTAATTAGAACCCGATAAGTTACAAAGCAAAGAAGGGACAGCGCTAGGAGCATAGCGACACTCTCTCTGCTCACCAGAGGCTCAGCTCACAAAATGGCATCTTTGCCTTTTATACGCTCCAGGTTGCATCAGCCACATTAGTATTCATACACAGTCCTTCTATGTCCTCCCAGCGCTTCCCACAGTCCATGGCTTTGCCCATATATATAAACTTGGCTCCTCCTAGGGTCCATGACCTCATTCTTATAAGTAGATTTGGCTCCTCCCAAGGTCTGTCTGTTAGGCCTCTGTGCCTCTCCTTGGTGGAGCCCCTCTTGCATCTTGATTGGTGGTGAGATGTTACCCTGACAAGAGTCCCAGCCACAAGTGTCCTCCACTCCCTGCCACCTCTTGCAAGGGGCAGGTATACATGTGGCCCTCCCCCGCATTTTTGACAGCTCTGTTGGCCAAAACTGCCAGGCAGCAACCACACTGTGGGAGGGGAGGATTGGAGGGAGAGCAGAAAACGGTTCAAAACCAAACTGGAACAACAAAAGTACATGTCAAAAAAACTGTAAACCTAAACAGAACTTCTTCTCACCATACTTAATAACTCCTCGTTTGCATGAGCCAATCACTACACCTTATTCATTACAATCCCCCCTTTTTCTCTTGATACCTCATTTATTTGGCTCATGCAAATGAGTCTCATTCCCAATTTCATTACAATACTTGAAATTGACCAACCCAACATTAATCATATTTACTTAAAATTTTCCAACCCAACATCAACCATATTACAACATCCAATTCATATATTGTCTAGGAAAATCAACTTCTCTTAACTTCTTCTCCTTATATCTGATTATATCAACTTAAACTATACTTGAATGAGTCCTAACAGTATCTGTTGACACGGTTCAGGGCAGCAAAAACCTTAGGTCTCCCTGAGAAAATGATTGATGGCTCTCATGACATGGGTAGTCCTCTGTAATAAAAGGCAAGTGACAGACAAAAATGGGAGTAACAGAGGTCTGGTATGGCTTTTACTTCCACCCACCATGCCTTATAGGGTTGCTACCTATAGCAGGTGTGTATGATTTTCCAACCCAGTATTGCCCTCCATCCCTTTGTTACTTCTCCCAATTTTGCCACCTTCCAATTTTAGCTGCCTTTAGTACTTTTTCCATTATGATCTTTTCCTGGTCCTCTGAGCCTTCCCATTTAACAGACTCTAGTAGTTTCCATCCAGAGAGACTGATAACCACAGTAATACACCACATACTAATGTCAATACATTACACCCTCTCCCTTTTGACCAATACAATCCTGGTCTTTCTGCTGGGAGCTGAAGTGTCTTTCCCTGGTGTGAAATCAAGGTGTCTCAGAGACCATACAAACTTGGCTGTCCTTCCTCATTTTCTGTGCTCCTTGGAACATTCTCTGGATTATTTGGGTCACCTCAGTTCATTCCCTCTTAATCCCTGTTTAAGAGTCAGTTTTACCACCTGGTTCAGATGTTAAAGTCCCCTCCTCGGGTTCTCCCACAGGTCCTTTGACTTGGCTTGGGTCCACCCTCGTTCAGTGGTTCTGACGCCCATCTCAGTTGTTATTAGCACTTGAAAGGGACCTTCCCATTATGGTATCAATGGTTGTTCATTCCAGGATTTAGTTAACACCCAATCCCCAGGTTTTATGTATCTTGAAGTCTAGAAGGTAAACTTGGAGAATCATTCCTCATTTTCCTAAGTCCTCTAGATTTTGGGCTATGGTCTTAACATATTTCATGACATTTACTTCCCCCTCTTCATAGGTTGCAGCTTCATGGGTTGAAGCTAAAAAGGGTAACCCAAACATCATCTCATAAGGGGATACACCTAGGTTGGACCAAGGTTGTATTCTAGCCCATAGTAATGCTAGGGGTTATCATCTTATCCAAGACATTTGAGTCTCTACCATTAAGTTAGTCAAGGTTATTTTACGGGTCTGATTCATCCTCTCAATCCATCCAAAACTTTGTGGGTGCCATAGTGTATGTGAATCCCTTTTTATTCCCACTGCTTGGACTATCTGTTGTAAAACCTTGGAAGTGAAGTGTGTCCCCCTATCTGAATCAATCCTCTTCACCATCCCGTACCAGGGAGTAATTTGTTCTAACAGCATCTTGGAGACAATACAACAGCACACAGCAGGTATAGCCTCAACCCAGCGACTCAAATGATCACTAAGACCAGTAAGTATTTCCATCACTGGATCTGGGAAGTTCAGTAAAGTCCACTTGTATACTTTGAAAGGGTCTAGGGCTAGTTCCTGACCTCCCGAGGTTACTTTTCTTATTGCCTTTTTGATCACCTTTTGACAAACTCCACATTTACCAATTACTTGTTTTGCTATTCCAAAGACTCCTATACACCCATAATTCTTTAAAAACTCATCACAGAGGGCTTGGGTACCCCAATGGGTCTTTTGGTGTAGTCTGTCTAATACTTCTTTGGAAAGGGGTCTATTTAACATTTGCCTTCTGTCTGGGAGCCTCCAGATACCTGCATCATTCTTCTCTGCCCCTATCTCCCTCAATCTGTCCTCTTCTGGTTTACTAAACCTTGGAATCCCTGATTCTTTGTCTTTTGATGTTAGGACTCTGGTGACCCCTTAATATGGACTACAGCAATGTCTTCTGGTAACCTCAGGGCTTCTGAGACTTCCGGGATCAACCTTTCATGTATCAGTCCCTTCCCCCTTGAGTTAAGCAGCCCTCTTTCTTCCCTTATTTCTCTGAAGGTGTGCACTACTCCAAAGGCATATTTTGAGTCAGTATAGATTGTCCTTTTTTCATGGTCTAGTAGTTTTAAAGCCTGGACTGAAGCATAAAACTCACAAGCTTAGGCTAGTGGACTAGTCAGAGGGCAAGTTCCCTTTTACAATTACCATCATCTTTTGTTCATTTTTGATGGCATACCTGGATTTCCATCACCCTTGTATATACTTTGAGGAGCCATCTATATACAGGATCTTTCCTCCTTGGAGAGGCTGGTCAGTCAGGTCCTCCCTCACCTTGGTTTGCTATTCAATTATGTCCAGACAGTCATGTTCTAATTCTCTGACTGGCTCCCCATACAGGAATTGAGCTGGGTTTAAATACCTATCTATAACTTATTCCAAATCATCCCTGCCTATTAATATGGCCTCATATTTGAGTATCCAAGAGTCTGTAAGCCGCTTTTAAGCCTTTTCGTTTAAGATATTTCTTACTGAATGGGGAGTATATATACTCGTAACTTTTCCTCAAAGGTTAATTTCCAGTTCTCATCTACCCTCAGTGATGCAGCCGCTACAGCTTGAATGCACAAGGGCCACCCCCTGCTAATAGGATCCAACAACTTAGACAAGTATGCCACAGGTTTCTAGATCCTCCCCAGTCCTGGGTTAGGACCCCATGGGCCACCTCATGGTCCACATTCACAAATGGGTGAAAGGGCTTTTTTAGAGCAGGAAGGCTGAGGGTGGGGGCAGTTACTAATTTTTGTTTTAATTCTTCAAATCTGTTTTCATCCTCCTCTGTCCAGATTATCTCCTCTTCAACTAACTTGGCATACAAAAACTTAACAGCCTTGGTGTATCCCTCAATCCACAATCAGCAATATCCTAATAATCCTAAAATCTGCCTTATCTTTTCTTTGTTTTTGGTTTTCTCCCTTCCTGGATGTAATTGTCAGTTGCCATTACTAATTCTATGACCCAAATCCGCTCCACAAATTGGATTTTTTTCTTTGACACCCTCAATCCCTGAGTTCCTAGAAAATTTAAAAGGCCTATTGTGGCTTCCTTAACTTCTCCTTCCTCAGTCCCGGAAAGTAACAAGTCATCTACGTATTGTATGAGTTTAATTTCAGGACTCAGGGTAGAGGATCACCAAGTCTCCTCTACGGCCTGCCCAAACAAATTCAGGCATTCCATAAACCCTTGGGGTAACCTCATTCAACTCAGTTGTTGTTTTGTTCCCATGGTAGGATCCTCCCACTGAAAAGAAAAGATGTCCTGACTCTCCTCAGCCAAAGGACAAACCCAAAAATCATCTTTAAGATCTATTACACTGAACCACTGATGTGAAGGTGGAACCTTACTTTAGAGAGTGTATAGGTTAGGAACCATGGGATATCAGTCAACAGTCCTTTTATTCACTTCTCTCAGATCCTGTACCAGTCTGTAGGTACACCACTTGATTTCCTAATGGGTAGAATCAGGGTAATGTGAGGAGACATTCATGATTCCAGGGTTGCGTCCTGATCTTACAGTCAATAATGGGTTGTAACCTTCCTTGCCCTTCCAAGGAGATAGGATACTGACGAACTTGGATTGGGCAACTTTCATCAGTTATTGTAATTGCAATGGGCATCATGTCCAGTTTTCCCTGATTCTTGGGTCCTGCCCATACAATTGGGTTTATTTTCTTTTCATCATCTCCTTGTAATTTGAACAGTTTCACTACCATTTCCCCTTCTATTGGTAACACCCCAATTCCTAATTGTACTTGCAAATCCCTCCCAAGGAGATGATCCTGCTCCCAGTACCAATAATATGTCTCCCATTCCTGTTTTATGACTCCCATCAAAGGTTACCTGTTTGATAACAGGCACCTGAAAACCTTCTCCTTTTGCTCCTGTTACCTGCAAAGACTCTCGGCTCTCCTCACATCCTTTTGGAATCTTCTGTACACATGTTCTCTCAGCTCCTGTGTCAACTAAAAACTCAAAAAACTTCTTCTCTGGGGGGAAATAAGTATAGGGTTATCAAGGGCTCATGATGATATTTTGTCCCCAGAAAATAGAGCCCCTGACACCCCTAGTCCTCTGTCTCATTTTGTGCTTCTCTATACACTTCTAAATTCCTTATACTTTGAGGACAATCCCTCCTCAAATGTCCCTTTGTCCTCAAATGTCCCTCCTCAAATGTTCCTTTGTTCTACAATAAGAACACCTGAAATTCTGATCTTGGTTTGTTGTTGTCTTGGTTTGGAAAGACAGGAGTCTGCTAAGGAAGGCAGCAGCCTCCCCTGACGTGGAGAATGTAAACCCTCCCCACCCCTCCGAATTGCTATAAATTTTAAATTAAGGGGGCTTTCAGGCAAAAATATGAGAGCAGGAAATAAGAGTTCTTTAATAGGGAAAAGAAAAAAAAAAGGATAAAATAAACAATGCAGTCCACTAGGACAACAATGACCAAGTCAGAACCCAACCTGACACCCTATAGGTCAGGGTTGGTGCAGTCCAATTGGAAATGTGGCTGCAGTCCTCCTGAAGTATCAGGTGTGGTTCTGTTGGAGCAAGGGGAATCTGTACAGAAGGATGTTTTCTGCCTCTGAAGATCCAGTGGAAGGAGGGGCAGCTGCTGTTTCTCTGGGGAATCCCGTGGAGAAAGCCATGCTGGTGTCTCAAAAATTTCTGGATTATATCTGGGTAGCAATGCTTGGCTCCTCCCTCTGGGCAGAGCATCTCACAATGGGATGTTACAGTTCTTATCAATCATGCAGTGACATTCAATAGTCTGTTATCAGCAGATGTCCCCTCCCCAGGGAGGTGTGATTGTGGTCACTCAAAGAGAGAGATAAAGCAAACTGCCCACTTGACAAAGGTAATCTGCCATACAGATGGTAATGGAAAACAACTTGCATTGCAATCTTCAACAGTTGTTCTCACTCCACTATCCAAATCTCTACTTCTTTGAGGACAATCCCTCTTTAGATGTCCTTTTCCCTTACAATAAAAACACATGAAGCCTTGATCTTGTTCTGTTGTTCCTGCTCCACCCTGCCTATCACTGTCCCTGAATATCCTTGGTTGACATCCCCCTCTATCCTTTTGAGGAGTCCTACTCCTAACAGATCGACTTCCTTCTCTTATTGCTGCCACCATAACCTTGGCTTTTGTCTTTGCCCTCTCCTCTTCTCTTCCCACATAAGCCTTCTGAGCCTCTCTCAACAGTTCATTCAATCCTTGTTCCTGCCAATCATCAAGCTTTTGTAATTTCTTCGGATATCTGGCCAGGCATGCATGACAAAACTAACCTTTAATAGTGTCTTGCCAGCTGCTGATTCCCAGTTGATGCCAGAGTTCTGTCTCACATTCCTTCCGAGTCTTTCCTCCATGGGGGCTTCGTCCTTCCACTGTCATTCCATCAAAAGCTTTACTCATGTTTTGATTTTGTGGAGCAGCCTCCTTTATTCCTCTAATTATCAATGTTCTATATTCCATATTTCATCTCCCCTCCTTGTTGTTGTGGTTCCAGGGGGGATGTTGGATGGGCATCTTTTCTTCCCCATTCTGTGGTCCATTCTGGTGCTCTCTATCCCAGATTCCTATACCTGCTATCCTGATCATTTGCCTTTCCTCTGGGGTAAATAGTATGCCTAGGATTGCATTTTGTCCCACGTATAGGTGTTCGATCCTAAAAACTGATCCACCTGTTCCAACAAACCAATAGGGTCATCTAACAATCCTTTAAACTCTTTCTTAAAAGCCTGCACTGCAGAAGAGTTGAGAGGAGCACTCACAAACCCCATCCTCCCCTTGCGCCCCACCCACCAGTACTTCTCTAAGGGGATATACCCCGACTTGATGATTCTTGTTCTCATTCTCACACCTTGATTTTGCTTTACTTCTGGTATTCTGGCTAGGCTCATCTAGGGTTACCACCTTCTCTGGGGACACTGGTACTTCTGGGGATATTGGTGCACTTTGGGCAATAAGGTAGGCTGGTACTGCTGGAAGTACCAGTGCATCCGGAGCCATGGGAAACGGCAGAGGTAAGTTATCTAGAGGATCCCATTCCTTTTTCTGTGACTAAAGGTTTTGACCTCTAAGGGAAAAAATCTCCCCTTTCCAGCAGGGCACATATTCACCTTCCTCCTGATTGTATGGTTCTTTGGCATTAACGTGTATTTGCAGGGCTTGGCAAATCCACCCCTCAAGTGACCCACACTGAGGCTAAAAGATATGATCGGGTCGTATGTCCTCCTTTGTCCACTCTATCATGCAGTACCGTATAATTTTTACCTTATCCTTCCCCTCGTATCAGGGGGATGGTCCCATTTTAATTCCAGGGGGCTATCTGATGGCATATTCCTAGGTACCCTCCTAATTTCTTCCTTAGGCTTTTCCCTGCTCTTTCCCTGTCCCATGTTATTACTTTGGGACTACCTTCTGCTTCTCCTCCTGCCTCTGCCCTGTTGTCTAGCAGTTAGATTTCCCCTTGGGATCCTCCTCCCCCTCACTGCCCCTTTGCCTGGTAACCAAGCCCCCTCTTCAGGGCTCCCCTGGGGCTGCACTCCTCCCTCTGTGGCTCGTCGTATCCCCTCTGCCTCCCGATGTGTGCTTAATCACTACTGTGCTTGCTCTGCACATCCTGCACGCTTCCACTGCGTCTGTGCCCTCCGCACATCCCACATGTTCCTGCTGTAGTGGCCATCACCTTGCCTTCCGTGCCTCCCCACCACTGGGGTTTCCCTGCTCCCTCTCTTCTGCCTCTGGCCTCCTGGGGTTTCCCTGCCTCCTTCCTGAGTGTCCTGCCTCCCAGGGTTTCCCCACCTTTGTCCTTTGTGTCCTGCCTCCTCGGGTCTCCCTGCCTTCATCCCAATTGTCCTGCTGCCTGGGGTCTCCCCGCCTTCATCCCAAGTGCTCTGCTGCCCAGGGCTTCCCCACCTCCCTATTACCTAGCGCCAGAGACTCCTGCCTCTCCAGCTACCTGCCCAACTGTCCAGTGTCCCCTTGTTCCGATGGACTCTGGTACAGGTCCTGTGTGAGGCTACTGGAGCTGTGGCTCCCACACCCAGATTAGGGGCACTGGCCAAACCTCTCCTGTCTGCTCGTGTCAGGTCTCCATGCATGTAAAAAAAAATTACCACAGCAAAAAGGAGGAATTTTACCTTTGCTTTATGGGTTCTCCTCATTCCCAGTTATCCAGCTAGAGTCCAAGGGCCCACCAGAGGTGTGGGATGGGCCCCCAAAATCAGTGAGGCCGGCCTTCCCACTTAAGTGACCTGAGGGGTCTTCATAATCAGTGGAAATATCCCTGACGAGTCACCCCAAAATTGTTAGAAATGACTCAGACCCCAGGTGGGAATGACTAAATAAAATTTAATTAGAACCCGATAAGTTACAAAGCAAAGAAGGGACAGCGCTAGGAGCATAGCGACACTCTCTCTGCTCACCAGAGGCTCAGCTCACAAAATGGCATCTTTGCCTTTTATATGCTCCAGGTTGCATCAGCCACATTAGTATTCATACACAGTCCTTCTATGTCCTCCCAGCGCTTCCCACAGTCCATGGCTTTGCCCATATATATATACTTGGCTCCTCCTAGGGTCCATGACCTCATTCTTATAAGTAGATTTGGCTCCTCCCAAGGTCTGTCTGTTAGGCCTCTGTGCCTCTCCTTGGTGGAGCCCCTCTTGCATCTTGATTGATGGTGAGATGTTACCCTGATGTGGGGAATACAAGCACAGAGAGCTCCCAAAGCCTCAAACATACAAGCTTGGAGATAGAGATGGATACAGGGTTTGACCTAAGACCTTGGAGAAGGCTTGAAGATTTAGAATAAAAAATTGAAACTGACACAAAGTAAGAATAAAGATTTGTAGTTTAAGCAGAAAAATGTTTTATGCAAGGAGAAATATGCTTCATGTAAGCGAATAAATATGTTATGCAAGATAGTAGAAAATTTTAGTCTAGTAATGGAACTTGTTATAGAGTTAGTAAAAAGTAGAAGATAGAGCAATAAGTTTCTGTAGAGTTATATGATTGGATAAAAAAAGGGTTACAGCATTACAGCAAAATAGTATAAAAAGTAGCAACGAATGATTGTTTTATGAAGATGCTAGTGAGCTTTGTGGAAGTAGCTGATTGGATAAGAAATTTATAAAAGATGTTGTAACTAGAATTAAAACAGCTTCTGGTGTGATGGTGTTGGATGCAACAATGTTATGGTCTCACCTTCCATGAGACTGATTTTGCAATAAACCATCTTTTAATCACCTCATCAGCTGACCCCGTGTACTCTGTATCCCAAACAATTGTTGCCCACCATGTGAGGAAGAACACTTTTTGTCTCAGTTTGGGACCACCCCAGAGGACAATTAAAAGGCTGCTGAAAGGAAGCAGATTCTGTGGAATATGTACACCTGAGATGAGGGTGAGTCGAGCCCTATTTGGTTGCTGAGAGGCAGAAGAATAACTGTGCTTGCTGGATCAAGCCCGGCCTGAGCTCCACTTGGATCACTTGTGAAGAGAGCACAGGTGAGCTCTGGGGAACAGGACAAGAGATGTCCGAAGAACAGAGAAACGTTTATACCTGTTTAAAAATCCTGATAAGATCTAATTCCCATGCCATACCTAAGCAAGAACTTAAAAGATCTTTTAAGCTGGGTACAAAAAAATTTGCAATTGCAGATCTTGAGTCCGCTTTTACTATGTCTCTTTGGGATGCTGTTGGAGTTAAATTTTATGATGCAATCTCCCATTGAGATTTTACAGCTGCTAAGTTGCTCCCAGTGTGTCATGTGCTTACTGAGATATTCAGCAAGTAGTCTAGTCCAGCTGCACCTTTTGTAACTCCTTCAGCTCCACAGAGCCCACTGCTGGCCACTGTGGCTGTGCCTGCTTGGCTGCACCCCTGCCTTGGGTGTGCTTCCCTCCTGCCTCTGCTCCTGCTGCCCTGGCAGCAGCTGTGCTGCAGCTGCAGCTCCAATTATGCTGCCCTTAGCTGCTTCTAACACCTCAGAGGAGGGAAAGATGAGAAGGAGCTTGGAACTTTTAAACAGATTATGGGGGTGCAGGAGCCAGAAAATGATCATACTTCTGAAGAAGAAATTGATCTGCTAGACTCTGGTCCCACAGACCCAGATTTAAAACTTGACTTGTTCCCTCCTGACCCTAGAGATTCCCCGTTCCTTTCCAAATCAAAGGATTTTTCAGAAAACAATTTAAAATTGACTGATTGGGCTGAAACATGGTGCAAAGCAATAAAAGAAAGAAACTTTGACTTAGCGCATGACTGGCTCCTAGCTATGCCAGTGAGGTACGGCAGGCAGAACATAAATCCAAGCCAATGACACATGACGAGATTAAAGACTTGCAAAAAGCTATTAAAGACAATGGCTTAGGGTCACCATATTTTAAACAGCTGTTGAAAGGCATTTATGGTAATTATGATTTAACACCTTATGATTGTCATTATGTCTCATCCATCATTCTAACGGACTCGCAATATGTTTTGTGAGATTTAAAGTGGAGAAGGCTTCTTAATAGGATGATAAAAAATTATGCAGGAGGTGCAAATGCTGCTCTTACAATTGCCCATCTGGCTGGAGGTTGGCCTCCCAACAGAGCAGAGGATCTAGCAGTTGAATTACCTAGGGTTGTGCTTGCTGACACTAAAGATGCTGCTCGTAAGGCTATCCTGCAAGTTCAGCTGGCAGGGAGCCCTGAAGGGGTCTACACACAAAGAAGGCAAGGAATGTCTGAGCCATTAACCACCTTCATAGATCACTTAACACAGGCCATTGAAAGGCAGTCTGATGACAATTTAGTCCTTCCATGTATGCTTGTATGCTTTGTAATCTTGCCTTTGCAAATGCTAATGAAGAATGTAAAAGATTATTTGTGCCTTGGCTGATATACAGCCAGACCTGCCTCAGATGGTTGAAGTTTGTAGTAAAATAGGCAGTCCACAGCATATAGCTACAATACAAGCAGACACTTTAGGAAAGAGACTTGCCTTTGCACCACAGGCAGAAGTGATAGACCACTAACTTATAAAAACCCTCACTGCTCTTAACACCTCAACAGAATACTTTTAAGGCAGTAATGCAAGCAGAGACTGTTAAAAAAGTATGCTACTGATGTGGAAAGCCTGGACATGTAATGGAAAGCTGCTTAGAGCCCACAGAAAGCACAAAACCACTTACTTTTTGCCCTAAGTGCAGGAAAGGAAGATACTATGTAAGTCAATGCCACTCAAAGTTTGATGATTCTGGGAAGCCTTCGTTGGGAAAGTTCTGGAAGTTTCGTTGGGAAACTCAAAAGTGAACGTGCAGCAGCACTGTGTGACAACACCAGTGTAGTGGCAGCCCAACAACCCGAAAACTTCATAAGGGCAAATCAAACTGGAAACTTCAGCCAGATACCATTTATGAAATGATCAGTAATTTTGCAAGCAGCCCCAAGTTGTTGCCCCCAGAGGCACAACGTGAACTGGCAACTTCCAAATTAATACTTTTTATGAATGAGATTCATGCTGCAGTTCCCACAGGAGTTACTGGAAAATTGCAGAAAAGACAAGATTTTTTAATTATGGGGAAAGATAGAAACTGCTTTCTAGGACTTGTTGTTTATACAACCGTTGTTTCAGCTAACTGTAATGAAGAACTTACAGTCTTAACTTAAGCATATCAACCACCATCAGTAATTCCAGAAAAGACTCCAATGGTAACAGCTATTGCTTTACCAGCTAACCTGGCTGAGTGAGTTTGGTTAACAAAATGCCAGTCACCACCTGAAAGCTCTGACATGGAGACTGATGTCTTTTGGATAAAGTGCATAGGCCATGATCAACCACAGATGACCTGCTACTGATGCATAATAAGCAGACAATTACAATTACAGGCTTGCAAGGCACTGGCACAGATGTTCCAATTATATCTCACATGTTTTGGCTGAGAGATTGGAAGTTAATAACACTCTCTCACAGTGATTGGGGGAGCCAAAATACGATTACAGAGTGAACATATGATTACTGTTACAGGGCCTGAAAGGAAAACAGCAGCCGTGTGTCCTTTTGTCATACAAAAACCCATCATGGTGTGGGGAAGAGACCTGCTGTCCCAGTGGGGAACAAAAACAGAAATGAGTTTTTGATGGGGCCACGACAGCACTCACCCCTCTAAAGCTGTTGTGGGAAACCAGCAATCCTGTTTGGGTGGACCTGTGGCCCCTAGAAGATAAGAAACTTAGTGCTCTTAAAAAATTGGTAGATGAACAACTGCAAAAGGGCCACATCAAACAAAAAAACAGCCCCTGGAATTCACCAGTATTTGTCATACACAAGAAAAACTCTGACTCTTGGAAATTGCTTCATGATCTTAGAAGAATTAATGAAATTATAGAAGACATGGGACCTCTACAACCGGGACTTCCTTCTCTTTAAACGATCTCAAGAGATTGCCCTCTTGTTATCATCAGTCCAAAAGATTATTTTTTCAATATTCCACTTCATCCAGAAGATGCCCCTCTTTTTGCCTTTTCAGTTTTAAGCATCGATAGACAAGAGCCTTTGCAAAGATATCACTGGGTAGTTCTCCCTCAAGGGATGAAGAAATCACCCACTATTTGCCAATGGTTTGTAGCACGAGCCTTGTCTCCAGCTTGACAGAAGCATCCTCAAGCCATGATTTTACATTATATGGATGATTTGCTTGTTGCAGCACCAACACAAAAGAGATGGAAGACGCTCATGACTGCATAATCACAGAAGGTCAAAATGCTAGACTAGAAAATCTTACATGAAAGATAAAAGAATCCTCACCATCAAAGTATTTAGGATGGAAAATAACAGGACAGTAAATTATGCCACAAAAAATACAACTTCAGACCCGTGTTAATACTTTGCAAGATTTACAGCAACTTTTAAGAGAAATCAATTGGATTAGACCTGTCTTAGGGATTACTAATGATGAACTTGTACCACTTCTTGATTTGTTGAGAGGAAACTGTAACATTAAATCTCCTAGAATTTTTACACCTGAAGCTCAAAAAGCCCTTTGAAAAGTTACTGAAGCTCTTCAACAAAGACAAGCACACTATTGTGTAATGCCACAACCCTTTTTTCTTGCAGTATAAGGAGAAAAAAATGCAGTTTTATGGTCTCATATTTCAATGGGACACTTCTGAAAAAAGATCTTTTGCTGATAATAGAGTGGATTTTTTTACCTTACATGTCCCTAAAAATTTTTTACAACATTAGAAATGATGGCTCAGATCATAATCAGAGCCAGAGCAAGATTGCTAACTACAGCAGACAAGATTTTTTTGTGATTTACCTTCTTTGAAAAAGAAATATTTTGATTGGGCTTTACAACATTCAGAAGACTTACAAAATGCATTGCTAAATTATTCAGGTGTTTGTTTAATTTGATTACAGATTCTGTTTATGTTGCTACTGTGGTCAGAAGAATAGAAGGATCAGTTTTAAAAATTGTTAATAATGATAACCTGTATCGTTATCTCACATGGCTTTACTAAATTTTACAACAGAGAACTAACAAATATTTTGTTTCCCATATTGGGGCACATTCTTTGCTTCCAGGATTTTTAGCAGAAAGAAATGCAAGAGCAGACAAATTAACAATAGTTGTTGCAAATACCATACCCAATATTTTTGAACAAGCAAAATTGAGTCATGACTTTTTTCATCAAAATCCACAAGCACTTATGTGAATGTTTTGTATTTCTAAAGATCAAGCAAAAGCTATTATAAATGCTTGCCCTGATCGTAAACTTGTGCAGCTTCTCATGTCCACAAGAACTGTCAACCCACAAAGGTTGCAAAGCTTTAATTATGACAGACAGATATCATCAAATATCCATCTTTTGGGAAATTTAAAAACATTCATGTCAGTGGACACTTTTCAGGTGCAGTTTTTGCTTCCTTACATACAGGAGAAACTGCCAATTATGTTTGTCAACATTTTTTGCAAGCATTTGCTTCCTTAGGTGTACCTCAAGAAATAAAACCAGACAATGGTCCTGCACATACAGCTCAAAAATTGGCCACATTCTTGATGGATTGGGGTGTTTGCCACACTTTTGGTATTCCTTACTCTCCCACGGCTCAAGTGAAAGAGCACATCACACTTTGGAACGTGTCTTGGATAAACAAAAAGGGGGAGTAACACCGGCAACACCACAGATGCGATTGAATAAACCTTTATGTCTTTAATTTTTTAAACAGCTCTTTTGCAGAACCTGACCCACTAATTTTTCATCATTTTTCTAATAGCCCACAGGCAAAGTTGAAAGAAAATCCTTTCATTTTAATTAGAAACAGGACAAATTGAGGGTCCATTTCCTTTAATAACCTGGGGCAAAGGGTATGCTTGTGTTTTGACAGGTAGAGGACCTAAGTGGATTCCAGCAAAGGACGTAAAGCCATATCATGTGCAAAAACACGCTGACAACCCCGCAAGCAGAGAAATAAGCAGGCAGACGAGTGGAACAGAGACTACATCTAGCAATGCATACATGAGCAACAAGGAACCAGGGAATCCTGTCTCATCTATACTGACCAAAGGCCAGAAGAAAAAGAGGGGGAGACCAAAGAAACAGCTACAGAAGATAGTGGGAACAGAGCCATTATCCCACAGGGTGACACTAGCTGTAAAAACACAGCTAGTAAGAAAACCACGAGGAAGGCCAAAAGGAAGCAAGAAAGTGACTGTTTTAACTGGGGGAATGTGGAGCTAAATCAAATTATATGCTTATGTCTTTTTATTTTGTTTGCTTTTAATAGCGCAAGTTTTATCATTAGGCAACCCAAAACAAATGTTTGGGTGACTTTAGCTAATGCATCAGGCTTAGACACCATATGCTTAGCCACTACAACCCCAGAAAATCCATTTTCAACTTGCTTAGTAAGGCTGCCCGTGGACATAGGGCCAATAAAAGAGAAAATTATTTGTGTTTTAAGAGGTAAAAGTGCTGGCAGCACATGGGATTGGGATCACAACTCTGTAGACGCTTGGAATTATTGGGCAGGAGAACTTTCTCGAACATCCTTAGAGCGTCAGGAGATTGATCTCCTTGGCTCAGTAAAAATGGATTTTTGTATTAAGTTCAGGTACACAGCGAAAGAGTCATGGCTGATTAAAGATTTTTCTCCCTGTCACCAAGTGTATAACCCAATTTCTTGGGGAAATTATACTTGTCCAGTACAAAGGTCTATTGACACACCTTTACAGTTGCCCCAAGGGATGTTTCTTATCTGTGGAGATAGAGCCTGGCCTGCCATTCCATCACACATCATAGGTGACCCGTGTAGCTTGGGGAGACTTACTTTGCTAACACCAAGTATGAAAATGATCACTGACAATAAATGCAGAGGTGAGAAGTTTGTTCATCAATATGAATCAGATTGTAAAGATTATTTTAAACCCTTGGAGTTTAGGAAAAAGGTTTTCAGCATCTGTACTTTTACCTCAACTTGCCTCTGCAGTAGTGTTAAAGCAACTAGATCTAATAGGCTGTTGGCTAAGTAAACAAACCTGTAGGAATGTGACCTCTGTTGATGGAGTGACCAAATTATTCTTTGTCTGCTTAAAAAGGCAAAAAGCCCAGAAGTTTCTCTCCTCAATTTGTTAAAAAGACACCTCTTAGGACCTTTGGGACTTCATCTCAAACCTGGGGCTGCCCAATTGGACAGAGGCCAAAAGGTCCTGCCTCGGTAATTCACTAGGAAAGAAGAGAACAAAGGAAATAATCACTATTGTGGAGTGTTTTAGCAGGAGCAAGAACCTCTTGTGAAGCGGTCCAGCTGGAGAAAGATTGTCCTTCTTGGACGTCCCGGCTGGCTATCCAGCACCACTAGCAGTAGGGGGGCACTATCCCAATCTCCGTGGTTCAGGACAGCACCTAAGGCAAACGCTCTGTGCCGTGACAGCAGTGTTACCTTGTGGCAGGACGTGGCTTGGCTTATGGCTACAGTCAGCCGAAATAAGAAGAGAGCGCTCTCCAGCTGTGGTGAATCCAGGTTTATTGAGTCCCAGGGGAAACCGACAACCGAAGAGAGCGAGGGAGGGGTTGCAACAGCTTATAAGGAGGGAGGGACACAGGGGAGGAGTCAGTCCTTGGACGAATAGGGTTCCAGAGGGGAGTGGGATACAAAAGATTGACTTAGGGAAAACCCCAATGGGGATAACTTGGGGGTAGGGGCCCCGGCCCCTGAGCCAATCACTTGACCCTCTAGCTGGAAGTTTCTAGAGAGTTCTAGAGAGAAGGGAGGGAGCGCCAAGTGACGGACAGGGCACCGGGGAGTGATTTGAGAAAGGGTACATAAATCTCCAAGGCAACTGGGGAGGAGTTGGGATAGCTGGCAGCAAAAAGGAGGGAAGGGAGAACCAGGGCAGAACCATTGCATGATAGGGGGAACAGAACAGTCCAACTTATACAGACACAACACAACACTCTTGCCCCTGGCTCAGTTTTTCTCTGAAAGAGCTTTGTTATTTTGCCTTTTATTAAAACTTTTTCTGTTTCCAACACTACCTCAGAAGCCACCCTGCTAATTTTATGCCATTTGAGGTAGCTGAGCTATCTCAGGTGTGATAGGTTCTCTGAGAGCTCATAAGATCTGGCTCAAGGAGAAACCTATCACAAACCAATGCTACTTCTCTCATATTAAATGATTTGTTAGCACTTGTCAAATGATTTGTTAGCACTTGTCAAATATGCAACTCTGCAAAACAGGGCGATTGATTTTCTCTTATTGGCACATAGTCATGGATGCAGAGATTTTGATGGAATGTGTTATATGAATCTGTCTGATCATTCAAAATCCATCCATAAAAGCATATAGCAATTGAAAGAAGGTGTATCCAAAATTAAGGTTGATGATAAAACTTGGTTAGATGATCTGTTCAAGAGATGGAGTTTCGCACCTTGCCTGAAACAACTTCTAAACATAGGCATGTATATATTAATTGACATAGTAGTTGTGCTAATAATGGTGCCTTGCTTGCTTCAATGTGTCTGGCAGATGTTCGATAAAGCTGTTAAGGGAGTATTTGTGGTTTGACAGAAAGGGGTAGATGTAGGGAATACAAGCACAGAGAGCTCCCAAAGCCTCGAACATACAAGCTTGGAGATAGATGGATAGAGTGTTCAACTTTGGAGAAGGTTTGAAGGTTTAGAATACAAAAGTGAAACAGACACAGAGTAGGAATAAAGATTTGTAGTTTGAGCAGAAAAATATTTTATGCAAGGAGAAATGTGCCTCATGTAAACGAATCAATATGTTATGCAAGATAGTAGAAAATTTTAAAGTCTGGTAATGGAACTTGTTATAGAGTTAGTAAAAAGTAGAAGATAGAGCAATAAGTTTCTGTAGAGTTATGTGATTGGATAAAAAGAGACGTATTGCAGCAAAATCATATAAAACAGCAAGGAATGATTGTTTTATGAAGATGCTAGTGAGCTTTGTGGAAATAGCTGACTGGATAAGAAATTTATAAAAGATGTTGTAACTAGAATTAAAACAGCTTCTGGTGTGATGGTGTGAACAGAAAACGGTTCAAAACCAAACTGGAACAACAAAAGTATGTGTCAAAAGAATTGTAAACCTTAACAAAACTTCTTCCCACCATACTTAATAACTCCTCCTTATTGGCATGAGCCAATTACTACACCTTATTCATAACATCACTGAGCTTCATTGCTTCCCAGGCATTGGGAACCTCACTGAGTCCTCTCTCTGCTCCAGAGATGGGCCTGCCTCACTTTTCTGGGAGCAAGGACAGGACATGGGTTAAATTCCCAGCAGAGAACCTGCAGAGCAAGAGGCCAAGCACCTGACTTGCTCCTACTGCAATCTGCTGCCAGCCCTCTTCTTTGGGTCTGTGGAAGCACCAAGAATTGTCCTCCTTGGCCTAATCCTCTTGCACTCTTCACCCTGCACATCACATCGCTGACATCCTGCTCTTCCACATCCATCCTCACAGATCCCTGGAATCCTTTGGGCTCTTCCTCACCTGCTGTGAGCTGGTTCTTGTCACTGCCTACCTCTTGGAGTCACAACAGAGCAAAGACACCATCCAGGTTATCCTAAATGGTCCAACTGGAACCTAACAGACTGCTCTGGAGAGCCAGAGTTGTAAGACTTGAGTTTAATGACTTAGCCCTTGAGATTACATGGAAAACTAAGCCATTCCTGAGAAAGGATTCCCACCAGCTGTTTCTGACCTGTCTGTTGCTCAGCTCCTGCTCTCAGTTGGTCATGAAAATAGAAACTGAACTACTTGGCACTATTCCCACGTCTCTGAAAGTTGGAAACTGGAAGCTGAAGCAGTGGTTCCAGTTTTCCTTTTGTCATGGTTTGACACTGGCCAAATGCCAGGCCTGAAAGTCATTTGCTTACCCTCTCCTGCTACTGTTGAGCAGAGGAGAGGGAAAAAATGAAGGGCTCATGAATTGAGATAAGGACTGGGAGGAAAAAAACCACTAAGGGCAAAACAGGTTTAAATTTAAAGGTATAAAGTATATTTATTATTAACAGAGTTGGAAGAGGAGAATGAGAATTAAAAGAAGCCTTTAAACCACATTTTTCCTCCCCCAGCCCCTCCCTCTTTCCCATGGACAGCGTGGGGAGACAGGGTGTGGAGGTTTTGGTCAGTTTTTCACTTGAGATCTTCTGTTAGCCCAGGGAACAGAGTTTTTTCTCTGCTATGCTGTGTGGTCCTTCCCACAGGCAAACAGTCTTCCCAAAACTGCTGTGGTGTGGCTCACTTATCCATGGGCATGTAGTCTTATAATGATAGGCTGCTCTAGTTTGGAAGCAAGGACCCTCTCTCTCTATTTGGGTCTCCCACTGGATTACAGCTTTCTCTGGCATCCACCTGCTCCAGTGTGAGCCCTTTTCTCATGGACTGTAAGTGAATTTCTGCATCCCCTGTGGACTTCACGCATTACAGGGGGACAGTTAGTTTCACCATGGTCCTCACCCTGGCTTGCACAGGAACCTTGGCTCCGACACTTGCAGCACCTCCTCCCCCACTGACCTTGGTGCTGCCATGTTGTTTTCTCTCACATGTTCTCACTTCCTCCTCTTCTCTGACTAGAAAAAAACCTGCTACTTGTAGGTACTCTTGCCAAGAAGTCCCTCTAATTCTTGCAAGATCCTGCAGTGCAGAGAAGCTGATCTCCTAGGTTCCCTGATCTAGGTTCCACATCAGGGAATTGCTTGCCCCGTTTCCCTTAGTGGCTAGTTGGCCTGGCTGTCATTGCGTGGGCAGTGGCCGCCACGGCGCTGGCACCATTTAACACCTCTCCTCATGCGGGCATCGGGAAGGGGAAGACACTGCCCTGCACTTCTGTCTGCACTGGTTGGCTAGGGGTGCCCAGGCAGGCAAGGCTCACCACAGGCCACACCAGCAAGGCAGTGCCTCCCCACCACTGGAGAAAAACTGCCCCTGTGTGCTGTTTTGACTTTCTTCTTAAATGTCATCACAGAGGCATTAGCAACCTCTCTAACTGGGCCCTGCATGTCCATCTTCAGAGCCATCAGAGGCTGGCTCTTTCAGAAATGGTGGAAGCTTCTTGCAGCTTCTCACAGAAGCTACTCCTGTGGCCCTCTCCCACTACCAGAAACCATGCTGCACCACATAAACTCACCTTTTCTTTTGAATATTCCAAAACCTCCACTCAACAAAATGGAAAAGTAGATATAAATAAAAGCTTTATATTTTATTAATATAATGGAACTTTTCACAAAAAAATAACACCCAAGGAAACAGAAACCCAAAGCTGGTGCAGCCTCTAAAAGGCAAACTCTTTCCTTCTATATGTGTGAGGGGAAGGGGACAGTGACAGCCCAAAGAGAACAAAAACCCCTCAGGAATCTAGGCGGGATTTCTTCTCCTTCCTACTGATGTCAACCCCTTTTCTTTTCTGCATGGTCGATTCACTGCTGGTGCTTGTTTCACTTTGGCTGATTTTCTCTTCCAAAGGCTTGGAAGCCTGTGATAGCCCAAGAAATAAAAGAGTTGTGAATAATTTAATTTTACAGCCATTGGAATGCCCTGTGCTCCACCAAGGTCAGAGCCAATTGTACTCTGGCTCTTACGCAGTGAGCCTTTGTTATTTTGCTCCCACTGCTGGGATTTTTAGGAAGGGGGATGACAGGAGAGCAAGATAATGGCTGAGCAGGGCAGTAGAACACACATAGATGAGCCACGTTGCTCCAGGGCTCTGTGTGTTGTTGCAGGGATGGCTTCACTCTGTGCCCTCCTGACAGCCACAGTTAACTTGGAAATGCATTCAGAGCTGGAGCAGTGAGCATGGATCCTACAGGGAAGATATCCCCATCCCAGAAAGGTTGTTACCCAAATCAGGTGCAAGGGAGGAAAGGCACCTAGGGAAGGGAGAAGGCCCAAAGGTAACTGATTTTTGGGCAGAGGCTTTGATCTGCTTAAGTGTGATTTTATTTTTATGAGACTCATTGGTGAGGTGACAGAGAGAAAAGGAGGCAGGAGGAGAGGAAGGATGATGGGAGGAAGGCTGAACTCCATCAGGGAATAGGGAGACCGGTCAGTGAATGGATGAGCAGGTGGAGAACAGGCACAGGTGGGCATCAGGCACAGGTGGGCATCAGGCACAGGTGGGCATCAGGCACAGGTGGGCAGGGAACAGAGCTGAAGGAGAACAGGGCTACAGCATCCCTAGGAAGGGTTCATCCATCTGTCCCTCCTCCTCCTTGAGCAGCCTGGCAGTTATTAGTGAATGAGCACATTTAATTGGAAGGAGAGAATGTAATGAGCTTAAAAAAATTTCATGAAATTAAATACAGATCCAAAACACAGAGCAGAAGGTGAGGAAGGAAAGAACAAAGCAACTGTGAAAGGGAAACAGACAAAAGGACTGTAGACCAAGAGGGAGCCATACCAAGTGAGCAGAGCATGAGCCTTACCCTTGGCTGCCCTGCGTATTTCTCGGTCCACTCCCTGGCATTGAGCAGGAACAGCTGCTTGTTGTACTTGTACTCCGAGGACTAAATGGGAAGAGCAAGACAAGACAGAGATTTGATTGAATACATGTCACTGAGAAGCTGGGACCAAGTCTGGCTTTAGGACTCCTAAACCAGACTAAAACTGCAACAAGCATGAAGTGTAAAATTCATTTAGCTTGCTTGAAGAACTTGTGCTGCCATTTGCACTGAAGATAGTGGCTTGAAGACAAGACCATGACCATCTCTTCTGGCCTCAGCTGCCTCAGGGAAGCCCAGGGATGCCCCAGCTGATCCAGGTCAGGCCATGCCCCAAGTGTGTCAATCCAGAGTGAGTGAAGCAGAAGTTGAGCCTAAGTCCAGCCCCCCACTCCCTCCCACCCATGTCCATGGCCAGGAGAGAGGGAGCTCACAATATTGGCCATGAGAGGATCGTCAGGGTTGGGCTCTGCCATCAGCAGCTGGATGGAGGTCAGCAGGGTGGAGATGTTCAGGGAAGGCCTCCATGCACCCTGTAAGGAAACAGGACGAGAGCAGCAGCTCGGAGAAAGAAACCAGCACACGGCAGCCCAGAAACACCTCAGAACCTACAGCACTTCAACACAACCTGCTCACAGTTGCCTTGGGACTTCCAGCACCTAACGCCCCATGGAACACACCAGACCCACTCTCAATACAAGGCTCCAAGGAAGCCCAACTGACAACCAGGGCAGTGGTCATGGCTCCAAGGCTGCCAGAGCTCAAGGAACATTTGGATAAAGCTCCCAGGCACACAGTGGGACTTTGGGCTTGTCCTGTGCAAATCCAGCTTGTGGCCCTGATGATCCTTCCAATTCAAGAGATTCCATAATTCTACGGGCTGTACCCTGCACATCTCTGCTGTGTTGGGGCAACTCATTTTCAGACATAATGCCTTTTGACTCCAATCTTTAAAGCCTTGGAAACTTATATGGAACAAAAACCATCATGTTCTGGCTCTAAACAAAGAAGATGCCACTTAAAACTTCATTCCCTGCTCCCTGTAAATAAGTCAGGAGCAAAGAGACATTCAATCAGGCTTTTACAAGAAGCAGATAAGGAGTTCATTATCCTGCCCAGGCTCACTTACCCACACCCAAGCACTGTTTTACCTTCGGTGGTAACTTAAGAACATCCAGGCAAATCCTTCCAGCAGAGTCGATGTTGGGATGGTAGATGGGGGTCAGGAAGCGAATCTTTGGCGGCTCAAACGGGTACCTGAAGGGATAAGCATTAAGAAACAAAAGTTGTTATATCTGTAGGACCAGCTGTTTTGTCACCCAAGCAATGCCATAATTTCCTCCTCCCAGCCTACATGACACCCTTCCTCAAAAATCTTCAGAGGCAGTGCTCTGCCTATGCTGCTTCCAGCTGTGTCAGACTAACACTTCCCTGGGTAGCCTTCCACAAGGGGAAGAACATAAGAAACTTTGTACTGATGAACAAGCTCTTTCCAGAAAGCTTTGAGACAGTATGATGAGGCAAAAGTCATATCATTGCACTTTTAGGTTTTTAATCACACATCTTTGATGTTCAATGCAAAATAAGTATCAGCTACTATAAAAATTGCATTCCTTAAAAAGAGGGTCTCAATTCCTTGTTGAGAGGATGAAGACTCATGTCAGTATTTACAGCAAATACCTTATATCAGTTTACTAATACTTAAAGCAGGACTATACCAACTATTTAATCAGAGAATCAGTCTGGTTTACATTAGAAGGAATCTTAAAGCACATTTCACTCTACCCCCGGCCATGGGCAGGAACCTTCCACTAGCCCAGGTTGCTCCAAGCCCCATCCAAACTGGCCTTGGACATTTCCAGGGATGGGGCAGCCACAGGTGCTCTGGGCAAGCTGTGCCAGGGCCTGCCCACCCTCACAGGGGAGAGCTCCTTAATTGAGCTAGCTAGAGTCTATTGCCCACCTACCTTTCAGGAACTATGATTTCCAGGTTGAATATTCCTTTCTCATATGGTGTGTCCACACCTCCTAAAATTTCTTTAAGAGCAAGATGAAAATACAAGAATTACATTTAAAATCAGAATTACGATATGGTTTGGGTTGGAAGGGACGTTCAAGATCATCTTGTCCAGCAGTCCCCACGTGCCTCCCACAGTTACAGAGCTGTTCAGGTGACAGAATCACAGAATGTTAAGGTTTGGGCGGGACCTTAAAGACCACCCAGTTCCAGGAACCCCTTCCATTATTCCAGGTTGCTCCAAGCCTCATCTAACCTGGATACTCCCAGGGATGGGACAGCCATAGCTTCTCTGGGCAACCTGTGCCAGGGCCTCACTTCCCTCACTAGGGAGAATCCAGGAATAAAAAATGTCATCAAATGTCTTCTTATGTAAGACCAGTTCCACCCCCAGCAATCAAAACTAAGGGTAGACCAGCCAAAGCACAGGCCGAGCTATGTTTAAAGGAAACTACAATCTCACATTTCAACACAGCCTTTAAAGCCCAAAGCATCACAGACCTAGCAGCAAACTGCAGCCCATCCCCACCTTTGGGAACCCCCGGGGTACGTACGTGCCCGTAGGTCATCCAGCTGCCCGTTCTGCCAGCAAGTGATGCCCGGAGGTGGCTCCGTAGCCAGGAGCGAGAGCTCCCTTGCCAGCCGTGAAGCTCTCTGCATGGTGCTGGAGCTCTGAGACCAAATTCTGTTTCTGACAAACCTGGATTTTTAAAAACAGCACTTTAAATTGAGATTTTTTTTTGGTTAAGGACCTGGGTTTTGAGCTGTTAGCCTGATGTGATATCAGAGTCACAGAGAGGCTGAGCCAGTTCCTGGAGCTGCTCTTGCACCCAGCTGGGGCAGGGGCATGAGACCCCTTATAGTCCATCCCATCCCCTCAGTCCCCAGCTGAGTCTAATAAACTCTGGGGTTTAACAAACCCTAATAAACTGGGAGGCCATAACCAGGCTCCAAACCCCTTATGGGACTGTAACATCTGCCCTGGCACCACATGGTTAAGGTACCCACTGCCCTGCTGGGGCCATCCACCAATGCCCCTTCCTACTCAAAGGCTCCATCTCCCCTTCCTGTGCAGGGGGAGACCTGAAAGCTGCTTCAAGGATGGGCCTCCCCCTAGCACAGCAATGCTCCTGACACTCCCAAAGGAGTGGTCTGCCCCTCAGTCCCCGCAGACAGGGACATGGGCACACCCTGAGAGGAACCTGGCTCGATTACCCACCACAGCCCTAACCACTCACCCTGAGGATGGGGGACACCCCCCGAGGCCTAACTGCCCCCTCTAGGGATTATCCTTTCCCTCAGGCACCATAAACACCCCACAGACTCGCTCACCCGAGCACCCCTCAATTTCACTACACCTCCAGCCTGACTATCCCACTGAAGGAGCGTTCCATCCGCCTCCATCAGCCCTAACTAAATACCCCTCAGCCTAATTACCCCCCACACGGACAAGAGGTGCGCCCCCCTTCCCAGTCCCCACTCCCCAAGGATGGGAACGGCCACCCACAGCTTCACCCCTCCAAGATCCCCCACATAATCCCTTCGGAACGACCTCCACCCTCTCTGCTTACTAATTACCGCCTCACTCTAACTAATTAAGTTTCCCCCACACTGACCAATCCCCGGGCTCCCGCCGCACAGACCGTGAGGCGGCGCGCGGCGGGAGCCAGACTTCCGCTATCGCCTGGCAATGGGCGGGCTCCTGGCAGGCAGCCCACCTCCCGGGCCGCCGTTCGGGCGCTGATTGAGCTGTCCTGGCGCTCAGCCCCGCCCCCTCAATTGAATTGGAGCGCTGCCATTGGGCGAGCGCTGCGGGCGGGAACCCAAGCCCCGCCCTCATTAAAGTGCGCGCGCGGGGTGTGGCCTGAGGTTGTGGTGGGGAGGCGGGGGCGGGGCCGAAGGAGCTCCGGGACCAACCGGGATCCCCCCCCCGGATCCCCCCCCGGATCCCCGGCTCTAGGATGCTCCAGCCCTGGGACCCTCCCACCCTGAACCGCGTTAAACCTCCGCGGACAGCGGGCAGGGCTTCGCTGGGAGCGGTCCTTACATAACCTACCTGTCCCAGCCGGTGTTGTGTAACCGACCCCGTAGGGCGAGGAACCGCTGCCGTGCCCGCCGCCACCACAGGCCGCGGGGAAGGAGGTAAAGGCGGGCTCAGGGAGCCCCCCGGGGAGGCGGTGGGAGTCCAGGCTGGCCCGTTCGCCCCCAGCTGCTGCGGGGCTGGCGCAGGGGCCGCCCTCCCCCGTTGCCTCCTCGCCACTTCCCCGTCCGTCTGAGGGGCCCGGGCAGCGGGTCCTGGGGCCTCAGCCCGTCCTCCCTCCGCCCCATCCCCCACGGGTAGAGACTCTCGGGTGTGGTTCTCGACCCGTTGGCGGAGAAGCCCCAGTCAAGCCCCTACACTTCGATGTGTTTGGGACTTATTTCCTCCTCTGACTCAATATGCCATTTTCTTGCATCAAAGCTGTATCCAGCACCGTATTTATCACCTGAAGTATTCAAACAGGGAAAGAACCTAGAGGTTGGAATCAACAGTAGCCTCAGGTCTGGCTCAGTGTGGAGAGTGGGATTATGGACCCAGATTTATGCAAAAAATTAATTCTTAGATCCCAATTAAGAATTGTTCTCGAGCCTGTCAAATCAGAATAACATTAAACAACTTAATGGTGATCGTTATTCCACTTCCCAAGCCCAGACTGTGGTTTGAGAGAGCAGGTGTAAGGCTGATCTCTCCAGATAAACCGTTTATCTGTTTCACTACTGCCTCTGAAGCAGCCAAAGTATAGTAAAGGAGCATTTGACAATGGAGAGTGTCCCACAGAGGAAATTAAACTGTTAAAAATTTCTCTTCCCAGTTCCTTAGGCCTTGGTCTGTCCCTGCCCCATCTGGCTCTGCCAGCTCCAAGGGCCAGTGGGACCAGAGAGGAGCTGCCTGCAATCCTCCTCCTTCACTCTTGGGAATTACACAAAGGCTTGTGTGGCTTAGACCATCTTTGATGCAGAATCCACATCAGTGCAGATATTTGTGGTATTTACTGGTGTTTAAAACTGGGCAACTCATTTCTGGATGCCTGTAGGAACAGGGGCAGCACAGTGGGTTTTGGATAGTGCCACTGACAGCTTTTGCATCCCTCCAGCACATTCCTGCCTGTGGAGAGAAATGCTCAGCAGCAGGAGAGCTGGGATCAGTGACCATGTGACCTCTTTTTGGGGTGATATGTTGTAAAGACCCTGGAGCATCAGCTGTGCAACCCTCAAGGTAAGGCCTAGATTTCTGTGCTTTCTGTTGTGGTGTACTTGTCCCAAAGTACAGGGATGAATCCTGTGTGAGGTGTATTTTCTGCCTGCCTGGTTGATTTTTGGGGAGCAGATGTGATCTGGATATGACGGGGAGTGAACAGACTCGACGGGTGAACAGACTCGAGCTGCTCGTTCATGGAGAGGTGGAAGAGTAACAGTGGATAAATCTCAACATGATGTCAATGACAGACAGCACCTGCTCTGCCTTCTCCAACATTCCAGAGCATCTTTCCTTTCCTTGTGACACAACAGGAGTGTCCAAGAGCTCAGTTTCTTTCTGACGCCACCCATGGCCTGCACAAGTGATCCCCCTCCCTATTCTTTCCCATCCAGTAGGGGCTCCCACCCTCCCCAGTGAGCTTCAGCCCATTTTAATGGAGCCTCTGCTCCTCCCAGCCTGTTTTAATGAAATCCTTGTCCTCCCAGCTCTGATTCCCCCAGTCCCCTTTAGTGGCATCCCCAGAGCTGCTGTTTTCCCAGACCCTACAGCCCACCCAGGCCCTGGCCTGAGGCCCGCCTGCCCTGTGCCCAATCCGTGTTGTTGCGTGGTCCTGCTCCCCACTGCTCCTAGAAGGATGCCATCACTGGAAGGGATGTGTCCTGCCTAGGGACGAATCTTGGGGCCATCCCATGGGCTGTGTGGGGCACTGGGCTCAGAGCAGTCCCAGGCGTGTGAGATGAAGGGGCATGGAGGTGAGTGTGATCCCACAGATATCAGGGGGCTGCAGGGCCCTGGATTTGGGGTGACCTTGCAGACCATGTGGGGCCACAGGGCTTGGGACAGCCCCAAAGGCTGTAAGGCTGTGGGGGCCTTGGAGCCCCTGACTGGGGCAGTCCCTCAGTGAGCCTAGCTGATGCATAGGATGCAGGGGACTCTTCCAGCACACTTTGCATGGTTTAGTACCCAGAAATGCCATCTGGGTGCTCCCCTGAGCAGCAAGAGTCACCTTGTTTTTCCAGTTCTCCCAGGAAGTGGGTGCAGGGCAGAGCACACCGCAGAGCACACCACACAGCCCAGCCAGCCCTGCACTGGGCTGCACCCTTTGCTTGTGAGTTTGGGGCCTTACTGGGGAGTTGTAACAAAATGGGCCTGTCTGGGTGCTGCTGGTGCATGTGTTTGGGAATGGAGCAAATCAGATTTATGGAAAAGCTGCTGGATGTGGGTTGAGCAGGGGCAAGGGCTGAGTTGCCTGGTGCAGCCATTGTGAGGGGGTGAATGGAGCTGTTTGGCTGGAAGTGCTGAGCTGGATTAGGGGTTGTCATTTGGTTGTTTGCTAATCTCAAATCTCCTTTGGGGGTAAGGCTGGAAATTAGCATCAGGTAGGAACTCACCTGGGAGGTGGGTGTTGAACTTTCCTAATTTTATATGGGAAAGTGAGTTTAAGAGGTGCTGCTGGGTTTGGTGCAGGCAAGGTGTCAGCTGGGCTCCTTCTTTGCTTCCTGGCATCTGCTGTGTCCATTGTCCTGAACAGGGCAGCCAGAGCTTGGGAGCTGCTTTCCAAACTGTACCCTGAGATGCTTCGGCCTCAGATGCAAGGTCAGCACTCCTGCTAACCCTCTGAACTCAGCTGAAGTGGCTCAAAGGGGAATAAATGTATAAATCAAGAGTAGTTTTGTGTCATTATCACACCCAGCTCTGCTCTGGAGGCAGGCTGGGAGAGCTGGGGATGCCCAGCTTAGAAAAGAAAAGGGGAGATTTCAGAGCCCCTTCCAGTGCCTAAAGGGGCTTCAAGAGAACTAGAGAGGGACTTGGGACAAGGATCTGGGGGAACAAGACAAGGGGGAATGGTTTCCCACTGCCGGAGGGCAGGATGAGATGGGATATTGGAAGAAATTCTTCCCTGTGAGGGTGGTGAGGCTCTGGCCCAGGTTGCCCATAGCACCTGTGGCTGCCCCATGCCTGGAAGTGTCCAAGGCCAGGTTGGATGGTGCTTGGAGCAACCTGGGACAGAAGAAGGTGTCCCTGCCTATGGCAGGAGGTAGAACTGGATGGGCTTTAATGTCCCTTCCAACCCAAACTAGTCTGGGATTCTGTGAAATCCATAAGTTCAGATGTCTCCTAAAATCGCCTGACAGACGGAGTATTGCACCAGGTCTCTGATGAGCTGATTGCTCAGAGGACCTCCTTGAAATCAGCTGATGACTTCCAGAAGATTTGCTGACAGCTACATCTGTGGGGTTAAAAAGTGTTTGTGCATTAAATGGAGCTCTGGCAGCTCCAACTGTTTTGATTCCTTCCTTCTGATGAGTGTTATTGGGATGTGATTTCATTGAGGGATTTAATTTAAGGATTTGATTGACTCATTTGGGGCAGAGGCCGTTCTCTGTGGAGCTGGGTAGTGATTCTGCTGCTGAATGATGGGGTCAGAGGAGAGGTTTGGTCTTGTTCCTGCATATCTCTCTCATGAAAACTTATCAAAGCAAGAAGTTTGTTCTAAAAACTGCAGAGGATTTTTTGGAGCTCTATTTCTAATTGTTAATTGATCTTGTTCTTTATAGGGATTTGGTATCCTGGAAGCCAAGGGTTCCCTTCCTCTTGTAGCCAGGATGCTGCATCGCACCATTCACCTTTTCCGGAAGGAGCTCCGGCTCCACGACAACCCAGTGCTGCTGGCTGCCCTGGAGTCCTCAGAGGCTCTGTACCCCGTGTACATCCTGGACAGAGCATTCCTGACCTCCTCCATGCATATCGGGGCCCTGCGCTGGAATTTCCTGCTCCAGTCCCTTGAGGATCTCCACAAAAACTTGGGCAAGCTGGGCTCCTGCTTGCTGGTTATTCAAGGGGAGTATGAGCTCGTTCTTAGGGATCACATCCAGAAGTGGAATATCACTCAAGTGACACTGGATGCAGAGATGGAGCCGTTTTACAAGGAGATGGAGGCCAACATCCAGCGCCTGGGGGCAGAGCTGGGCTTTGAGGTGCTCTCCCTGGTGAGCCACAGCCTGTACAATACCCAGCGGTACGTGACTGCCCCAAACCCACAAGTGTCTCCGGGGAGGTCATTTTAGAAGAGGAGAGGCCAAGTGTCTTGGTTTTTCCTTTGGAGGAAATTGAGCTGTCTGAGGTGAACGTGGTGCTGTTTGCTGGGAGAACTTTGTTGCTCCCTTGGAAGAAACAGAAGAGATTGTGCACAGGTTTTAGAATTTCAGCCCAAACAGCTGCTTAACTTTTTCCTTTTGGGCAGTTTAATTCACCTAAAAACTTACTCTTTTAAACAGAGTGGAAGAAATTCTCTAACACCTTTAGTAGGACTTGTAAAAGTTCTATTGAATATGGTAAGAGTTTTTGGTGTCAGATTTTTTCAAACTCTTTCAAGTCAGCTTTCACTGGTGTTTGAATACACTTGGATCCAAGCTGTTACTCAGTGTTGAATGACTGAAGATATTGAAATTATTAAGAAGGAAAGCAGTAATAACTAAACCAGCCCTAACACTCCAATTTTGCAAAACCCCTAAATTATGTAAATGAATGGACATGTGTAACTTGCTGTCTTGAATTCAAGCTGTTTGCACAGGTCATTGCTCTGAGAGGACAGTTATTTACTGCCCTGAACCTATATTTTGTGACTCCAGAGGTGTCCCATGCCCTGCCCTGTGTGTCCTGGCTGTATGTGGCTGTGCAGGTGAGGCCATGGCTGGAATCCTGATCCCGGTTTTGTTGTCTTAGGTCCTGAGAAACTGCTCTTGGGATAGATGTACACTCACCCAGGGGAGTTTCACTTGTAAAATCTGTAATTTCTACGTTCAGTTGCACTAATGGAGTTGTTACAGCCTGTGATGTCACCTTCCTGTCCACTGGCAGTTCCAGCTTCTTCCTTGGTTTCTGTTATGTGAGAAGAGATCTTGTTGTTTTGGTTTTTTTTTAAGGATTTTGGACCTAAATGGTGGGAGTCCCCCATTAACTTACAAGAGGTTCCTTCACATTCTGTCTTTGCTTGGTGACCCTGAGGTGCCTGTCCGAAACCTCACAGCTGAAGACTTCCAGTAAGTACCAGCCTGTGAGCAGGAATCGCTGGTCCTCTTTCTCTGCTGAAAAGAAGAGCCAGGCCCAAATGATAATGAGGCATTTTAGATGTTTTCTTGTTTTATTTCTGTGCATGGAAGGTTATTGATTCTATATACAGGGGATGTAACTGATGGCAGAATGGTCTGATACTCATCTCTTTTTGTATTTGTGCAGATTTCTCACCATGTGGGACACCTCACAGAGTAATGGTTGGATTCAATGACTTAAAGGTTTTTTCCAACCTTAATGATTCTATGATTCCATAAAAGTCTTAAGCTTTTGCAAAGCACTTTGTCTTGCTTTGAAAAGACAGGTGTCTGCTAAAGAAGGCAGGAACCTCCCTTGAAAGGGAAAATGTAAACCCCCTCCCTCCAAATTATTATAATTTTGAAATTATGAGGCTCTCAGGCAAAGATATGGGAATAGGAATAGCAGTTCTTTACTAGGAAAATTTAAAATACAAATAAAATAGTAAAAAAACCCCAAAAAACAACCAACACACTGACAGAGTCAGAATATGACCTGACACCCTGTGTGTCAGGAGGTGGCACAGCCCCATCCCATGGGGGCTCAGCCCTCCTGCAGTGCCAGCTGTGGCTCTGCTGGAGCAGGGATCCTGCACAAGGGGGGAGTTTTCCTCTGCAGCTCCAGGGCTGCTGCAGATGGGCCTGGGCTCCCTCTGGCAATGCAGGGCAGCAGAAGCTGCTCCTCTGGCAATGCAGTGGGAAAGGGCTGACTGTGCTGGTCCAAACCTCAGATTGTACCCAGGTAGGAATGCTTGGCTCCTCCCCTGGGTGGAACATCTCCCAGTGGGATGATATAATTTTATCAGCCATGCAGGGGCACTCAATGGCCATGAACAGAAGAGATCTCCCCAGAGGGAGAGTGTGAAGATACAAAGAAAACTGCCCCACCTGGTTTTAATACGTGGCCCAATGACCAGAGGATAACTGCCCCACCTCCAACAGATGGCAATAGGATACACAGCCCCAGCCATATCTTGTAACCTAAGACACACCTTGAGAAAAGCTTTTAAGAGATGTCAAACTCCTGCAGAGGAAAGCCTGGGGAATTAACTCAAAGGCATGCTCTGCATTCCTCTCAAGATTTTGGACAGGAATTAGATGAACCACAATAGCTTGTTTTATGCAGGAAGTTCGATGGAATGATCCTACTGTTCCCTCCTGGCTTTAAATCTCTGCTCCCCTCTGCTATATGGGAAGAGAGACTGAGCCCTTGTCTCCCAGGACTTGAGAAGTAGCTCAGAGTCAAGGATGTCTTGTGTTTAGCTCTCCATGAGGTTAGTGATTCAAAGGGAGGTAAGACGAGCAGGAGAGAGCTGGAATGGGACTGCAGGTGCTTGGGATTCAACATCAGGTGCCTCCTGCATGGCCTCAGCTCAGTGCCACCAACCCAGACTTGGATCTTCCCATTTTGGGGGAATCGTGTTACTTCCTGAATGTTGTCCTGAGACAGTCTGATAACGAGACTTATTTAAGTACTGGAATATATAAGTTCCTGTATTTTTTTCTAGCACTGTTCTTTTTTTCCCCCTTTCTTGCCTGATTTGTTCGTTTGGACTTTTAAAATTAATGCTGATGAGAGATAAGAGGTTCACATGCTTCCCAGCAGGCCTGAGCTATGTCAATGCTCTGAGAGCTGCACTGGCCCCACCTCTGTAGGTGTCTGCAGCAGGGCTGAGCTCAGGTTTGTCCAGGTAAGTACAAAGATCTTTTGATGTCTGAGTTAATTCACGGGTTGTGAGAAGTGTCTGTGTCATCAGCACTTCCTTGGGCCTCTTCATCTGTGTTTTATGGCATGGAAGAAAAACCAAACCGATGCTCTTCCAGCCATATGGGGAGCAGAGGCCTTGGGAAGCTTCAGCAACTGAGGCTGAGGAGATGGGGGGGGGGCTGCTGAGGGGTGTGGGCTTGGGGGCCCCAGCTTGGTTAAGAATGAGTAGCTGGGGTGGCCCAGCTCTCCTGCCTCTTTTCCCTCTCCTGCTTCCTTCCCTATGAAACTGAAAGAGAGAAGGTTTAGATTAGATGTTGGGAAGAAATTCTGCAGTAGTGAGGCCCTAGCACAGATTGTCCAGAGAAGCTGTGGCTGCCCCATGCCTGGAAGTGTCCAAGGCCAGGTTGGCCGGGGCTTGGAGCAACCTGGGGAAGGTGACCCTACCCATGGCAGGAGGGGGAACTGGATGGGCTTTAATGTCCCTTCCAACCCAAACCAGTCTGGGATTGTGTGGCTCCAGAGTGACCTCTCCTCAGAGGCACTCAGAGGAGCTGGAGTGGCATTTGGAGGCAGCACCATAATTGTGTTTAGGGTCTGAGGAGGCTCTTGGTTCCCTCCTAGGGATGGATGTGACAGCTGGGAGGAACTGGAGAGGAGCTGCCTCTGAGCCGGTGTAGGGCATGGGAACTGAAAGGGGTCTGAGCTGGGGGTGCAGCTGACTGCTCTGAGCGCTGTAACTTGGTGGGACTGTTCTTCCCCAGTTCTGGCTAGAATTCCCTGGAGCAATTGCAGGATGAACTCTTCTCCCCCAGGAGAGTACAGCCTGGGATTTCTCACTGTGCTTTCATTCTCTGTGCTCTGGTTGGACTGTGATAGATGATACTTGGTATGTGCATCGACAGGGACTGCCTCTATCTTCTGGCTCCTGTTGTTCCTTTCAAAGAGTTTTCTCTCTCACCTCAGGAGATGTAAGGCCCCTGACCCGGGCCTGGCTGAATGTTACAGGGTGCCTCTCCCTGTGGATTTGAAGATTTCCCCAGAGAGCCTTTCCCCTTGGAGAGGAGGGGAGACTGAAGGGCTGCAGCGCCTGGAGCAACACTTGACTGACCAGGTCAGCCCTGATGGAACCCAGGCTGAGATCAGTGCCCAGCTTGGCTTGGAGGAGGGTGGCAGCTTGGGCTCGGGTTTTGTTCTCCTTGATTTCTGGGAAGTGGGAGTGTTTTCCAGGCATGACATCAAACAAGCCCCTCTGATAGTTAAGCCAGTTCCAAGAGCTTTCCTCTGTTTATTACTGGCCGTGTGTCATCTTGTGCTGCCTGAACCCAAATTTCTGTTTTCATTTCAGGGCTGGGTAACAAGTTTTACTAAACCAAGGACAATCCCAAACTCGCTGCTTCCAAGCACCACAGGCTTGAGCCCATATTTCAGTATGGGCTGTCTGTCAGTTCGGACATTTTTTTATAGGTTGTCAAACATTTATGCTCAGGTAAGCCAATAATTGGTCCTAAGTAAGCAAATCCAAAACTGTGACAAGTCTGGCATGGGAGGCAGGATTTAACACTCGGATCATCTTGGTAGAGACTTGGTGTATCAAAAAATGCTGCTTTGTTAGTGTCTTCTCACAGTGTCCCATGAAATCTGTGGAGTGGCTTCATGTTCTGTGAAACAGCCACAGAATGTCTGCAGCTCTTCCCAATTAAGTTTTAGAAACAGGATATTAATATTCTAAATTCATGTTTTCATCAGGAACTGTAGCGACAGGGCAATAGGGAATGGCTTCAAACTGAAAGAGAGCAGATTTGGATTAGATGTTGGGAAGAAATTCTTTCCTATGAGGGTGGTGAGGCCCTGGCACATGGTCCCCAGAGAAGCTGTGGCTGTCCCGTCCCTGGAAGTGTCCAAGGCCAGGTTGGATGGGGCTTGGAGCAACCTGGGCTAGTGGAAGGTGTCCCTGCCCATGGCAGGGGGTAGAGTGAAATGGGCTTTAATGTCCCTTCCAACCCAAATCATGGTTCTATGAATAGGGAGCCAGCAGACCTAGGATCAGCAGGGAAGTCCAGGAAAACCTTCCTAAATTTCATGGATTTAGTTTGTCTGTCTGGTGGTTAAGGGAATTTTCTGATTGGTTTATACAGTTTTGTTTCTGGAAATCAACTGATTTTATCTTAGACAAATTTTAATTGTTGCATAAATGAAAACCACTTTCTGAAATCTTGTTTGATTCTTAAGAAAAAGTGAGCTTTAAACCAGCCCAAGAAAACCAACCTCCTTTACCTCCATCTTAAGATTATCATTTGAGACATGGCTGAGCCACCTGAATTAAGTTAACACATTAATAAACATATGCTTGGTGTAAGAAATCCCAGTGTGACACAGTTTTGGAAGGTAGATGGAGTATGTTTGAGGTAACACTGAAGTCTGGCAGTTTGCTTTTGCTTTGGCCCAGACAGCATTGCCTCAGATATTTGATTTCCTTGACTTGAACACTAAAGTGCCTTGAAACTAGTATTTTAGTCAGATTAATCTTTATTTTATAGGCCTGACACTCAGAAAATGAGTGAAGCTGCAATGATATGTATGAACTGAAGCTGTCACCTTGTGTCTTTTGCAGGCAAAGCATCACTCTCTGCCTCCAGTGTCGCTCCAAGGGCAGCTGTTGTGGAGGGAATTCTTCTATACAGTAGCATCAGCAACGCCCAACTTCACCCAGATGGCTGGGAACCCCATCTGCCTCCAGATCTGCTGGTACAAGGATGCAGAGAGGCTCCACAAATGGAAAACGGTAATGAGGTTCATGGCCACAGCAGCTGCATTGGAGCTTGGAGCTTTCCTCTTCCCTTGATCTGTCCCTGCTGGCAGTTTGAATGCATCTTGCAGTGGTGTGACAGGCTGTGAGAGCTGGGAATGTTGAGCCTGGAGAAAAGAAGGCTCCAGGGAGACCTTAGAGACCCTTCCAGTGCCTAAAGGGGCTCCAGGGGAGCTGGAGAGGGACTTGAGACAAGGAGTGGAGTGACAGGACAAGGGGAATGGCTTCCAGCTGACAGAGGGCAGTGTTAGATGGGATACTGGGACGAAGTTCTTCCCTGTGAGGGTGGTGAGCCCCTGGCCTAGGTTTCCCAGAGCAGCTGTGGCTGCCTCTGGATCCCTGGAAGTGTCCAAGGCCAGGTTGGATGGGGCTTGGAGCAACCTGAGCTAGTGGAAGTGTCCCTGCCCATGGCAGGGGGTGGAATGGGCTTTAATGTCCCTTCCCACCCAAACCTGTCTGTAATTCTGTGAAAGCAGTGTATGGGGGAGAGCTGATGTTCCTGTTCTGCTGCAGGCACAGACAGGGTTCCCATGGATCGATGCCATTATGACCCAGCTGCGCCAGGAAGGCTGGATCCATCACCTGGCTCGGCACGCTGTCGCCTGCTTCCTGACACGAGGGGACCTTTGGATCAGCTGGGAAGAGGGAATGAAGGTTCACTGCTGGCTTTTATTTTCCTCTGTTCTGCCTAGCCCCGAGAAACCCTGCACAGCCTGAGTCTAGCAGTGGACAGTTCTGCAGAGCAGGGTTTGGTTCTGCCCCTTCCTGTGGATCTCAGGCTTTATGGAATATCTTTCTTTGTCACTCAGTGCAGTGGTGAGGGTTCATTCCCTTCCCCAAATCCTCATGATTTTTGGAGAACGAGGATACTGGTGGAGACGTGCTCAGTCTCTAGCAGGTTCCAAACCCAGAGTTTTTGGGTTGCTCTGTCTTCTGTCTATGGAGAGCATTCCTAGTGTGCCTGTGAGGAGGCAGCCCTGGCCCCACAGTGCTGTGCTTCCAGTAGCAACCTCCCAGTCTGCTTTTGTCTAGTTTTTGCTATATAGCCATTTCAGGGCTTTTTCTCTTCCCATCCCTGATGTGCAGGTGTTTGAAGAGCTGCTTTTAGATGCTGACTACAGCATCAACGCTGGGAACTGGATGTGGCTGTCAGCCAGCGCCTTCTTCCACCAGTACACACGGATCTTCTGCCCTGTCCGCTTCGGGAAGCGCACAGACCCCCAAGGCGACTACATCAGGTCAGGGGACACCCACCCCACCACCTCCTGAGAGCTTCTCAAGCTCCTCTTGAGAAGGAACAGCAGGAACTGGATCAGTTTCAAACACACACAGCTGGTAAACAGGACTCATAGCAATGGTTTTATTGAACACTTGGGGAAACTGAGGCATGGAGAAGCAGAGAGATATCTGTTATTCCAAGTGATGGCTGAGCAGGGCTTGTGTTCATTTGTGAGCACTTGTTGTGTCCAGCACCATGTTTGATCACTAGGCTGGCTCCTCTTTCCAAAGGATTTGAGAAGAACTTCCCACAGCTTCCCTGCTCCAGTCTGCACTTTTTTTCTTGCTTTTCATAGAATTCTGGGATATGCTTGGAAGGGAGCTTAAACCTCATCCAGTTCCACTCCCTGCCATGGGCAGGGACACTTTCCACTATCCTAAGGCTTCTCCAAGCCTGGCCTTGGACAGTTGCAGGGATGGGACAGCCATAGCTTCTCTGGGCAACCTGTGCCAGGGCCTTACCACCCTCACAGGGAGGAATATCCCAATATCCAACCTAACCCTGCCATTCTTAAGTTGCACACACATGGGTTTTATTTTCCACTCTAAGTCCTCTTTGCTTCAGAGTCTCATTTTTTTGTCTCTCCATAATGTGCTGATGGACTTTCTCAAAGCACTGGGCTCACTGTGTTAGTGTTGAGCAAACAGCTTGTCTTGGTTTGAAAGGCAGGTGTCTGCTAAGGAAGGTGGGAGCCTCCCTTGTAATGGAGAATGTGAAGCCCCTCCCTCCAAATTATTATAATTTTGAACTTAAGGGGCTCTCAGGCAAAAATATATGAGATTAGGAATAGCAGTTCTTTACTAGTATGCATAACAAGGCAAACAAACAACAACGACTGCAGCATCAGCAATAACAGAGCAGGAGCCCAGTCCCAGCCTTGGGGCTGCGGCGCTTTCCCCTCTGGTGCAGTTCCGGGCACGGCCAGCAGGGGCGCTGCTGGCTCCCGGCGGGCGGGGCAGGTGCAGTGATCCCCGCGGGGCTGCAGGGGGCGCTGTGGGGCGGCGTGGCGAGCGCGCGGCAATGGCGGCTGGGCCCAGACGGGGAGGGATGGAGGAGAGGCTTTGCTCCACAAACCCTGCGGTAGTCAGTCCCGGTGCCCCCCCAGGACTCTGAGAAACGCTAGGCTGGAACAACAGGAATGAGTGAAAAATCCCCGCGTGGTGGGCGAGATGTGTCAAGATCTGCGGCAGGAGCTGGAACTGCTGGACGTCCCGGTAGCGCACAGGGGTGCGGGGCCCAGCAGCAGAAGAAAAGCAGCTCCCAGCTGGGTTGTGGCCGTGGCAGCGAATTCCTTTTCCCAGGCTGCGGGTCCCACCGTCCTCCGAAGCCCAGATTGAGCGAGAGATCCGCAACTGCCCCCGTCCTTTACCTGCTTCTAATCCCGTGGTGTCTCTGTCCCTCCCAGAGAAGCTCCCAAAAATCAGAGGAGTTCCCCCTTCCTGCAGTCTCAAGCACACAGCCATCAGTGCTACTTAACAACACAATGGGAAAAAATACCACGAGCAGAGGAAAGAAAAGGGAAGAAAACCCAACCCCCAGCACAGCTCAATTTCCCCACATCTCTTCCTTGCATCCTGTCTAGATTTGGGTATTGCCAAGGAGAAGCCTTTGCTGAGGTACCTCACAGAGTGGGACAAAAAATTACTTTGCCATTCTGCAATAATTTTTTAAGATTAGTTTGTTTTTAAATTTTATTAATGTTTAGGGTGAAATGTCAGTGAAAATGTTAAAAACATACTTTGGAGGAAATCAAAACCGAAGTACTGTTTAAATCACCCCATTTATTCTATGCTGTGAAGTTAACTTTTGGAAGATACCACCTATGGAGATTTGAGAACATAAACCCGACTTTTTTGTGGACAATTAATCAGAACTTTCCCACAGATTGTAATCTCAATATTAACATGGCACAGGTTGGCTTACACTTCTCTGAATGAATGTTTACCTGCAGGATTATAAACCCCCCTATTATCCCTATTTTTAGGAAATACTTGCCCATACTAAAGAACTTTCCCTCCAAGTACATCTATGAGCCCTGGACAGCATCTGAAGAGGAGCAGAAGCAAGCAGGATGTATCATAGGTAATTAATTCACATTCCTTGCTAAGGATTTTTCTGCTGCTAACTATCCAAAATAAATGTGTATGAGATGGAAGCATCACGCTTCCAACATAAGCCATTTATCTTCTGAAAATGGATGAATCCAACAGCCTTCCTTCTGTTCATTCTCCATTAACATTTTTTTATAGGAGTCTCATTTCACAGTACATATTTTTGCTTCAACTTTATGTCCTAAAACTCTTGGATCACTCCATACTTTTGCCTTTAAATTTATTTGTCTTGGATGCTTGACTGCTTTAAATAATATCAGAATATCTTGTGGTTTTACTCCTGGTCTAACACATCTCTGAAGGCTCTTAGGTCAAAGTGGGAGCTCTTCTCTTTGATGGCAAGGATTAGACACTTCCATTTAAGAAAAGCTGGAAGTATTCCAAATCCAGGGAAAATGTCTTTGCCGAGTGTGGTAAAGGTTCTGTCTCCACATTACCAGGTCAGGATTACCCCTTCCCCATGGTGAACCACAAGGAAGCCAGTGACCACAACCTGCAGTTGATGAAACAGGTCAGAGAAGAGCAGCACAAAACAGTCCAGCTCACGAGAGGTGAGAGATGCTGCAGCACCCACATTCCCTGTGCTGTGACACACAGACTGTCCTCAGGAACCTGGGCTCTGGGGCTCGGCTTTGGGTGCTTTTCCAGGATGCTTTTCCATGTTGGATACTAACATCATGAGCAACTCTTCTGCTTACTGTTAAAATGCTGTCTCAAGTGCGAGAACAAGAGTGTGAGCCTTTTCTTCCTTCCCTGTCCCCTTGGAGCATCCTCCTGCCTGCTGTAGAAATGCCTTCCCAAAACCAGATCTTCTCCCCCTGCCCTGACCCCCCCAGCCCCAGGCTGGCTGAGTGTGTCTCCAAGGTGCAGAAATCTCTGCAGCTCTGCCCATGCCTCTTGTAAACCAGAACATTCTTACTTGTCCTTGGTACCATGATCTGCCTTATGCCGTAGCAGAAATTGAGATGCCCACTGAGCATAAAGCTCTGGAGAGTTGAGTTGTTCCAAGAAATTTACCCTTTGGCATGGTTTTCTGCATTGCTTAACCCTGTGGATAACAAACAGGTAGTTATCAGGTAAGGCTAGAACACTCCAACTGTGCCAAGCCTGAAGTACTTAATTAATTAGGTATTTCCAGTCACACAGATGGGTCACTTATGGTACCTGTGCTCTTAAAATTGAAGTCCCAGGGCCTGTGCTGAGCTCAGAGGAATCCTTCACAGTAAAACATGGAATCTCAGCCTGGTTTGGGTGGAAAAGGACTTTAAAGCTCATCCAGTTTCCACGCCCTGCCGTGGGCAGGAACACCTTGCACTATCCCATGTTTTTCCAAACCCTGTCCAACCTGGCCTTGGACACTTCTAGGGATCCAGGTGCAGCCACAGCTTCTCTGGGCAGCCTCTGCCAGGGCCTCAACAACCTCACAGGGAAGAATTTCATCCCAGTATCACACCTAACTCTGCCCTCTAGCAATGGGAAGCCATTCCCATTTGTTCTGTCCCTCCAGGCCCTTGTCCCATGTCCCTCTCCAGCTCTCTTGGAGCCCCTTTAGGAAGGGTCTGTCAGGTCTCCCTGGAAGCCTTCTCTTCTCCAGGCTGAACATTCCCAGTTCTCCCAGCCTGGCTCCATAATGGAATTTAGGTGACAAAATACCTTTCTATTTAAGAGTGGGCCACAACAGCCTCTCTATATTATAGAAAACCAACATGCAGCAGCTGAGGGGAACCTTAACTGTTCTTTCCTTCACCCCTCTAATCTGATGGAATTAATTTTTCCAAACCTTGGAATGGATACCTATTAATGTGTCCATGATGTTGCACACTGGAATAGTACAGATATAACCACTGTATGCTGGCAGTTCTTCCAGCAGCCCTGTGGTACCAGGGACTGAATGTTGGGAAAGCCAAAATTTTGAGAGTCCCTGACTCCAAGTGTTATCCCAATGCCCATCTCAGTATGAAAACTAGCTCATACAGGGGAGCAGATACTGGAATAGAGTAAGGGCTAAGGAGTAGGATGGGACTTGGAACAGTCTGGAAGGTGTGGAGTGGAATGAAATGAGCTTTAAGGCCCCTTCCAACCCAAACCATCCTGGGATTTCATTATTCTTGTTGCCTATGAACAGAAGCACTTTGTATCTTAACCTGACTGAGGTCCGCGAAGACTTTGCAAACTGTAATCCTTCTTTATTTCTTGCTGTAGATGATGCAGATGACCCCATGGAAATAAAGGTAAAACGTGACCATTCAGAAGAAAAGATTTCAAAAGGAAAAGTGGCCCGAACAGCAGAATAAACCAAAATTCCCTCAGGGGTCACCTGCTGGGTACCAAAAGAGGCAAGAGAGGAGAGCCGGGACCAGTTGAGTTGGCCAACCACTGTCCTCCATACTTTGCCCTGCTGATGGTGCCTCTTGCTTGCGACCTGACCTCAGGAGATTTGTTGGATCTTGAGTAGTTTTAGTGCAGTTATTTTGAGTGGCTTCTGGACCATTTGTTGAAGCTGTTGGGTGAATGCAAGAGGTGCGTGGTTGTGGCAGGTCCTGCTGCTGCAGCATCCTTCAAGTCCATGTTATTCATGCACATGTATAAATAGATTTTGTAAAAAATATCTTAATGTCAGAAGACCATGTGCACATTAAAGTGGTTGCACATTAGTATTAGGACCTTGATTTGCTTGCCTTGTAGAGACAAACTTAGGGATGTTCAGATTATTTATTCTAAGTTCCTAGTTTATGACTGTAGTCCCCAGTTTGGGGAGACAGAGTGCAGCCCCTTGTAGCTTCTGTGTAGGTTTTAAGTCATAAGTAGGAATTATTATGCATTTTAAGGACAAAGTTGAAAATATCTCACTGAATTAGGGCTAATATATAACTTGGTCACCATAATTCTCTTCCTTGGCTAACTAGAACTGGAGGGCAGAGATTAATTCTATCATGTACCACATGGAAAGATTTCTCCTTCCGCTGAAATGTATTGTTGTGATGTTTGGCAAGGCTGGATTAGTCAGTTATGATTGGGGGTTTGGGGGTGGGGAAGTGCAGTGGGGTTTTCATGGCTGCAGGTAGTATTCTGTGTTTGGAAAGAAATAAAACTTATTTCTGACATGAACAATGCAAGGGCTCTGAAGCAATCTGTCATCACAATATCCATTGGTCCTCTCGGGAAACCTGGTGGCACAGCAGCTCCAGCAGCAATCCAAACTCCTTGGAAGCATCCCAGGATCTAGTGCAGGAGCAGCACAGGAGCTATGAGCACCAGGAGGAGGCCGTAAACTGCAGGATCTTTCAATGCTGCTAGAGACCTGCAGGAACTGTCAGGACAGACCATGCTGGCAGCAGGACAGTGAGGTGTAAATAAAAAGCTGCAAGGAACCTCCTGCTGCTCCAAGCCTGCATCAAGCTCCTGGAGATGCCCATATTCCCTGATACTTCAGCCCTCCAGCAAACGTAATAACTTGCAGGGATGGCCAGAAGGAAAGGCCTTCTGCCTCCCCCTTTATGGAAGGTAGAATTCCGAGGTGGTGCTTGTTTCTTTGGGGAGATCTGTTGCTTCAAAGCCGCCTGGCATTCCTTCCCTCTGTCACTGGGCTCCTTCCTGTGCCTGAAGGGATTTACAGCATCCCTGAAGGGCTGGAAGGAGCATCTGGGAGACTCCAGGTCTGTCAGCCTGACATCAGTGCCCAGTAGGATAATGGAACAGATCATCTTGGGTGCTATCACCTGATACCTACAGGATGCCTAGGGGATCAGACCCAGCCAGTATGGGTTTGGGAGGAGCAGGTCCTGCCTGACCAACCTGATCTCCTTCTATGACCAGGTCACCTGCCTGCTGGATGCAGGAAAGGCTGTGGATGTTGTGTGCCTGGACTCCAGCAAGGCCTTTGGCACTGTCTCCCACAGCACACTCCTGGAAAAGCTGCAGCCCATGGCTGGGACAGGAGCACTCTGTGCTGGGTTCAGAACTGGCTGCATGGCTGGCCCAGAGAGTGGTGGTGAGTGGGGCTGCATCGAGCTGACAGCCAGTCACCAGTGGTGTCCCTCAGGGATCTGTACTGGGGCCAGTTCCATTTAATATCTTTATTGATTACATGGATGAGGGAATTGAGTCCACCGTCAGTAAATTTGCACATGAGACCAAGCTGGGAGCATGTGTTGATCTGCTTGAGGGTAGGAGTGCACTGCAGAGAGACCTGGAATGGCTGGATGGATGGGTTTAGTCTAACAGGATGAAGTTTAATAAGCCCAAGTGCCCAGTCCTGCATTTTGGCCACAATAACCCCCTGCAATGCTACAGGCTGGGGATGGTGTGGCTGGACAGTGCCCAGGCAGAAAGGGACCTGGGGGTGCTGGTGACAGCCGGTTGAATATGAGCCAGCAGAGTGCCCTGGTGGCCCAGAAGGCCAGTGGCTCCTGGCCTGGATCAGGAATGGTGTGGCTAGCAGGAGCAGGGAGTCATTCTTCCCCTGTACTTGGCACTGGTGAGGCCAAACCTTGAGTGCTGTGTCCAGTGCTGGCCCCTCAGTTTGGGAAGGATGTTGAGATGCTTGAGTGTGTCCAAAGGAGCACAACGAGGCTGGTGAGGGGCTTGGAACACAAACCCTGTGAGGAACCACCGAGGGAGATGGGGGTGCTCAGCCTGGAGAAAAGGAGACTCAGGGGGACCTTATCACTCTCTAGTGACCACCCTGAAAGGTGGTTGTGGCCAGATGGGGGTTGGTCTCTTCTCCTTGGTGACCAATGACAGGATGAGAGGTCAGAGCCTGAAGCTGCACCATGGGAGGTTTAAGTTAGATATTAGAAAAAAAAAATATTCACAGAAAGAGTGGTTCAGCATTGGAATGGGCTGCCCAGGCAAGTGGTGTATTCACTGTCCCTGGAGGTGTTTAAAAAAAGACTTGATGAGGCACTCAGTGCCATGGCTTAGTTGGTAAGGTAGTAGGTCACAGGTTGGACTCAATGATCTCAAAGGTCTTTTCCAACCTGGTTTATTCTGTGATTCTGTGTCTGCAGCCTGGCCCAGTGCAGGGGCTCCAGGAATGCAGATCTGGCTCCTGCCTTGGGTTTCAAGGCACAGTCTTTGCCTTCAAGCCCTAAAGGGGCTGGTCTTTTTTCCTGAATGTTTCTACCTTGAAGTAGCAGTCTCTACCTGAGTGTCCTGGTTCAGAGCTTCAGTGAATTCTGGGGCTGTGTAGTACAGCAGAATTGTGAAATCCCAGACTGGTTTGGGTGGGAAGAGACATTAAAGCCCATCCTGTCCCACCCCTTGCCACAGACACCTTCCACTATCCCAGGTTACTCCAAGCCCTGTCCAACATGGCCTTGGACACTTCCAGGGATGGGGCAGCCACAGCTGCTCTGGGCATCCTGTGCTAGGACCTCACCAACCTTTCAAGGCCTCTTTGGAACTTCTGTTGTTGCAAAGCAGTTTCACGGTCTGGTCTGTGGTTGGAAGGAACAGGACTTGGCCTGCAAAGGAGCTGCTGTGAGAGCAGGAGCTGTGTTTGAGCAAGAAACAGCAAGTGCAGTTGGAGTCTGACCTCTGCTTCTGGCTGACAAAGTAGCATTGGAGAAGTTTCTGAAAGAAGTAAAATCATGGAGTCACAGAATCCTTGAGGTTGGAAAAGCCCTCTAGGATCACCAAGTCCAAATGTTTCCCCAGCACTGCCATCTACGCCCTAATCCATGTTCCCAGGGGACACATCCACACACTTTAATGAGTGGTGACTCCACCACTGCCACAGGTGAGGGGGTGCCTTGCCATGGCCTGACCACCCTTTCCAGAAAGAAATTTTTCATAATATCCAACCTAAATCTCCCCTGGGGAACTTGTAAAGTCTTTATTTTCAGTGCTGAACCTTTTTGGCTTGTCCCTGTTCCCTGGGAGTAGAGCCTGACCCCCGCTGGCTGCTCCCTCCTGTCAGGGAGTTGTGCAGAGCCAGAAGGTCCCCCCTGAGCCTCCTTTCCTCCAGCCCTCCCCCAGCTCCCTCAGCTGCTCCTTGTTCTCCAGACCCTTCCACAGCTCCATTTCCATTCCCCGGTACATGTTCCAGTCCCTCAGGGTCTTTTTGGGGGTGAGGAGCTTAAAACTGACCCCAGGATTTGAGGTGGGGCCTCACCCATGGAGGGGACAGTCACTGGATGGTCCTGTTGGACACACCATGGCCAGACAAGCATCCCCAGGCCCTTTTCTCCAGCAGCCACTTGGAAGGACTGAGCTGGTTTATGATCTCATGGCCAAGAGACTTGCTCTGTAAAAATGAATTACTGGCAAGAGTATCAGAATGAATCAGGCGAGACTCCATTTCTTCATGCAGGAAAAAGCCAATTCTTTTTTCACACAACTCATTTTTATACAGTTTTTACTGACCTCATGTGCAACTTTAACTGGTTAATAGCTAATTGGTTAATAGTTTTCTTGCCAATTGCTCTATTGGTTAGTAAAAGGTAAAGGCATTTACTTGTCTATCAAATCTCTCTATTTTTAAATTGTTTACATATTTTCTTCACTGGTTCTCACGTGATAGATTTAATGTTTATGGAAGTGTTAGTTGTTTTTCACCCAAGAATAGATTGTTATGTTAGCGAACTGTTCACACAAGGATTGTTTTCACATGGGAAATTGCAAAGTGCTAGCTGCACTTAGAAGCAATGGCAGGCCAGCCATCCATCCAACTGAGCAGGTCTGATTTTATGAGGCCTTTCTTTTATAATTTTTCTACTTGACTGCAATAGCAGAGTGTTTCTGTCTCTGCACATTTTTCTCTGCTGAGGTGATCTGACTTTGGAGGCAGCAGGATTTGATGTGGAATTGTTCAGATACTGACCCACAAAAATGTACCTGATGCGATTCTCTGAATTCTGGGGTGTGGAGACAAGTAATGGCATCTTTGCTGGGCATTTCTGGCATGATTCAAAGCCGCTCCAGCTGGATTTGGGTTCACCTTAGGTGCTTTTATTATAGGAGGGTGTCACGATCCGTTCTTACGAAGGGAATTCATGATGGTTCGTCAATTGATCTCAGAGTGCAAGAAACCGACACAGAGAGGGGATTTGCAGTAATAATCAAGAACAAATGCACCTTTATTGAGCAACCACAGCAAAATGTGTTAGGGGGGATTGGGGAAAAGGGAAAGAATAGGGAAAAGAGAGGGATGAAGAGAAAGAAAGGCATATAGCTACCAAACATAGAATGACAAAATCCTTCGAAGTCCAGTTGATGGAGTTCGCCTGGTCATGTCAGGGAGGTCTTGAAGACACTGGTCAAGTCAAGGTTCTTTATAGTCCTTTTTTGGTAGGGGGAAAACAGGTCTTCGAATTACTGGGGGGAATCAAGTACAATGAAGAATAGTCTATTGAAATTTCTGAGGAGAAAGAAGGCATTGAAGAAGGGTACACATAGTACCCATATTCTCAGCAGTAGGCAAGAACCATTGTCTTCTTGGTCCAATGGTCACATCTGCAGGCAAATATCTCGCTTTGGTCAGGTCAGCTCCCTCGCACACTTCCCCCACGTTAGGGGTTTCAGTCTCAGTCCTTGAGGGAGAGGCTTCTCCCATCTCAGTCCATCTGTCACTGTGGTTGTAGAACAGATGAAGGATCTTCTGTGGGGACCACCAAAGGTTACCCAGCCAAGAAAAGTCCAGCCAAGCTGAGAGATGGGGAAATTCCAGGGCTATTGTTGGGAAAGCGAGTGTAGGCGAAGAAGAGCAAGGTGCCCCTTCTCCTTTCACTAGGTTCAGTGTTCCAATACAGCAAACACACTTGCAAACAGTAGCTTGGCAGGCCAGAAGCTCTGCTCAGGCCTCAGGATCTTGGCAAGCAACCATCTCGAGGAAGACCAGGATTCCAACCAGGGTGTTTTTCGGTCATCCCAGTTTCTGTCCTTTCATGACAATCGTGAGGCAGATGAGAGAAACTTCAGACAGAGACTTACAGAGGGAAATGTGTCTGATGGTGTTGATTTTGTTTGATCTTTTTTTTTTTTGACCACTCCTGTCCCCCCTCTTTGGCTTCTTCACCCCTTCAACCCACATGCCCAAAGCTTCTCTCTATGCCTGGGTGATATTCTTTTTCATTTTTGCTTCCTTATGAGATTTATCTTGTAAAGTTTTCATTTGGGAGTTGTGAATTAGGGCTTTAAGTGTCTTTCCTGAGTCACCGTTGGCAGAAATGAGAGCGAGACATGAATTAAGTCACCTTTTTTGGGTCACTTGTGTTCTAGGGAGCCTTTAATGGAATCCCAGACTGGTTTGGGTTGGAAGGAACCTTAAAGCTCACCCCATTCCACCCCTTGCCATGGTTAAGGACACCTCCCACTAGACAGGTTGCTCCAAGCCCTGTCCAATTCAGCATTTTCAGAGTTGATTTAGTATTTTTCCAACAGTGGAGTTGATGAGCTATCTGCCTTCTTGGCTATTGAGGAAACTTTCACTTCCCATAACAGGGCAGAGCTCCTGGGGGGCTGCAGCTCCTCCTGAAGGGCAGCTCTGATCTCTGCTCTCTGTGAGCAGGGACAGGACCCCAGGGAAGGGCTGGAGCTGTGTCAGGGCAGGGTCAGGCTGGAGATCAGGAAAGGTTCTTTCCCCAGAGGGTGCTGGCACTGCCCAGGCTCCCCAGGGAATGGCCACGGCCCCGAGGCTGCCAGAGCTCCAGGAGTGTTTGGGCAGCGCTGCCAGGGATGCCCAGGGTGGGATTGTTGGGGTGTCTGTGCAGGGCAGGGGTTGGACTGGATGACCCCTGTGGGTCCCTTCCTGCTCAGGATATTCTGTGATTCTATTGCCCCAATTCCTTTGGCACAGGAAGGTGATCAAAGCAGCTGCTCCCTGAGCAGCTGCAGCCGGGCTCTCTCTGCATCCTGCCATGTCACACATGATGGTGACAGCAGAGCTTTTGGAGTGGCACTGGCTCCACAGCACCTCTGTATTCCACTTTGGTGTCCCTGAGGATGGGATATGCCATGATGGCCCTGCTCCCTCTGCCCCAGCTGCATCTCCACCTGACTGGTTCCTCCCTTGCTGGAAGTTCCTTTTCTCTCAGGATCATGGTGGGATTCTTAGGGGTGTCCTGTGCAGAAATAGCAATTGGACTTGACAGGTCCCTTCCAACTCAAAATATTTTGATTCTATGATTAAAAACATTCACCAGCTCAGCCAATTCTACTGGCTGTGTTGAAGGACTGAAATCACAGGCCAAAACCAGGAACAATTATGTAACCTTATCCCTGAGGGCTTGCTCCTGTATGGTGACAGCTGGAACTTTGCCGGCAGTGACAGCAGAAAGAAGTCCCACCCCTCACCTCGATATGGTCCCCCCAGGTCACAGGGTCTGCTGTGCTCTGACCAACCCTGGTGGTGCTCTACTTCCAGTGCTAGAGCATTTGTTTCCCAACACCTTCCCTTCTGCAGAGCAGGGCCTCAAACAGCCCTCCCTGGCCGGGAGTGAGGAAGCCAAGAGCCTCCAGGGAGGTGCTTGACATGAAGCCATAGCTGACCCTTGAACCAGAACCCCCTCTCCAGGCCTCCCATGGATGATCCTTTTCAGAATAAACCTGTTCACTGTGAGCCCAATGCACTGAGCCACAGCTCCAGCTGAGCAGGGCTGGTGCCTCTGTGCTGCCCTTGAACCTTCACCAGCTGGAGAGAGGGAAGGACAACCTGCCTGTCCTCCAGTCAGCACTGTCTTGTTTAGGATGGATGTTTATGGGAGAAATAGATGAGTTTTAGACTGATTGTGTTTTTATGGATAAGTAAACTATGTTTTCTCAGGTTTCTGCTGATGGGAGAAGTTCTGGGTATTAATCGTTCTGTCTGAGCTAAATTTAAATCCTTTCCCATATCTAAACTCCAAGACCACAGAAATCTGTATCCTAATGTTTTTCATTACATTACATGGTTAAGTGAGATATCACTTTAAAAATGAGATTTTGAATTCCAAGTAATTTACTCCTTATTTTATTCAGTTCATTAACAGGAACAATAATTACCCTCCTCTGTGCAGTAAACACCAGTGGGAGGAAGTGGAGCCCAGGCCCACAATTGGGCCTTTTGCCCAAATGGGACTTTTCCCCACAATTAATTTTTTTCATGGTCCAAATTGTCCTGTCAAAATTGTAACTTTCCTTTTTTACTCAACTGGTTTTCCTTAATCCTAAAACTTTAAGCATGATGGTGATGGATCCTCAAACAGTCCATTGGCATTTCAGACTTTGGATGAGTTTTGAATTTTAATTCTTTGTGGTTGAGTGGAATTGGACAAAGAAATATCTTGAACAAAATAAGCACTATGACACAGGATTTGGTAAGCCTTGAATAGAATTTCAAGCATTCATTTGCTTAATGTGTAGAAATCAGATGTGGAATGTAAAATTATTGTGAACTCCCATAAAGTCCAATTTTAATTAAAATAATGGGATCAACTAATCTCAGCCTGGTTAGGGTGGGAAGGGACATTAAAGCCCATGCAGTCCCACCCCTGCCATGGCAGGGACACCTTCCACTATCCCGGGTTGCTCCAAGCCCTGTCCTACCTGGCCATGGACACTTCCAGGGGTGCAGGGGCAGCCACAGCTGCTCTGGACAACCTGTGCCAGAGCCTCAGCACCCTCACAGGGAAGAATGTCTTCCCAATATCCCATGTAACCCTGCCCTCAGCCAGTTTTTATGGTTTCAAAACCCTGAATGATGTTTTTGTGTGTCTTATGCCAACTCTACCTTTCCAAGCTGCAAAACTGGCAGTGAATTTAGCCAGTCTTACAACTTTATATATACAAATTTGCTTTACGTGGTGGAAAATATGAATTCAGATGTGTCCTCAAAGAGGTGGAGCCCTGCCCTTGTAGGACAGGTATGGCTTTGTTGACTCGGTCCTAAATATTGCACTGAGAACTGTAATAGTTTATAACTGACGTAATACATATTGAATAGGGAGCACATGGTATCATTTGGTGCTTTCAAGGCTCCAGATGAATTTTGGCATTAGTTCTGTTACAGCTCAATTTTCCATCTCATGATATCTCAGTGGCACCAAGTTTGACAAGAGCAAGTATTCACAGCATCCCTATTGACAGGCAGTGGATGCATCTGTCTGGCTGCTTTTCCAGCTGAAATTGCAGGCCAAGGAGCAAAGCGACCCTCTTGAGAGCAGACTGGACCAACATCTGACAAATAAATAGCTAATCATCTCTGCACACAAGTCTCTGCTGACACCAGACCTCAAAGTCAAACCCAAATGATGCCAAATGAACAGGCAGGAGAGGAGACAGTCAGCTGAAATATTTTTTCCCCAAAATGTTTGTTTGAAGCCTGTGGCTCTGTGGTTAGGAATTTAGAGGAAGCTGAGTTAGACCTCGCTCAACATGTTTGGATTCAACATGAGGAAAATTTCTGACCATGAAAAAAACCCAAGAGGAGTTGTTAGCCTGACATCTCATAAATGAGGAAGGCAAAGATCAACCTCCAGAGGCTGGAGGACTTTGCCAATTCAAGAGAGTTGAAAGACTTAGCAAAAATTACCCAAATCTGAATGAATTTGAATTTTCCAAGAGACCAGCTAGCATTCTTTAGCTAAAAAGGACCAGCAGTAAATACTGCTGGCAGACAGCGATCTTGGGAAATAGCAAAAACTTATTCTCAAAGCCTTTACCTGTCTGTGCTGGAACAGGTGACGTACAGAACGTGCTGGATGCTGTATTTCCAGTTCAGTCAGACACCTAACCTCATTCATTTTTTAGGCTTAGGAACCAGGTGGGAAAATAAGGAAATAGGAGAAAAAACTTTTGACTGGGTAGAACAAGGTGCTCTGGTGAGGCAGCTGTAAAGCTGTGTCCAGTTCTGGGCCCCTCCTGGAAAGAGAAACATCGAAGGGCTGGAGCATGTCCAGGGGAGGGAATGGATCTGGAGCACCAGGAGCAGCTGAGGGAGCTGTGGGATGCCATGACCCATTGGTTGGCTCATTGTAAAACCTCATCAGGCTGAACAAAGGTCAAGGAGCTCTTGTGCTTTTATTGTAGTGTTGCCTCAGCTCCAGCAACCAGCCAGCTGAGTCTAGAGTATAAACTCCAAAGGTGTTGACCAACAAGCTCTTGAATATTTACAATGCACTTCCACAGGAGTGGTGGCTACAAGCCCTTAATTTTGTGCCCTTTTCTTCAATGAGTTGTCAACTCCCACAACAAACTCCTCAGAGGAGCTGGCTCACAAGCCATGGTACCACTACTCAATCTCCCAACTCCCACATCAAACTTCCATACAGAGCACAGGATGGAATGTGAAAAGCATGCTTTGCCCAGGCAAAGCAAGGGAGCAGCTCCAGAGCACCCTGAAAACTACAGACCTGCCAGTGTCACTTCAGTGCCTGGTAAAGTTATGGAGAAGGTTACTGTGTATGGAAAATTGGTCATTGGTCACAGCCAGAATGGCTTCATGAAAGGAAGATCCTGCTTATCAAATGTGATTTCCTTTCATGACAAGGTGACCCACCTGGCTGACCCAGGAAAGCCAGGAAAGCCAGTTGATGGAATATTTTTGAATTTCAATAAAGCTTTCAACGCTGTCTCTCCCAGGATCCTTCTAGACAAAATGTCCAGCCCACAGCTGGATAAAAACATCATGGAATGGGTGAGCAACTGGCTCACGGGTCAGGCACAAAGGGTAACAATAACTGAGGTGACATCAGACTGGGGACCTGTCACTATTGGGATTCTACAGGTCTCCACCTGAGCTCTGTGCTCTTCAACACCTTCATAAATGACTTGGATGCAGGACTGGAAGGGATACTGAGCAAGTTCACAGATGATACAAATCTGGGAAGGAGCTGTTGACTCCCTCGAAGGCAGGGAAGCCCTGCAGAGAGACCTCAACAAATTAGAGGTGGGCAATCACCAAATGTATGAAGTTAAACAAAGGAAAGTGCTGGATTCTGCAGCTGGGATGGGGCAAACCTGGATGTATGGACAGAATGGGGAATAGGAGGCTGGAAAGCAGCGCCTGGAAAGGGACCCAGGGGTCCTGGTCAGTGGCCAGTTGGGTCTGAGCCAGCAGTGCCCTGGCAGCCAGGAGGGACATCCCTGTCCTCGGGGGCATCAGGCCCACCATTGTTGGCTGGGCATGGAGGGGATTGTCCCACTCTGCTCTGTCCTCACCTTGCGCGCTGGGAGCAGTTTTGGCCACCACAAGATAAAAAAGACATTAAGCTGTTGGAGAGCATCCAAAGGAGGGAAACAAAGATGGTAAACAGCCTTGAGGAGAAGACATATGAGGAGCAGCTGAGGGCAACTGCTCTGTTCAGCTGGAGGAGACTAACAGGAGACTAATCACAGTTACAATTTCCATGTGAAGGGAAGAGACAAACACTGATCTCGTCTCTGTGGTGACCAGGGAAGGACCAGAGGGAATGGCTGGATCCTGGAGTGTCAGCAGAGGTTTAGATTGTGTATCAGGGGAAGGTTCTTCCCCCAGAGGGTGCTGGCACTGCCCAGGCTCCCCAGGGAATGGACACAGCCCCAAGGCTGCCAGAACTCCAGGAGTGTTTGGACAGCACTGCCAGGGATGCCCAGAGTGGGATTGTTGGGGTGTCTGTGCAGGGCCAAGAGTTGGACTCTTCTTGTGGGTCCTTTCCAACGCAGGACATTCTGTGGTTCTGTGAAATAAAGTCAGAAAAGAGGGAGGAAGAGAACAAGAGCAGACTCTCACTAGTCCTTAGATCCCACCTTATTCCTGGAGCTGAACTTGTGAGACAAAGTGAAAGAGAGGAAAAAGAGAACCAGGGGCCCAATCGACTTCCCTTCATAGTTAACCCGGTGCAACCTCTTATGTAAATTAGATTTTTTGTTCTGTTTTATTCACAAATGCACAGCCAACCCTTCGAGAGGGGAAGCTGAGCATGAGTCTCTGAGAGTTGGCTCAGGTCCACAGGACCTGATCTGATCACACCTTTCCTGTTGTGACAGTCACAGTGTCTTAGGCAAATCATGCCTGTGCCTGATCTTCTCAGGGGATGAAAAAGGAGGCTCAGGGGGGACCTTGTGGCTCTGCACAACTCCCTGACATGAGGGGGCAGCCAGGTGGGGTCAGGCTCTGCTCCCAGGCAACAGGGACAGGACAAAAGGAAACAGCCTCCAGCTGTGCCAGGCAGGTTTAGTTTGGATATTGGGAAAAATTTCTTCATGGAAAGAGTGGTCAGGCTGTGGCTCAGGCTGCCCAGGGCACAGGTAGAATCTCCATCCCTGGAGGTGTTCAGGGGATATAGTTTAGTGGTGGCTTTGGCAGTGCTGGGTCAACAATTGGTCTTAATGGTCTTAGAGGGCTTCTCCAACCAAAATGATTTCATGGTTCAGTGATTCTGGGTTGTGACTAGGATTACAGGTGTTGTAGAAAAATGGAAAGAGGTTTGCAAACATGATTTTGGGCATAAGCAAATCCCATTGAAAAGTTGCTGGCCAAGAAGTACCCATAGGGGCTTGAAAAGGCTCCCTCCCTGGCTGAAATGGTGGGGTGTTTCTCCAGGTCACCTCTTGATGCAGCCCAAGGGTTGGATCAGTGCAGGATCATCTCAGAGCAGTGACGTGGACAGACTGTGACTGGTCATGGTGCCTTTGCCTGGTGTCACATGCTAGACACTGTTCTCAAGTGTCCCCATGACACCTCTCTGCCCACCACTGGTTTCATGGCAGGTTCCAAACTCAGTCTTACTTTATAAAGGAATAGTAATTCTAAAGATTAAAATTTTTCAGGTGTATCAGGAACCACAAAGATCAGAAGATGGTCTAAACCTCTGTGTCTTGAGCCTCAAGATGTGCCAGTGGAGGTTCAAGTTGGACATGAGGAGGAATTTCTTCATGAAAAGGCTGGTCAGGCATTAGAAGGGGCTACTAAGGGAGGTTTGGAGTCTCCATCCCTGAAGGTGTCCGAGGAATACCTGGACATGGCACGCAGTGCTCTCATCTGGCTGATAAGGTGGAGACCATTCACAGGTTGGAGTCAATGATCTTGGGAGTCTTTTCCAACCTGAATGATTCCAGGTTTCTGTAGGTGACTTTATAAACTCAACTCTTTGCCTGGATCATGCTGTACATTAAATAGGAGGGGGATGATTGGGTTGGATATAAATTACTCTGGCGAGGAGGAGGACCTTAGAGAGAATCAGTGGGTGACTTTGCTCTTGCCCCTCCCAGCTGAGGATGCCTTCTTGGTAACATTTTGCATACAATTATAATTACCCATGTTAGCACATCATTATTAGTATGGTTGTTGTTAATCATCATCATCATCATCATCATCATCAATCATCATTCTACTGGTGCTGGTGCATTTATCAATGGCAATTCCAAATGTGTATTTCTGTTGTTTCAATAATTCCTACTGTTTGTGGATCTGTGATTATGCAAGTCCTTATTGCACAAGACCAGACTTGTGGTGCCCAACTGGTTGTGATTGGAAATTTAACCCAGCTGTTCCCAGCCCCTCTGAGGACCAATTGGGACAAAGGGGGATTATTTTCTGCCAAATCCTATAATCTTCACATGACACCAATAATTGTCATGGGCAAACACTTGATGTTGGAAAAAATAATTTTGTTTATTGGAAATTAAAATATGTTTGGATGTTGAGAAACCAAGACAAGATTTAAACCACTTTTTTCCCAGGCTCAGCTTCACATCCCCAACTCCTCCCTTTACCTCTAGCCTGGGTAGTGCAGTGGGGATGGGGAATGGGGGATGTGGTCAGTGTATAAAAAATCCCCTCTGCTGCTCATCGTTCCTTGCCTTTTTCCTTCTACAGGGTGGGTACTTCATGGGATAGGTGTGGTTTCTTCACGACATACCCACCTTCTCCTGTATTACCCCAACATCCTGTTGTTACCACAGTCTGGACGTTCACAAATCCAGGGAGTTTTGACTCATTCTCTTGCTTGGGGTGGAGGAGGGAAATGGGGACTCCATTGTTGGTAGAGTCATTGTCCTTGGACATTTTTGGAGGAGTGACTGCTTGTGGCACTCAGTGGTCTTGTCCAGCTGGTGACTGGTCACAGGTTGGATTTGGTGGTCTTGGAAATATTTTTCAACCTAAGTGATTCTGGGATTCTGTGATCCTGGTCATGGGGCAAGAGAGAGGACAGAATATGAAAGGGTCTTTCAGTCTGTTCCCAAGGAGCAACATGAAAATTAGTGACAAGAATCTCTCAAGCAGTTTTGTAACATCTCAGAATCCCAGAACCCCAGACTGGTTTGGCTTAGGAGGGACTTTAAAGCTCATCCTGTCCCACTCCCTGCCATGGGCAGAGACGCCTTCCACTATCCCAGGGTGCTCCAGGGCCATCCATCCTGGCCTGTCTTCATGGATAATGTGCCATGGAGCGCCATGTCTGGCCCCATCGGTGACTGTCAGTGTGTTGGCTCAAGGCTGGGGAAGGAGCTGGAGCTCTGGGAAGTTGGGATGTGGGCTGGCATGGTCCTGGTTTACCATCCCTGCCGAGGAAGGAGAATGAGCCTGGTGACACCGATGGAGAGCACAGCTGCCAAAGCTGTTCAGAGAGCAGCCAAATGTGTCCCCAGCATTTTGTGTCACTTGGGCAATTGATGGTTGGGGAAAGCAAAATTTTACCAGGTGATTCCGAAACTCATCCCTTCCATGGAATAGAGTCTGACACTGCAAGTCATGGAATTGCTGAGGTTGGAAAAGCCCTCCAGGATCATCGAGTCCAACTGTGACCAATCCTCACCTTGTCAACCTGATAAGTTTCACCACTATAATAATATAATAAAATATCATAAATATAATAAAATATAATATAGTGTAATATAATGTAATGTAATATATGATATGATATGATATATAATATAATATAATGTCATACTATATGATATAAAATGATAGGATGTAATACATTTAATATACTAATATATTTACTTTGAGTAAATAGTACAGATTATATAAAATGTAAGAGAATAATGATAAATTTTCATTCTATTTGATTATAAATGTTGTTATTTATGACTTTAATTTCAATTTATTATTTTACCATGATTAGTTATAATTATACAATTATATCATGATAATATTAGATGAGCTATTATTCATGTTATTCATGTTATATATTACATAACATATATTACATATGGAGCTCACTGACAGCATGCAATGCTTCTCACGTGTGCATGTATTCACTCCACTCTCTCTGACAGACACCTGCTGTTGCATACATTATAGCACATATTTGCATATGCAAATTGCCCTGTAGCCGCCCGCCCGCGCTCAGTGGCGCCGTCCCGTGGCCAGCCCGTGGCTCCGCCCTCCGAGCCGGCCCCGCCCCGCCCGTTTCCGCCCGCACCGGAAGCACCATTCCCGCGCTGCCGCTCGCGGCCGCCGGGCGGCGCCGCTTTCCGGAAGCGGCGTCCTGGAAGCGGCGGCGGCAGGGGCGGGGCGGGCGGAAGTGACGCGCATGCGGAGCCGCGGCGGGGCCGCCTCGCCATGTCGCGGAGCCCGGGGCGGCGGCCGCAGTTGTGAGTACGGGCGGGCCCGGGGCTCCGCCTCGCAGGGACGCCCCGCCAGGTACGGTCCCGCCGCTCCCCGCCCGCCGGGACCCGTGGGCGGAGACGGGAGGGCGGGGGCGGGGGCGGCGGCGGCCCCGGCGGGACTGGCGGGAGGCGGCGGGGAGCGCGTCGTCCTGTTCGTTCCTTTCTCTTCCATTCCTTTATTATCCTTCTTTTCCCGTCTCTTTCTTATCCCGGTCTATCCCGTCCTTTTCTTGTCCTTTTCCCTCTTCCCTTCCCTTCTCCTTTCTTTTTCCCGTTCCCGTTCCTGGCGGAGCGGAGCGGCCGGGGGCAGTTCCAGCTCCTCCCGCGTGCGGTGTCGTCTCCGGCTTGACGCCACTTGAGTTTTGGTTGAGTTTTGGTTGTGTTTTGGATGTATTTTGGTTGAGTTTTGGTTGAGTTTTGGTTGTGTTGAGTTTTGGTTGTGTTTTGCTCTCAGGGGGCTCTTGGTGTTCGTTGTCACTGCTGCCACATCGCGGTTAGGGTGGGGTGTGCTGGAGGTAGCCGGGAAAAGGAGTGGGGATGGGAGAGGAATTGAACGTTTCACAGTCACGGAATTATTTCCGTTGGAAAAGCTCTTAAAGACCAGTGAGTCCAACCATTCCCCAGCACTGCCGCATTCAGCACAAACCCATATCCCCAAGTGCCTCATCCACTAATTTTTTTAAACACTTCCACGCATGGTGACTCCACCTCTGCCTTGAGAAGCCTTTTATGATGCTTGGCCACCCTTTCTTTGAAGAAATTTTCTCCAGTATCCAACCTGAACCTCCCCTGGCACAACTTGAGGCTGTTCCCTCTCCTCCTGTCCCTGTTCCCTGGAAGCACAGCCCAACATCACACGGCTGTCCCCTCCTGTCAGGAGTTGTGCAGAGCCAGGAGGTCCCCCCTGTGCCTCCTTTTCTCCAGGCTGAGCCCCTTTCCCAGCTCCTTTAGCCGCTCCTGGTGCTGCAGCCCCTTCCTAGCCCCGTTCTCTTCCCTGGGCTCTCTGTGTCATTCACTGATCCCTCATTGTGATCAAACCCCGAAGAGGTGCCTGTGCTGGGCTGTCCTGGCTGGAGTTGTGCCCAGGGAGTCTCGGGCTGCCCAGCTCTCTGTGCCTCCGTTCCTGCTGCAGAGCTCAGCTGGCCCAGCCGTGCTTTGGCTCTGCTACCTTCCCTTGTCTCTCAGGGTTCTCAGGGTGCTTTGTGTGTTCTGGGATGAGTTCTGGGTGGTTACTGAATCCCGGGGCTGCCGTGGGATCCACGTTGGGTGTTTGTGATGGTCACAGATTCCTCCCGAGCTTTTGTGGCGGAGGAGGATTCGGTCATGGATCAGGAGAGCTGTGGTTGATAGTAGAGCTCAGGGGCTGTTTCCTGGCAGTTTGCACATCCACAATTGTCTCTACTCCAGGGAATATTACACAGTGGATGAAAAGAGTTCCCAGAAGCAATTACTGTCAAACAGAAAGTGTTTTCTCTGCCATTATGGAAAGCTTCCGGTTTAGGATAAAACCTCAGATCATGAGATAGCTTAAACTGAAATTCTGGTCAGGATTCCTCCAAATTCGACATCAATTTCTTGATTTCCTTTAGATGATGATAATAATTATGGTTATTGTATATTATCTAGATTATATGTTACTATGTATTTATTATTATCATTACTATTATTATTTTATTACAATTTTTAAATAATCCATGGAATGAATGCAGCTGTATTTATAAAATAAATATGTATCAACTACAATCAATTAATTTTACTTTATCCCTGGGTGCACGTTTCCAATTGACAATAAATAGTTACTTTACCACTTCCTGGATCCAACTGAACCCATTAAAATTAATTCTTTTGGTTCTCTGGAGTGGCCCATAGTCCCTGGTTATTTATTCACATTTGTAGATGAAAGTTGTGCCTAAAGGAACAGTTGGGAGTGAAGGCAGATGGAAAAGTAGCTCATTGTTCCTTCTGATGACTTTGCAGGAAAATTGAGCCAGTCTCTGGTCTCTGCTGATGCATTTTTTAGTGGCACTGTCAGGATTTATGTGGGAATCATGTGCTGGTGTTTGCACTGGATTTGGTGAATGAATTTATTTGGCAGAAATAAATATTCCTATTTCTTGAAAATAATCCGTGGGTGTTTTTTTTTAATGGAAGCATAAAGGACAGAAGATGAATGTTTGAATATTCAGTATTTTGTGTTTTGTGCTGCTTACTGAGAGTAATGAACAGAAAGAGAAGTTTGGACAGTAAAACTGGTGTGTCTGGTCAAGAAAACAGCAATTCTGGTGAACTGAAGGAAATGTAGATTTTTTTTTTTTAATTTTTCTGTTTTGAAATAAGTAAAGAAATAAATCTCCCAGTGTCTTTCTGTTCTCTCGGCTTTCCTGCCTTCCTTAATGCCAAATCCATAGGGAGGTGTCAGTGTTGCCACACACAGACTGTTCACCAAAAGAAATCTCCTTTTTGGGTCAAAAAAAAGTAATCTGGTTGACAGATCCCTCTGTGAATGTCACAGAATTTTATTCTATTGTTTTTATTGAATTTGATAATTTCTTTGGTGATGTTAAATAAGATTTCTTCCAGTCCACCATTTTTTGGTCTTCCATGAGCTTATTTCCCTCAAGGTTTGTTTATGGATCTGCCTTAGGCCTTTCTAAAGTATCATAACAGCACAATTATTTCTGAGTGTTTGTGTATGAGACTTGAGGAGGTTTATTCTTACGGGGCTGGAAGTGAAGGAGGATGAAGAGGAGAAAGAAAACTCTACTTCAATAACTATGGGAGAAACCCCCATGGACAACTTGGCATGATACAGATTTCTTTTTTTTTTTTCTCTTTTTGGTTAGGAAAAGAAATTAACCGGTTCTTTAACCAAATTAATCTAACACCCTAAGAAGGGAATACTGAGGGAGTTTTTTCCATTCTGCTTAAGACATTTTTAAAGATTCATTAATTCAAGGAAGCAGTAACCTTGAAGACTGAAGCAAAACAATTTCTAACTCTTCACCACTCATAAATGTATGGGGACAGTGTGACAGCGCTTTATTTTATTCTGGTAACATGAAACTTCCTCGTGGTTGTTTTTTTGTATCACCTAGGAAAAGTTTCATGATGTGAAATTGTTGCAAAGAAGCCTTTTCAACTTAAGAGAGCTTAAAAGATTTGCCGTGATTCTTTCCTCTGTTGTTGGAGTAAATATGTGTGAATTCCACTTCTCGGTATCTTGTTGGACTTTTCATTCTCTCCTGCCTATCCTTGAGCTTTTTGTCATTCTCCAAACATGTAAATACCTGATATTTGTTTCAAGTTAAAGAATGCTATTTCCCAGACAATTATGATTTTTGGGTGTCTTGCTCTTCTTCATGGAGATAAAAAGCTACAGTTGTGTTCTGTAACCATTAAAAGTAGAATGATCTGAAATTCAGGCAAATGAGATTTTTTTACTGGTGCTTTTCCCCCCAGCCTACTTTTAAAGTTCCTGTTTGTAGCAAGTCAAAACCAGTTTTTAAGTCCGTTGAGCTGGAGGTGAATGGTGATTCCAGGTGGAATGAGGTGAGCACTGCAAACTGGCAGAGGAACGTATTGATGCAAATATATCATCAGCTCATCTCTCCCTGTTTTTCTTGCTTCCTCTCCCTCTGGTCTGTTCCCCCTCGTCTTGCCCAAAAGTTAGAAATGTCCCCTTGCTTTGACAGGTGGAGGAACAAGCCTCTTTGGAGGTTTCTTCTTGGTGCCAGTTTGCAGCCCTAGTTAGTTGAGGGCGCAGGTAAGTGCCTGTTTCTCTGTTCAGCACTTCCACATTTGTGTGACTTGCTGAAAAAATCCTTCTGAATTTGCCTTTACTTCTTATATGTAGAAGCACAGTTGAGTTTGTAGATCATGAAGTTATGGAAGAACTGTTGAGAGATTCAAAGCACAGAACAGACAAAGTGTTGTCCAGGAGCTGCTGCTGTTCTTCATTTGCATTGTCAGTAGTGCTAGAAGGTTTAAAGTTCTTCAAAAGTCTTTTTTCTCTGCTTTAATTATGTTCAAACACACAAATATTTCTACTTCCTCTTCATTAAGTAAAACTGTTTTCTGTCAGATTGTTGCCTGTCAGTGCTAGTCCATCTCAAGTCTCATTTCTGATTCCAAAGCATCCAATGCCATTTTGCTCCTAAGCCATTCAATGACAGCTTCCATTAGGAACTGTGTGATATATTGCCCATATTTTAATTTTCAGTACCTTAAAAACAAAAGTACTGCTGAATTTCCTGCCCACTGCACTGTTACCTTATGTAAAAATCTCAGTTTTCACACATTGTGACTAGAAATGAGGCATTGTACCAAAATACTAGGTATGGGAGTTAATTCCAAGGTCACAGCAAGGAAAGCTCTGTGTCCCTGATGACTTTGTGTGTTGGGCAGTCAGTAGTGGGGTGTTTGTGTCAGTCCCCAGGGGAGTGGGACCGACAGCAGCAACTGCCCAGCTTTGGGAGTGAAGAGCATTCCTGTGACTTCTCACTTGATGGGAAAAGGCAAAAAGGCAAAGGTTGGTCGACTCCTGAGCAGGCACAGTGGTGGGAGGCAGGACTGAGCTCTCCCAGACACTGCTCCAAGCTGAGTCAGAAGCCCAAAAAGACAGAAAAAATGCTGGTTTCAAACCTACCTGACATGAAGCAGAACACAGCACTTATGTCATTGGGATGGGACTGGGAACATTCCCATGTTTGTGTTCCCAAGGCATTTACTGATGTAGGAGGTCAATGGGATGGAGCTGGTTCTCTTGGTGACTCCAGGTAGAGTTGGCAGCTCTGCCTGTTAATCACTCTGGATCTGCTGTCAGGAAACAACTTCCAGTGATTTGGTCTCTTCATTCCAGTGAGGGCAGCTCTGTTTACGCACACACGTCTCTGCAGTGCTTTGGGCAGTAGATTGTTCTGCTCAGAGTCCGGGAGCTCTTTGCAGAAGAGCTTGCTTTGGGCAGACTCCACCGGAGTGGAAAAGGTTCTTTGTCTTGCCATGGACTCAGAAAATCTTGGCATTTGGAACAGTCCCAACTGACTTGTGTTTTGACAAGATCTGTTGGTCTCTTGGTGAGTTCTTACCTTCACCTGCAAGAAATCTTTGTTTTCTCTTTGAGATGTCCCTAGTGTTTCCATGTGTTCTTCCTTGGTTTTGAAGCCTTTTCCTTCCCAGACTTAGACTTCTGTTCCCAAAAATGTTTATAACCCAGTAGTATTTGAGGGTTTTCCATCTCTTTGAGGACAAACCACCTCTGTGGTCTGTGTCTGCCTCAAGAATGGCCAGGCAGGTGCAATGGAGGGACAGGAGCCACCTGTTCCACAAGATAAACACATCCTGCTTCCAAATTCCTTTGTTGTGTCTGAAGTAATTTCTGCTTTCATCTTGCCTTGCAAGTACTCTGCCTGTATTTTCCTGAAGTGTTCCTGAAATTCATAGTTCATAGCACTCAGGAAGGATATAAGTAGTAACAGGGAGGTGGGAAAGGGAAGAATATGGCTTCTCTGGGAAATCGGGAGGTAGTGGTTTCATTTTCAGAATGAAAGGCCCCGTGAGGGGAAGCAGAGGTAATGTGAGGTGTTTCCTGGGGTCTTCTAACTTATTTTTAATCTGAAAAAGATGCCATTTCTTGTTATTCTGGAGTGTTGAAGTTGGACACTATTTTCAGACAGTCTGAGGTGGTCTGAAATGAAAACCCGGGTAGGTCAGTAGGAAGCTCCTGAAGATTAGCTCAGTCATTTTCCAGGAGTTAATATGCTTCAGCCCTGGGTGTAGAGTTCACTGATGCTCATGAATTAAAGTACCTATGCTTATTCACTTACACTGCCTTTCATTTTTCTCTCTTTTCCCTTTTCTTTGTTAAGCATTTCAGGCTGTATGTACCGAGTCATTCAGACAACGGGACCAGATGGAAAAAACCTTCTGAAATTGCTTCCCATTTCTAAAACTTCTGGAAGCTTTGTGCCAATAGTTCAGTCTCCAGCCATGCCAAATAATTCTAATGCAAATGTTTCTAGCCCAGTCCATCTTACTTTCAAGACACAGATTGGCAATACTGCTGCACTTTCATCTGTTAAGATACCGATTTTTCAGCCTCCTAATCCTGGAAAGATTATTCTTACGAGGACATTAGACAAGCAGGAAAATGCTAGGGCAGGTTCTGAAAAGGAAAGCTTGATTTCAAATGCAGCTGCCAATGCCCAGAGCAGCTGTGTGCCCATGGATGGAGTGTCCTTGCAGAACGTGGCCATCACGAGCTCCTCTCACCAGAGCAGCCCAACCTACACAGTGGTGAATACCAAACCACTCCCAGTGACTGTTAAGTCTCCAATGCTGCCCTCCGGACACCACCTGCAGATTCCAGCTGATGCAGAAGTGAAATCTGTCCCAGCGTCTCTTTTGCCACCTGCAATACAGCAAAAAATCCTGGCAGCTGCAGCCACCAATGTGTCTGGAGGGGCTGACAGTACAAAAGCACCAACAGTGATTTACGTGTCCCCCGTAAACACAGTGAAAACCTCCCAAGTCCTGCCCAAACACTTGCAGAGCTTTTGCCCTCAACCTGCCACGGAAGTTTCAAAGACACTGATAGTGACAGCTGCCCAGAAGGGATCTGGTTCTTCTCTTGAGCCAGTCACATCCGAGGGGCAGCAGTGCCAGCAAACTCCCATGAAATGGATTGTGCAAGAAACTGCCCCGCTTTCAGCAGCTTGTCGTATCCCTGTAAAGTCTTCAAGTAATGTGGCTTCCAAGATCCTGAAAACTTTGTCAGACACGAAGAACGTAGAAGTTAACCCTGCAAATATTTTACCACTCTGTTCTAATGGTCCTGGTGGAAGCCAAACCAAAATCACACGTTTAAAAGATAATGCTCTGGTCATGTACAATGGGAAAGTCTATTTATTGGCCAAAAGAGGCTCTGATGTTCTGTCAGCCCAGGCTGACAAACAGACATCTCCCTCTTCTGATGCTTTACTTAAAAAGGAGACACCCGAGCAAATTGATTCTACTGAAGTCAATAAAATAACCAGTAAAGTGGTGAATCTGGTGTTGTCAAAAAGCAAAGCAGTGGTGCTGTCTCAGAAAGACCCAAAACCATGTACAGTTTCCAAAAATTCGTCACCAATTAGCTTAAGAAATGACTTACAATCCACATCTGCAGCTCTGCTGACACCAAGTGCTAATCAGCAGGATCCCACTGTTATCTTGAGACAGAATTTGCCCTTCACCAAGAACGTTTCTTGCAGTGAAGTGATCCCAGTTCCAGCAGTAGGGATGCAGGAGAGTGTGTGGCAAAATGGCAAAGACATAAGTCATTCCCCAAGAGCAGCAGGGGCTGTGTTACCTCAGGCTAAGCAGGAATGTGCTGTCAGTGAAGACTGGCCAAAGGTAATAAATCATAAACATGCTGCTCAGTGATTCTGTGGTCCTGGTTTTAGGTGGATAAAATGACTCTTGATGAGGTCACACATTTTTGTAACCAGGTGTCCTGGAAATGCTGTTCTAAGATTTGTTCTAGTCAATAAATGGCCTTTTCCCCAATAATTTTGCATTGTGCGAGTGAGAAATGCATAGAAAAGAAAGGGGCAGAGGAAAGATGGCTTTTGATTTCCTCCCAAGATAAATGGTCAGCAATAACTGGACTCCAGGGAGGCCGTTCATGGTTTGAGCTCTTAGATGTTGATGCCACATGCTTACAGCACAACCTTAGGGCTGTAGGGGTCATGTAGGGTAGAGAAGGACAAGTTTGTGGCTTCACAAGAGGAAAATAAGTTGGAAGAGCAGAGTTTGTCCTCCAGAGACAGCTCTGGTGTGGCACTGTCAGCTCCAGGCTCCAGGCTCTGACAGCCATGGGCAGGAGCTGTGTTTCCTTCCTCCGCTGCCCTGGTGGGGACGGTCCACCTCCTTCGCTCCTGGGTCCATGCCAGGCAGAAGGAACATATTCTTTTAAGGTCATAATGTTGGAAATATGTTAAAAGTTGTAAGCCTCCATTCAAACTCCCCACACAGGATCGGGGATCATGTTTTTAGTAGCTCCAGAGCCAGAATGAATTTGTCTCCAAAGAAAAAAAATCCGAAATTTGTTTATGTTGTCCAGGAAGGACAGAAGTGTCAGCTGAGTGTATTTTTGCAAATTGTAGACATTTAATTGTTGCAACAGACTGTAATAAGTAGTTTTTTGATTGTTTGTTAACTGAAAAATGGTTGAAATACCATTTATTTTCTTCAGTGCTGTGTGATGCTGAGTCTCAGCATTTGCTTTAACCTTGGTGAAAAATAGCTCAGCAAATTCAGTGTTCTTGTCCCTAAATTTGCAAAGCCCTGGATTGCAGAGTAAAGACACTACTTGCTCTTCCCTCCTCTTTCTTTGGTACTTTGAAAGGGTAGAACAAGTGATTCTCTTGTTGTTTCTTTTATTTCTGTGGGTTTTGGTTGGCCTGGACATTTTTGGGATGTTCCAGTGTACTTAAGGTGTTAAATAACGAGTGTTAGACCTATAATAATTTGCATATAATTTATCAAAATCAGTTTATCTGTGTCAAATGTTACCTGTGTTAAATGTAGCTCTTGGAGAATGGCAGAGAAAATAAATGTTCACCTGTCTTTCTAGTATTTACTTTTTTGTATAAATGTTATCTTTATAGTTATATAGTTATATAGTTATACTTTTTGTATATTAAATGTTATCTATTTATAGATATATAGTGAGAGAGTGATTGATGGCTCTCTCACCATTTCTGTATTTCAGATGCAATGTGTAAAGATGGATTCACCGGGAAAGGTTATTCAAATCAATCACCAAGAGCACTCACACTGGAGACAATATTTGGAATTAAGGAAAAAATTTGGTCTCTATAAAGAAGAGAGAGTTTACCTTACGAGAGTCCCATTAAGGGCCTTCTGTGAGAATCCAGAAGAAGGGGTTTGTTCCAGTGACAGCTTGGAAAGGAAAAATGAGTCTTGCAGTTCATCCTCATTGGATGTGGAAGTAATGAGTCATCATCAGGAATGTGTTAAAGAAAAGGTACCTGAGATTTTTCAGTGCTAAACACACTCAGAAAACAGTGTATGTTTAGTCATTACAGAGATGGGGGTGTTTGGAACCTCCCACCTCTGGAATCACCAGGAGAGTCAGGAGTTGTTGGGATCTTTATGAGAATTGTTCCTAGAACTTGTTTGAGATTTCTGTATGACTCAAGCACCCTCTAGGAATTTTTATTCTCGATTTTGGGTTCTGCTGGAGGAAACTTGAGCAACAAATGCTTTTGAGAAGACTGTCTCTACTACTATGTTAATGGTCCTTGTTGGAATAGGGACCTGACCTCAGGATCCCGATTTATATTTATGCCTCTGCAGATGGTTATGTTTGTCCAGCAGTGCAGTGGGTACAGGCAGAGGAATGGGTTTACTTGAAATTAAAATAAATTTACTTGTGGATCTGTCCAATCTTTAGAATTACAAATGTTATTACAAACTTCGTCATTGTTTGGGTACTTCTGGATGGAAGAACTTCCATGTTAATGCATGGAAAGGATTTTATCTATCTAAGTATTTCTGTTCAGCTACATTTTCTTCTGTGTGATTCTACTCAACTCAAAGACTTTCTCTGGTTTACTAATTTTGTGCTAATAATTGAGCAGATCCATGGCTGCTCTTAACATTAGCATTAACCCATCCCTTAGAAGTGTGCAAGACCAGGTTGGATGGAGCTTGGAGCAGCCTGGTCTCATGGAAGTGTCCTTGCCCATGGCAAGGGGTGGAATGGAATGGGATTTAAGGTCTCTTCCCACTCAAACCAGGATGTGATTCCATGATTCAAATAATAAAGCATCTATGAGGAATTTAGTCTGATAATGGACATTACTCCTCAGATTGAGGTTTTGGAAATGTAGACATGAAGAATTTTTCTACACTGAACTTTCCCATCAAATTAGAAAGTTTTTGTCTTGCAGTACTGTTAACTTAAACAGCCACAGGAGATGATGGATGAGGCCAGGAAAGGCAGACATGCAGCATTGACTAAAGAAGGAATTCAGTGTCTGGAATTGTTAACTGGGAATCTTTGCTAGAAAAACATCAAACACAAAAATATGTTTGTTCCTTTGCTGAAAGAAACTTCTTCCAGGCAGTAATTTTAAAAAGCTTGCAACAAATAACTTATAATTTGTGCTTAGAGAACTTGGTGTTATAATGTAACTGATACCAACTTTAACAGAAGTGCATTTTGTCTGTTTCTAACTGCAGATAATTGTGGATCTGGAAGAAGATTTGAATAGGAAAAGGAAAATAAAATCCTCACCTTTGTCAGACAGTGGCAAAAGGAGGAGAACTTCAGTCAAATCAGCCACAAGTCCCAGTTTAGAAATCACCAGCTCAAGTTCCAGTGCACGTAACAGGAGTGTTTCGCCTGCACCAGCCCCAGCACAGCCAAGTGTTCCCACTGGCTTCGTCGGAGTGTCCCAAGAGAGGGACTTGGAGCAGGACACGTTCTTCCGGTACAGTGACACTACCCACCCAGGGATTTCAGTTTTAGTGACTTCTGAAGAGGATACTTCCATTCTGGAAGGTTCTTTCCGAGATGATGCTTTCCCTATGGCTCCCCCAGACCTGGAGGAGACAATACGGGAAGAAAGAATCAAGCGACTGAAGCAGACCCTGCGGCAGCAGAACGCGGCGCTGGAGGAAATGCGCCGGGAAAGGCAGCAGAGCTGAGACCCCTGCCCTGGGGATCCCAACCTCATGCATCACCTCTTCAGTGACTTCAAGAGGAAATCCCTTGCTTAAATGAATATTTTCTGGTAGATGGAAGAACTAGATGAATTTTAAGTATGTGTGTATTTAGAGAACTGTAGGTTTTTGTTAAATGACAGAAATAAGAGAGTTGACCATCAAATTCTACTTCTAGGACATGATCCAAGAGCACAGACAAAGGGCATTTTTACCAGCATATTCCCCATATTTTGAATAGAGGGGGTTCTGTATTAGCCTCAGCAAATAAACTTTCCCCTTTTGAATTCCATGGCCTGGCTTTTAGAACCCCAATGAAAATTGCAAACCCTAGTTGTAGATACTTTTTTGTTTGTTTTTCTTATGTGCATGAGAACTTTGATAACTCCTGAGAACTGTTAATTTTCAGAAGAGGTCAACAGTCAGTGGTTAATAAATGCTATTTAAATTATCTGGGAATTGGACTTTAGACAGTAACAGTGCAGATATTTATACAAAACCTCTTGCAGATGTGAAGACAGAGGCAGGAGGAACCCTGTGACAGTTGTTTGGATTCACGATTCTCTCTGTCATTATTGTGAGCCTTTATAAGGCCATGGCCAGCTGTGCAATGTGGAAATTTGGTTGTGAGGTTGTTTTGGAAGAGTGGGATGTATTTTTTTTTAAGCAGAATTCTGTTAAAAATAATTTCTTGAAGCTAAAAGACTTCTTTATCCCTGGGTGGTATCTTTAACAATCCTCAATGAGTGTTTTTTAATTTGTTGTTGTTTGAACATGTCTCTTGCCACCTTCAGTTGTGGTACCTTAGATTGCCTTGTAGGAGGGGATGTGCCCTCAGACTGTCTTTACATCCTAATTTTTGGAGAACCTTGTGTGTATTTCCCCACCGTGCTCTGTTGTATGTGTAGGGACACCTTTCCTTGTCCTCTATTGTCCATGTCTGATCATTGCAGGTTCCTTCTGCAGTTTTTCAGTTTCCCTTTCACCAAATAATAGCTTTTTTTACCAGCGGAGTTTATTATTGCTTTGTTCCTGTCTGTATTTATGTTAAACATCACCAATCCTGGCAAAGCTCTGCTGCAGATTTGTGTTCATGGAAGGCTTTTTTTTTACTGTCCTTACTTTTGTTTTTATTCCTATTTTGTTTAATTTTAATCAAATTCTCATCTGCAGGGTTTTCATTTATTATCCCATGGATGCCCAGTTTATCTATAGGGTTTTGGTGGAGGATGGATGTTTCTTGGAGAGCTTAGTCCTGTATTCCTTATTTATTTAAGTTTTCACAGTGGGAAAAATTCCAATGGATTGGAGAGGCAGGAGAGGTTTTTAGAAGCGAAGAAAAATGAAGTTCCTGCTCTGAAGAATCACAGAATCAGAGAAGGGTTGATGTGTAAGGGTTCTTAAAGCTCATCTCAGTCTACCCCCTGCCATGGGCAGGAACACGTTCCACTATCCCAGGTTGCTCCAAGCCTCATCCAGCCTGGCCTTGGATACTTCCAGGAATGGGGAGATCTTAAGCTAGACCGAGGTGATGGCCTAGATGCACAGTGGTGGATGAAGAAGGAAGGTGAATAATGTAAATAAACTCTGCAGTGATTGAGATTACTTGATAGGAGGGAAGTGTGGTGGAACAAGCAAGTCAGGATGGTAGTGTGGTATCCATGGGCTCACTGTGTATGGAATGGGTGTTTTGGGACAGAATTGACTTTGGCCAACCCCAGACACTCACCTGCTCCACTCACTCCCTTCCTGCGGGATGTAGGAGAATGGAAGAATGGACTTGTGGGTGGAGATAAAGGAGTTTAACAGGCCAAGCAAAAGCCGCTTGCACAAAAAGTAAAATCAGGAATTCAGTCACCACGTCCTGTCAGCAGGCAGAAGATCAGCCATTTCTGGGGTCTCCGTGTGCACAGTATTTACTTGGGAGACAAATACTGTGACCAGAAATGTCCTTCCATCCTCCTGCTTTCATAAAGCTTTTATTTTCTGAGCATGGCCTCCTGTGGTACGGAATAACCCTTTGATCAGTCTGGGAATACTGTCCAGTTTCTTGTCCATCCCCAAATTCCCGTCCATCCTCAGCCTGCTAGGGGGTGCACAGCAAGAGAAGGAAAAAATCTGGATATCATGGGAGCTCTCCTAAAAACACGGGTGTGTGATCAGCAGTCTCCTCAAAATCCCAAACATGGCATGATGTGGGGCTACTGCAAAGGACATCAACTCCATCTCACCTGAAAGGATGAAATGGGACTTGGGAAGGAGATGGAGGCAGCCTTGTGTTGTGTCTCTGGTGCTGCAGTCACCTGGTAGATACTCGTCCAACAGGTTTTGCTCACTGTTCTCTAATAAATGTCTTTCCTTTATTTTCCAATGATCTCAAAAAAAAATTAATGAAGCCGAGTTCTCTTATCCTCTTGTTTCACTTGAGGATTCCAGCACTGACATTCTACAATGCACCATCTTTCTCCCAGAACCTCTTTTACCCTAACAAAGTAGTCCATTTACCTGAGTTTTTTGTAGAGACAATAAAGTACTCAAAGTTTGGAGAAGAATCCTCACTGCAAAATTTGGAAGAAATGTGACCAGGATTTGATGGAAGAAGATGAATGATGGAAAACACCTGGTGCAGTTCAGAAACCCAGTATGGAAGAGAGTGATCTTCCTTGGAACAGCACCAGTGCAAGTTTGCAGGGATCACTGAGAGCCAAGAGAAGCCTCTTGATGTTCCAGCGGGGGAAAGTTGTGCCAAGAGGAGCAAAGGGGGCTTCTGACAGCCAAAGACCTTGAGGCTGTTGGAGCTGCTTCTCACCCAGACTCACCATCTGCAGCATGGATTGGAATTTTGCTGCCCTGTTAATCCATGAACTCCCACGATTTATGAAGAGTCTGTGACAAGAACAAGAGTTCTGGAAGTGCTGGCTGTCACCCCAGGAGTGAAGGTGACTGGTAGCCATCCCTGAGTGCAGCCCAGTCTGGCAGGAAAGTGTTACACACTGGGATTGCTGTGTTAAGTACATATGAAATCCATGGATTTAGGATATAAATTACAACTTCAAGCAAATTCCTGGCAAGAATCAGTGGAAGACCATTTAGGAATTTCAGAGTCCAAAGAGCAGAGGTGGCAGTGAGTGCTGGACAGAACAGATCAGGAAGTGAAGATGGTGCTGGGCAAGTTGCCAACATCAGCCAAACCTGGTGCCTTGGAGTCCCTGGCCAGAACTATCCCTGTGCCTGTCTCCTGTACTGGAGACCCACCACAGCCCCAGAATTTCTATGTGAGGCACAAACCTTCACCGAAGTCTGTCCTAGACATAGAATCATTGGATCATTTAGATTGGAAAAGGCTCTCATGATCATCAAGTCCAACCATAAACCTGAAGTAGCCAAGCCCAGCACTGACCATGATCTGGGCATTGCCAGGTGCAGCCCAGGAAGCCAACTGGGGGTGGCTTTTAGGGAGCTGTACCAGGAACACCCATCAGATCAAGCTCTGGACAGACAATAGCAGTGTCACATTCACAACACAGCAGAGCATAATTGATCCAGGAGGTTCAGGAATGTTGAGGATAAACTCCAGGTGAGAGAGGAGCCAGGAAGGAGAGGAGCTGTGCTGGACCTTATGCTCACCAACAAGGATGACCTGGTAGGAAATGAGAAGCTCAAGGGCAGCCTGGGCTGAGCGAACATGGAATGGTGGATTCAGGATCCTCAGGGCAACAAGGAGGGCACAGTGAGCCCTGGGACTCAGGATGCCTCTTCAGGGACCTCCTTCATTGAGTCTCATGGGATAAAGCCCTGGAGGGAAGAGGGGCCCAGGAGAGCTTGTTTGTATTTAAGGATCACGTCCAAGCTCAGGAGTGACGCGTCCCGAGCATGAGGAATTTGAACAAAAACTCCAGGAGGCCTGTAAGGGTGAACAAGGAGCTCCTGGACAAACTCAAAGAGTGTGGAAGCAAAGACAGACAGTCTAGGAGGAATACAGAGGGATTGTCTTAGCAGCCAGGGATCAGGTTAGGAAACCTGAAGCCCTGGTAGAGTTAAGTCTGTCCAGGGACATCAAGGGCAACCGAAAAGCTTCTATAGGTACATTGGTGATTAAAGGAAGACTGGGGAAAATGTGGAAATGTGGGCACTCTCCAGAAAGAAACGGGACACCTGCTTTCCCAGGACATGGAGAAGTTCTGAGGTTCTCAGTGTTTGTACCTTAGTCTTCTCTAGGAAGTGACCCAGTCACACCGCCTGAGTTGCAGGGGCAAAGGCAGGGACTGGGAGAAGGAAGAACCATCCACAGAATTCCAGAACCTTTAAGGTTGGAAAAGCCCTCCAAAGTCATCAAGTCAAACCTGTGTCATCGAGTCCAACCTGTGACCAACACCTACCTTGCCACTGAGCCCAGAGCACTGAGTGCTACATTCAGGCATTCCTTGGACACCTCCAGGGGTGGCAACTGCATCATCTCCCTGGGAAGACCCTTCAATGCCTGATCACCCCTTCCAGGAAGAAGGGGATGTCCAACCTGATGTCCAACCTGAGACTTTCCTGGTACAACTTGAAGCCGTTTCCTCTTTTCCTGTCCCTGTTCCTTGGGAGCAGAGCCTGACCTCCTCTGGCTGCCCCCTCCTGTCAGGGAGTTGTGCAGAGCCACAAGGTCCCCCCTGAGCCTCCTTTTCTCCAGGCTGAGCCCCCCAGCTCTCTCATCCATTCCTAAGAGGACTTGTGCTCCATACTCTTCACCAGCTCTGTTCCTTTGTCTCGGCTTGAGAAGATAAAGTATCTTCTACTGGAGTATCTTAAATACTCCAGTAAAGGAGTACTTAAGGAATATGAAGGTACACAGGTCTGTGGGATCTGATGAGATGTGTCTATGGATCTTGGGGGAACTGGCAGAGGAAGTTCCTAAGCCACTCTCCATCACATTTGAGAAGTTGTGGCAGTTCAGTGAAGTTCCCACTGACAGGAAAAAGGAAAATTTGATCCTGTTTTTCAAAAGAGAAGGCGGATGCAGTATGCTACAGGCCAATCAGTCACACTGGTGTCCGGCAAGATCATGGAGAAGATCCATCTGGAAACTGTGCTAAGGCACGTGGAAAATAAAAGGTGATTGGTGACAACCAACACGGCTTCTCTGAAGACAAATTGTGCCTGACAAATGTGGTGGCCTTCTATGACAAGGTGACAGTGCTGATAGGTGAGGGCAGAGCAGCTGACATCATCTACCTGGAGTGTGCAAAGTACTTGACACTGTCCTGCAGGACAGCCTTGTCTCAAAACTGGAGAGACATGGATCTGATGGGTGGAACACTCACTGGATAAGGAATTGGCTGGATGGTGGCACTCAAAGCGTTGTGGTCTACAGCTGTAGACAAGTATGTCTGAGTGGAGACCAGTGGCAAGTGGTGCCCCAAGGGTCTGTGCTGGGACCAGTGCTGTCTTTGTCAGTGACATGGACAAGTGGGATTGAGGCACCCTCAGCATGGTGCTGACAGTGAGATGTTTGGTGGGGTCACACACTGGAGGAAAGGGATGGGGCATCCAGAGGGAGCTGGATGGGTTGGAGGGGTGGGATCATGTGAAACTCATGAAGTTCAACAAGGCCAAGGATGAGATCCTATCTCTGGGTTGGGGTGACCCCAGCACAACTCCAGGCTGGGGGATGAATGGACCAGCCCTGAACAGAAAGACCTGGGGTACTGGCGGATGAGAAGCTCAACAGGAGTGACTCCATCAGTGATGAGGGAAAGCTGACAGATGTCATTTATCTAGACTTCTGTAATCATTTGATGTGGTTCTCCCCCAGTATCCTCTACATTGGAGAGATGGATTTAACAGGTGGACTGCCAGGTGGATAAGGAACTGGTTGATGGTCACATCCAGGCGGTTTTGGTCAATGGCTCAGAGTCCCAGTGGACATTAATGACAGTGGTGTCCCTCATGGATCTGTACTGGGATCAGTAATGTTCCTCAGGGGTCCGTACTGGGACCAGCATTATGTAATATCTTCATTAATGACAAATAAAGGGATCTAGGACATCCCGAGCAGGTTTGTAGGTGACACTGAGCTGAGTGGGCTGGGACACCCCTGAGGGAGAGAGTCATTGAGAGGGACCTGGACAAGCTCAGAAGTGGCCCATGGGAAACTCAAGAGGTTTAATAAGGCCAAATTGCAGGTGCTGCAGCTGGGTCAGGATGACCCTGGGATGGATCCAGGCTGGGATTGAGCAGATGGAGCATGGGAGAATGACTTGGGGGTGTGGGTGGGTGAGACCTGGATATGCCTCAGCCCAGAAACCCCCCAAGCCCTGGGCTGGTCCCCCGGGGGGGCAGTAGGGGAGGGAGGTTCTGCCCCTCTGCCCCACTCATGTGAGACCCCACCTGCAGAGCTGCCTCCAGCCCTGGGACCCAACAGCAGCAGAAGGATGTGGAGCTGCTGGAGCAAGTTCAGAGGAGGCCATGGAGATGCTCAGAGGGCTGGAGTCCCTCTGCTCTGGAGTCAGGCTGGGAGAGCTGGGTGTGTTCACCTGGAGAGAGATGCTCCAGGGGAAGAGAAGGTTCCAGGGAGACCTTAGAGCCCCTTCTAGGGCCTAAAGGGGCTCCAGGAGAGCTGGAGAGGGACTTGGGACAAGGCATAAAGGGAGGGGACAAGGGGGAATGGCTTCCCACTGCCAGAGGGCAGGGTTAGATGGGATATTGGGAAGGAATTGTTCCCTGTGAAGGTGGGGAGGCCCTGACCCAGGCTGCCCAGAGAAGCTGTGACTGCCCCATGCCTGAAAGTGTCCAAGGCCAGGTTGGACAGGACTTGGAGCAACCTGGAATAGTGGAAGGTGCCCTGCCCATGACACAGTGGGGGAATGAGATGATCTTTAATGTCCCTTCCCACCCAAACCATCTTGAGATTCTATTAATCAAGATCTGAGGACTGTCCACAGAATGAATCCCTGGGCAGAGCTGAACCAGGGCCACCCACAACAGCCCAGGCCAGGGCTGGATGCTCAGGCTTGGGCTTATGTGGAGCTCATGGGCCATGAGTGTGTGAGGAGGTCCCAGGGGGCTGGTCAGGGCAATTCAGGTGTTTTAATGGACCCTATCAGTCTGGTCAGTGCTGGGCTGGTCAGGCATTGGAAGGGACTGCCCAGGAAGTTGGTGGAGGCACCATCTCTGGACTTGTTTAAAGGGTGTCTGGATCTTGCTGGGTGATGTGATTTAGGTGTTATGGGGCTACAGTGGCAGTATGGGATGGACTTGGATGGATGATCTTGAAGGTCTTTTTCAACCATGATGATTCTATGGGAGGTGGGACCCAACCTAGACCCTGGGTCATGACTGTTGCTGGGACTGCAGAGAAAGGGAAAAAGGCAGGGAGGGATTCACTGGGAGTGTGTAATTCTGGAGCAGCTGGGAGCAGGGAGCTGCTCCTCGTTGCTGCTCATTCGTCTCTTGGCAAAGGGTGAGACAGCAGGAAAAGGGTTTTGCTGGCATTGAGGAGGCCCCTCAATGTTGTTGTTGTTGTTAAACAGAGAAGAGTTGGATGCTCTGAGGCTGAATTTCCATGGATCTGCAGCTGAGCAGGAATCCCAGCACGTAGTGCTGGGCTGATAGGGGAGCAGTGAGGGAGGTTTGGGGGCTTTACCTGTAAACCCAGGAATGTAGTGGTTTGGGCAGTAAAATCATAATCTTTGAGGTTGAAAAAGCCCTTTGAGGTCATGGAGTCAAATTTTCCCCAGCACTGCCAAGGCCACCATTAATCATGTCCCCCAAGTGCCACATGCACATGGTTTTTTTAAATCCCTCCAGGACTGGTGACTCCACCACTGGTCATGGGCAGCTGTGCCAGGACTGGACAACCCTTTTGGGGATGAAATTTTTCCTATTGTCCAACCTAAACCTCAGTCTGCCCTGGCTGGCTCATCACAGTGACATTAAGTTACAGAGAAATTCCTGCTCTCTGGGCAGGAATTGCTTCTGGGATGTCTGTTGTCAGGATCAACCTCTCTGTGTTTCACAGGGATCCATGGAGAAAGCAGTGAATGGAAGGTGAGGAAAGCCCTGTGAGCAGGCAGATGCCTTCTAGAGCCTCCTTGAGAGCTACATGAATGCATCAATTGGGGTTTTTTCTTCTCTTCCCATCATATCAGGCAAAGAGCTCTCTCTCTCCTTCTCCACAGGGATCCCATCACTGTTGGCACCATCTCTTGCTTAAACCGTTTGTCTAATGAGCCTTGGGGGAGGCAAAGGATTCTCTCCGCTGAAACATCACATTTCTACATTGGAGCAGTTAATCAGGAACTGGGCTTGACCTATTCCCTGCTTAGGAAGTGTGTGCCAAGTGTGCAGCTCTCCAGGGTGGCTGGGATCCCTAAGGATTCATCAGCAGGTAAAATAGAATACTTGAGAAACCTTCCCAGGCCATTGAGCCCAGGGTTCTCTGTGACTCCATGGGAATCACATCCACCTGTCCTCTTACCCCACTGCCCTCAGTAGTATGGCATCTTTTGGCCCCAAAATGTTGTTTCCACTCTGTGGATTTTCTGAACTCTGGCTGAACCAGGCTGAAGGTGCAGTAACAAGGATGGAGACATCCCATTTAAATCTGGAAGAAAGAAGCTACTCAGGGAAAACTGGGGTTTCCGGAAGGCCTCCAGCTTAGATTAATTTCTCTCCATGTGCTTTTGTCTGCTTCTCCAGGAAGGGAAGATGTCAAAGTAAGGAATTCTGGAGTGGGAGGGAATGTGCTGGAACTCATGTACAAGCCTTGAGCAGTAACTTGGGAAGGGAACTGAGCTATTCCTGCCAAGCAGGGCTCAGAGGCAGCTGTGGAGGTACTTGGTAGGTCTGTGTGCAATCAAATATCCCCTAAGTCTGCTGTACTTTGGTAGAATTAGAGATATTTGTTTTTAAGGCTTCTGACTTGGCCCTGGGCATGAGTGTGGGAGGTTGTCCCTATGGATTGACCCTAGAAGCAGCTGGTGTGTCTGGCACTTAGAGGCTCATAGAGCTCGGCCTCTGGAGCACACAGACACTCCACTCCACAGGGCTGGGATAAGGACTGTCAGCACCCTGGGAGCTGCTGGAAGCAGCTGGAGGAAGGAGCAGCTGGCTTAGGTTGGAGGCTCTCAGGGAGCACCAGGGATGTCGAGAACACGAGGACAGGGGTCGCGCTCTGGGGTGTTTAAGGGACAGCTCTTGGCTCAGTGGGAACAGGACGTGGGCTGCCTTGGCCAACTTTCCGCCTGTGTAACAGGGATGCTTGGCATGAGAATTCCTGGGTCAACCTGCCTGTCAGCTCCAACAGCTCCCAGGGAGAGGGAGGGAAGGAAGGCCAGGTTGGACAGGGCCTGGAACAAGCTGGTCCAGTAGAAGGTGTCTTTGCAAGTGGCAGGGGATGGAATGGGATGGGCTTTAAAGTTCCTTCTGAGCCAAACCCTTCTGGGATTCCATGGCTGTGTGGTTCCTGCTGCTCCCTGTCACTCCTCTCCAGAGCCAGCACAGGGCTGCCCTTCCAGCAGGAGGGAGCTGCTCAGCTGCCTCTTGACCTCCAGAGCAGGCTGTGCTGTGAAGAGGTTTTTCCCTATGGGCTGCTCAAAGGATGGGGTGGCTTTGGGGTCCATTCCATCTGGCCCAAACTACAGGGCATGGATCAGCCCTCTGGGCCCAAGGGGAGCAGAGGTGAGGGTGGAGGCATCCAAAAGGATTTGGCCTGAGGAGCACTGGAGAGAGGAGGGTGAGGGAGGTCAAACTGGGTGTGGAGGAAGAGACGAAGAGACACAACTCATTAATAACCTTCATTTAATCCTTCATGACATTGGAAAATGTAGAAATGTTACAGACTCATTCACAGTACTGGTAACATTTGCAAAACTGTGCAAAGCCCTTGATGTCAAGTACAAGACAATCGCTTCATACATTTTTTATATAAAATAAATGTTTAGAAATAACAGCTGTTATTGCTATTAAATTCCTGAGTTCTCTCCATCCATCAGATGCTCCCTGCTATGAGCAGTGCCTGCTCTTCTGCCTTGAAGCTCCCTGGGCTCTCGTGCAGGGTCTGGCCCTGCAGGCTGACCACGGCTTGCAGGGAGATTTTCTGTGGAGGAAAAGCAAAGGAGGTCCCTGTGAGTGGCTCCCTCACTGCGTTGGCACTGGGAAGTTCAGTGGCCAGAGGAAACACCAAAGATTTTTGTAAACACCAACAGATCAGCTCAGAACCATGTGCCTGCCTCCTAGCTGTGCTCTGGACTGGCTCCATCATTTGCCTTGTCCTGGAGGAAAAGGCCCCTGTGGCTGTGACAGGCCTGGAAGTTAAGTCAGGCAGGGCCAGTTAAAGCCAGCCTGATGCTGGAGCTGTGGTAACACAGCAGGGACAGACTCTATGGGGGTAACTTAGAGCTGCTCATGGGTCTCCAGCCCTGGTGACTGATCCATGCCAGGTTAATGGCTGGACTCCGTCACCTTAAAGGTCTTCTCCAACTAAAACGATTCCATGATCCCATAAAATCTAAGGCTGCCCTGCAGCACCACACTGGGTTATTCAGAAACAAAGAATGTTAACTTCATTTTACCTGGAAGTCACGGATGTAGGTGAGGAAGAAGCTGAGGAAGGAGAATGCCAGTGACCACTCGGAGACGGTGCTGATGATGTGGGGGGTGTAGCCCTACGTTACAGAGGGGAAAAAATCTGTGTGAAAACTGCTCTGGAGCCTGCAGTGGCACAAGGATGGCTTGTGACTTGTGACATCCCATGTGAGATCCTGCATCCAGAACTATTCCCACTGGACACCAAAATCCCTTATTGTATCTGGAATCTCCAAGAATGAAGTACTGAAGAATGAAAATGACCAGGAAAACACCTGCTTCAACTGGGATGATGCCCACTCTTAATACGCACCTGCAAAACCTGAAGCTCACTCCAGAGCTCAACTAACAAACAGCAGGGAGGTTCAAGGCCCTCCTCAAGATGCAGGAGGGATTAATTTAGAGTTACACTTGAAGATCCAACAGTTTTGTGCAATCAGAACTTCAACAAGTGCTGGCACAGCTTGCCCAGAGCAGCTGTGCATACTCCCTCCTTGGAAGTCCAAGGCCAGGTTGGACAGGGCTTGGAGCAACCTGGGATAGTGGGAGATGTCCCTGCCCATGGCAGGGGATGGAACTGGATGGGCTTTAAGGTCCCTCCCAACCCGCCCCAGTTGGGATCCCACAATTCCAAGGAGCTGCTGGCTGGTTCTGCTGGCACAGCTCTCTCCTCTCCCACTCCAGTCTGTGTTGTGAACTGCAGGAAGTTCCCACCTGTCCCTCCAAATCCAGCTGGATTTGGTCTCTATTCCCCCCCCCCCCCCAATCACTTACTCTTTCCTGGGGGTCCCAGTGCAGCTTCTGCACCAGATTCTGTCCATACAAGCCACTGTACAACACAACTGAGGACACAAACACTGAGGGAAGAGGTTAAGGAAGATTCAAAGCCAAGAATGAGGAACATGGAACTTGCAGACTGCGTTGAGCTGAGGCTATGAGATCTCAGCCTGAGGAGCAGTAATGGTGCCAAGGACTGTTCATATTGTGCCCTTCAACCTGTAGCTTGTCCCAACCCACTGGTTATTGTCACGTGAAAAAGTTAATTTGAACCTAAACCCATTATTTCTGTTCTCTGTGTGCTGCCTCTCATTATTCCTCTGATCAAACACAGCACTCTCATGGAAGTGTTTAAGCTATGATCAGATGTGCACACTTAGCATTTTACTGGTATTTCCCACCATAACAAGAGTCTAGATCTCTTCCTCTGATGCCTTGTCAATGTCTCAACTACCTTTCATTCTTGCTGTGGGCCACAGGTCGGAATTCTGTATCACCTGCAGCAAAGAGGGTTTTTGGCTTTTCTATTTCCCTCTTAGTCAAGGTTTGAGAAGTGCTTTGGATTTCACCCCATGTGACAATGATCCCCCATTTAATCCAAGACCTGGATCTTTCTGGAGTGTTTGATGTCCCTTCTTCAACATCTTAGAGAGGGAAGGTACCCAAAAAAGTGCTCTTGCTATACAACAAATAAAACTCAGATCATTAATTTATAGACAACCTGATTTTCGTAGGATTAAGATATTAAATTCTTCAGTGGTTAATGAGATTAAACATGAAGAGCCTCCTGATGTTAAAAATTAATTTTGGTGGTGAACAAGGCGGGACTTCCTAGCACAAACATGGCCTTAAGAACCTAGACTTCCAAAGCTTATTTAAAAATGGATGTGAGTGGTTTAGGAGCTCTGGTTACTGATTGGACCAAAGAAACCAAATTTTCTGCTTAATTGAACTGGGCAGCTTTAGGAGCTGTTTGTTATCTGCAGGAGTTCCTGCTGCAGTGGGAAGAATTTAATCACTGTGATATAAAAATAACTGGTTCCCATTCCCCCCCGCCCCCCAGTACAGGGGGTCATCAACTGCCTTGCTCTGGGCTGGCAGTTCTGCTGTTACACTCCACCACAGGACCAGCAGTATTTTCATAGATTCAGAGAATTGTTTAGGTTGGAAAAGACCTCTGAGGTTGAGTCCAATTTTTCCCAAGGCCAAGGCCACCACAAACCCATGCCCCCAAGTGCCACATCCACATGCCTTTTAAATTTCTCCAGAGATGGTGACTCCACCACTGCCCTGAGCAGCCTGTGCCAGTGCCTGACCACCCCTTCTAGGAAGAAAGTTTCCCTAATATCCAACCTGAACTTCCCTTGGCACAGCTTGAGGCCATTTCCTCTTGTCCTGGCCCTTGCTCCTCAGCAGCAGAGCACAACCCCACCCTGGCTGCCCCCTCCTGTCAGGAGTTGTGCAGAGCCAGAAGGGCCCCCCTGAGCCTCCTTTTCTTGAAGCTGAGCCCCTTTCCAGCTCCCTCAGCTGCTCCCAGTGCTCCAGACCCTTCCCCAGCTCAGTTCCCTTCCCTGGACACACCCCAGCCCCTCAGTGTCTCTCTTGTCAGGAGGGGCCCAGAGCTGTCCCAGGACTGGAGCTGCCCCAGCAGTGCCAGCACAGGGGATGGGCACTGCTGTGACCCCAGAGCTGACACAAAATACATTTCCTTCTGTCTTCCAGTACCTGTTACAACCATTTAACCCAAGGCTGCAGACTTCTCCCTTTCCCTTTCTTTCCCTTATTACATTATGAGCTGTAAATTTAGAACAATAATTTCCCCTTTCTTTCTCTTTCATTGTTATATATGTACACATCATTACTTCTACAACTTCCCTATAATTTTGGTTAGACTACATTGGCACAAAAACCTCTATAAATCTGAGGTTTGTGGGCTTTTGGCATCTGTAAGAGGAACATAACTTGCAGCAGATCATATTGTTCATAGAACATATTTTAGTTTCACCCATTTGGTTCCTCCCTATTCAAAGCTGAAAATCTTGTTTGCTAATACCAAAAATTTCTGTTAAATACAACAATTCTCAAAGTTTCTCAGATGATTTCCTTGCTGTCTGCCAAGGCCCCTCAGCAGGTGAAGGTTCTTCATGATGGATAACAAGCCTGTGCCCCACTGTCCCTGTTCCTCTGACTCCTACAGATTCTATAATCCTGCAGCAGCAGGGATGGGAGCCCAGTGAGATGCTCCAACCTTGTGAAATGGGACATAGGGTTTAGTGTTGGTATTGGCTGCCAGCCTGGAAATACATGGGATTGGTGGGGATTAAATCAGTGGCCTGGCTACAGCTGCAGAGAGACAGTGTCTAAGCAATGGGTTTTGCAACTTGTGTCTCTGGAATTCAGGAAGTTTGGTGTTGTTGTCCTGTTTGACACAACAACTGAGTTTAATTTTTAAATCCAGTTTCCAAGTCCATTGTAGTGAGCAGGAGAACTGTTCTGGTGGAGTTTCCTGACTGTTTCAATGATTGGGGAGAGGAAAAGGCCTCTATTTCTGAGTGAGTTTGCTCACATTTGTTATATAAATATATGGCTAAATGGGAATGGGTTCCCACTGAGAGGGGGCAGCGCTAGAAGGTCCCTTCAACACAAACCATTTTGTGTTTCTCTCTTTCTCTAAACCCCACAGCTGCTTCCAGCACTTGGAATTCAGAGCTAAAGGGGGTGATGGAGTCTGATGCTGAGGGAAGGTGGTAGGGAATGCCAGTCAGAAATATCTTGTCTTTTGAACTGCAGGATGGGCAAGGAGGAGATCAGAGGTCAAAGTCCCCCCCTGACTCACCCTTGAAATGTGCTCCAGACTTGTCTCCCTGGCAAGTGCCAGCACATCATCCCTGTTCCAGACCCAGCTGGCACAGGCAGCCCTGCTCCACATGGTCTGTTTTCCTCTTGTGCTACATTCTGGGCTTCTTTTTCAGTTGTATTCAACTCTAACACTCTGCACCATTTTTGTCCTCAGGAACACACTTTTATATCTTACCTGTTTTTTCCCCGCATTGAAACCACCCATCCTTTAAGCACACTTCCCTTTGGCCCCATATTTCTTAATTTAGTCAGACCTCTTGGGGATAAACTCCTATTTTTCCTGTTTTCAGTCTCTGGTGTGCAGTAGGAAAGGGGAGGAGAAAGGGTAGTAACTGTCCCTCTTTTTTTTTTTTTTTTAAACATCCAGGGGGGAATATTAAAAGTATTAAAGGGATTAACCATTTTCCCTGAAATTCCCAGGTTGGAATACAGAACAGGGCACACTATGGGGTGTACAATCAAGGATTCTTGTGGCATGTGGTGGTGGTTCAGCTCAAGTAGGTGTAAATCCTGTGGAGACTGTTGGGTTTTGGTGCCAGTGCCCAGACAAAGGATACTGCTCAGGATGCTGGAACAGCTCCACAGGAACACAGCCAAGCGGGCCCAGAAGATGTCTTTGCTGTGAACTTCTGGCTGCATCAGGTAGGACAGGATGGTCTGAACCAGCATGTAAATGGACCCCACCCCGAAGGTCAGGCAGGCTCCCAGCACGTGGATGTAGTACAGGATGCATTTCTACGGAAAGAAAGTGCTGCATGTGAAAACCTGGTTTCATCTTCTTTTGTAAACCTCTGGCATCCACCCCTCAGTGACCTCCTCCCATTCTGAGCTAAGCAGTTCTGGATTGTGCCAGTCCTCAGGAGACTTTTTTGGAAGCACCATTGTAAGATGTCTGGAAGCCAGAACCTGCCAGCCTCTGGAATTTCTGCTTTTGTTAAGTTCTTGTGGTGAAGTTACAGGTCACAGCTGCACCTTCAGTACAGGAATTTGTGAGGGCTCTTCTCATAAACAGACAATATCACAGAAATTGGGTGAGAGAATCCCTGCAGGTGGGCAGGGAGTGGGAGTGACAACATTTCTACCACAGGAACCTGTGCATCTATGAAAGATCATATAATACAGGACAGACACAACACGATTCTAGCACCCAATTTTGGATTAAAAATAATGAGGTTTTGCATTTCTCTGAATGAACTCTGGTTTGAATAAAGATTGTTTGTCAATTTAGTACCTTGGAATACTCTGAAGGAACAAGGTTCAATCAAGCAGCAATACTTAAAAACACCACCAGGAGGACCAAGTGTCAAATAGCAAAAATAACTAAAACCAGAAGATATTCCAAAAAATCCAACCCAAGTAAAAATTTATTATTAAAATATATGTGTGTGAAAACCCAGGTGTGCTCACCCCTTTACTCTCATGCCCAGCTTAGCACATGAGCCAGAGACAGGGAACAAAAAGTGTCATCTGACTTGTTGCACGAGGCACGGCCTGGCAGCCTCCTGCACCCCAATCACGCAGATGTTTCCTGCCTAAAACATGAGGTTCTCTGTGTATCTTACTGAGTAACTCTTAAGATCAAGCTTTTCCTTGTGCACTTTCTGTGCACAAACGAATTTTAAGTGCTGCATCTACAGTGAGAATTTCTATTTAAGAAAAAAGCAGGTTGCAAAGGTGTGTGCTACAAAATCATGTACTGTGCAGGGAGGTGTCAGCAGAGAGAAATTCTCTATTTTCACACTTTGGGGTCTTCAATCGCCAGTGGATTTCAGGGCAATACGCAAGTGCATCACTTCCAACTTTTGTTTTGCTCAAGATCAAACGAGACACAAACTGTTACCAGATTAACATGCACCTACAGGGTTTTGACTGTTGTGAAATACAAATAAAGTAGAAAAACCCTTTCTTGAGGGCAGTGGAGGGAAATAACGGAGTTGAGCAGACCCTGGAAGATTCTTCTTGTGTGGAAGTGCAGAATGGGAGGCTGGGACCTCTGAGGAGGGCTCTAGAAAATAGTAAATAGATTGAGGCCTCCAAAAGAAAAAATGCTAGAATGAGAGTGCTGAGGTTCTAAGACAGGGGGCGCTAAAGCACTTGAGGAGCTGTGCTAGGGAAAAGGTGGAGCTTCCCAAGAGCTTTTCCTCTTTTGTTTTCCCTGTCCCTAATCCAGCAGGAGCCTGAGGCGACCCTATAGCCTGTGGTGGCTACAGGCACCACAACAGAGCCCCAAAATCCATCAAGTAATTAATGTGATAAGGCTGGAAATTATACAATCACCTGGCAAATAAAGCCAATGAAGGGGAGCTGCTCATGGTGTGATGAGTGAGAATACCAGATTTGGTTTTTTTGGAGTGGAAAGTATTGGGTAGAAAAAAAAAAAGAAGAGACCTGGGATGGAGAAAATCAGAAAAATTAATGTTGCAGAATTTTCAAGAATTTGAGAAGGTTTGAAGGAACCTTCAAGAGGTTCCTTGAACTACCCAAGAGGGCAGTTTTTCCAGAGCTGGGCTTGTGGGGTTGGGTGGTTTTGTTGGCTTTACTTCTAGTTGTAACAAGTTTTTGATACCTTTTATACTACTTGACACCTGATTTTCCTGAGCCACAGTTGTGGGCTTTCAATCTGGATCTCAGGCTTTCAACCTGCCTGGAAGGAGATCCAAGTGTGGCTTCTGCAATGCTTGGTGGTTATGAATGTTTGGAAATGTCATGAACAGCTGCTCACAAGTCCCAAAGCAAATAAGGAATAAATAACAAATTAAAAGTCAAACCTTATATTTTTTAACTGTTCTCTGTAGAGAATGTCACAAAGAAGCAGTTTGCCATGGAAAGTTGCTTTCTGTAACTCTGCAGTTTATCAGGTGTGACATCGGGTATCTCAGAACAGACACAGCTCTGGCAGGGCCAGAGCAGTGCAGGCAGAGCACAAACCTGGAAATTTGCAATAATGCAGAGTCCAAAGCAGCTCATCCATCCCAGTGTGAGGCCCAGCTTATTCAGCCTGAGGATCTTGGGTTTTTCTGGGCTCAGGGCAGACACTTGTTTGTACCGGACGTACATGGTGGCCATCCCTGCCAAAGACAGCCACAGGCAGTAAGATTCCTGCTGGGGACCAGTGTCCCTGTTTACCTGGGAAGATGCTGAGGGTCAGAGGCAACTTTTAAAATACAGGAATTTTTTTAGGGCACAGTGAAATAGGAAAGGTGAAAGGCTGGAAATGAAAATTGAAATAATATAATGGCAAACTAGTCAAATTAATAGATTTTTCTATCTATTTCATTTAAAAGCCATATTAGGTTGTTTTCCCTGCCTCCATTGTTGCAGCACAGGTAAGGTGACTGCCTTGAATTTGCATTTTTATTGCTTTACTTTTCTGTTTGTTTTTTTGAATGCATTTTTTGTCCTTCTGGAATCTGCAATTGCCATACTGGCAATTAATGGATAACATCCCTGACACACACTTTGAATTGCTTAAGAGAAGTGAGATTTATTGCTCAGTATTTAGTTTTTGAGTGAGAATTCTGGGCTGTTTAATGATCTTGAGAAGGAAGTGAACTATTTAAAGCTGATGCATTCCAGAACTGCCTGCAGCTCACCAAGGACAGTTTCTGTACTCACCCAAGAAGGTTGAAACATTTAACATGATCCCAAATAAGCATCTTTCAGGCGGTATTGTCCCTGTATCACTGGAAAAGATAAATGGAGTGATAACATATCCTATATTATTTATGTTAAAAATACTTCCAACACAACTTTACTTATTTCAGTCTACAAAGGACATGTAAAAAAGTGCCTCCCAGATGATTTTCACTGAATTTTTCATTACTCAAACTATGCTGTGCTGGTTTTAGAGCTGTAGAAATCACCATGGTAAAGACAAGCTCTCCCTGGCGCAGGGAATGATCATGCTCAGAGTAACTGTTCCTTTCATATTGATCTTGATGCCATAAAAGGTGAATAAAAAGGATTAAAACTGGAAAAATAAAGAACATGGAAAACTGAAAGAGCAAAGCTTGAGTTATATCTATCAGCCTTGACAGAATAAAGTTGGCAATGTAGATTTTAGTATGGATTTTCTGGTGCAACAAACCTGGTGGCAGCAAGTGGTTTCACTCTGAGCAGGGATGTGGTGAAGCACCCCAGGGATGTGGTGAGGCACCCTCAGTTCATCATCATTTTAAAGGTATGCTCACAGAGCCAAAGCTTAAGAGTTTGGCACAAAACCAGAGACCTTTAAATAGAGTAACACATAAATCCCAGAATGGGTTGGGTTGGGAAGGACCTTAAAGCTCATCTCAACCACCTCATTCCAAGCAGGGACATCTTCCACTAGCCCAGGTTGCTCCAAGCCCAGTCCAACCTGGCCTTGCACACTTCCAGGCATGGGACAGCAACAGTATCTCTGGGCAAAGTGTGCCAGGATTCACCACCCACACAGGGAAGGAATTTCTTCCTAACATTTAACCTGAATTTCCCCTCTGTCAGTTTAATATCACCTATAACTACATCTATAATGGCTCTAAAGAGTAACTTTAGAACTGGAGCTGCTGGGTAAGAACTGCTATTTAAGTCTGGAGTTGGGAAGAATTCACAGGAGTGCAGTCATTTCAGTGCTCTGTCACAGGTGGACATCACTGACCTGATGTAGGGCACCAAAGGGTCAACGTGGTGCAGGACAATTGCAGTAATGTAGGAAAAGATGAACGATGCTGCTGACCACACAACCAGTGCCACGGGCAGGAACGAGAGGCCTTGCTGGAACCACCACATCCCAGGGCTGACTTCTGCCTCCAGACACTGGGAAGAACCAAATGCAAAGGTTTACTAAGAGTTCTCAAACATTTACTGAGATTCTCAAATTTACTGAGTTCTCAAGGGTTTACTGAGATTCTCAAAGGTTATCTAGGATTTTACTATGAGGTCTCTGAAGTTTTGCTTTCCTTGAGGCAGGCTGCTTCCCATACAGCAGTTTGATATATCTCATTCCCCTCCTGCAAACCCAAAGTGAACACTGACTTCACAGAAGAAATCATAAATAAGCAGAATTAAATCTGGAAATGTTAATTCTGAAATTCTTAGAGTATCATTAGAAACCAGTACTGTCATTTTACTATGTGGCTTGGATTTTTTGCTGCCAGAAAAGGGTCAAGTGGGTCACTGTGAATAAGTGACTCCATTTTCTTCTCAGCCTTGTGTCACAACAGCAGGTCAGTAGAGTGAGCTGACAGAGAACGTGTCTCTGCACTGACACTGCAACTGATGGTGGCCGTGGTGGAGCCTCCAGCTTCTATTAACACTTAGCTGGGTACATGTGGAGGAAATGACCCAAAATTACTTTAATACCTGCCCTCGATTATTCCCTGTCAGACTCTGTGACTCGACATCTGTTATAGAGTCCCAGGGCTGGAAGGGATTTTAAACTCCATCTTGTTCAACCCTCTGCCATGGCAGGGACACCTTCCACTATCCCAGGTTGCTCCAAGCCCTGCCCAACCTGGCCTCGGACACTTCCAAGAATGGGGCAGCCCCAGCTTCTCAGGGCAACCTGTGCTAGAGCCTCACCACCCTCACAGGGAGGAAAATCCCAAAATCCCACTAACCCTGCCATTAGTTGCACACACATATGTTTTATTTTCTACTCTGAGTCCTCTTTGTCTCACAGTCTCATTTTGTTGTCCCTCCATAATATGCTGATGGGCTCTCTCAAAGCACTGGGGGAGTTTCCTGGGCTCACTGTGTTAATGTTGAGCAAACAGCTCAATTTCCCCACATCTCCCATCCTGCCTAGATTTGGGTACTGCCAAGGAGACTGGGCACTGTAGAGACCACTGTACTGAGGTACCTGTACTGAGGTACCTCACAGAGTGGGACAGAAAATGACTTTGCCATTCAGCAACAATTTTTCAAAATTAGTTTGTTCTTTAAATTTATCAATGTTTAGGATGAAATATCAGTGAAAATATAAAAACCCTTCATAGTTTAGATTAAAAAAAATGAAGTAATGTTTAGATCTATTTATTCTATGCTATGAAGTTAACTTTTGGAAGATACCACTGACGGAGTTTTGAGAACATAAACCCAATTCTTTTCTGGAGAGTGAATCAGAACTTTCCCATGGCTTGTAATATCAATAATAACAAGATGATATTAACAGGGCAGGGGCATCTTTCACTAGAGCAGGTTGCTGAGCTCCATCGAGCCTGGATTCACGACCTCTCAGCTATCTGAGTTCACTGCTACCAACCACAACCCTCACACTCAAGCGTTGCTCACAGCAGTTGCTGTTTTACAGGTGAGAGGAAAAGATCCACTTGCAGTACAGTGAAATTGTGACTCTGTACTCACACTGTCCACTTCCCTAAATCTTAGCCTGACAGCAAATCTGTGTCTCAACCCAGTTCTCTAAGAGCAAGAAGGGTATCTTAGGTTGGAAATGGGGGGTGTATTCTATTCCTATCTGATGGAGGAGTTATCTTCTGTTAATTGGGCAGTTTTTCTTCATCTCTTCCACAACCCATCCTCCCTCCAGGAGGTATGTGCTGTTAATGAGGCCATTGAGTGTCACTGCATGATTGATAAAATTCCATCATCCCACTGGGAGAAGCTCTGCCCAGAGGAAGGAGCCAAGCATTCCTACCTGGATAGAATCAGAGATCTGGAAGGCCAGAGGCAGCCTTTTCCACTGCATTCCCAGAGGAGCAGCCTTTTCCCCACTGCATTCCCAGAGGAAGACCAGGCCCATCTACACCACCCATGGATCTTCAGAGGAAGACTACACCCTTCTACAGGATCCCTGCTTCAACAGAATCACACCTGCCACTGCAGGAGGGCTGAGCCACCATTGAATGGGGCTGCTGCCACCTCCCTGACCCACAGGACCCCTGACCCTGTTCTGACACTGTTCGTGTTGCTTTGTATTACTGCATTGTTAATTTTATTTTTATTTTCTTCCCTAATAAAGAACTGTTATTCCTGCTCCCCTATCTTTGCCTGAGAGCCCCCTTAATTTCAAAATTATAATTTGGAGGGAGGGGGTTTACATTTTCCATTCAGGGGAGGCTTCTGCCTTCCTTAGCAGACACCTGTCTTTTCAAACCAAGACAAAGGGCCACCCTAGTGTGCTCACACAGAGAGAACTGTGACTCCTCCCTACTCTTGCTGCAAAAGCAAAGTAATTTGCAACTAGCTTGAAACACAACCAGAGCTGTTTCAGCCTCCCAGAATGGCTGAGGTGGGGAAGGAGCTCTGGGAGTCACCTGGGCCATCCCCCTATGTCGGGTTCGGCTGTCTGTCTCTGCCCCGACACGGGTAGTGTGGTTCTTGGGTGGCACGTGTTTTAAAGGATGAGTCTGGACTCTTCAGCTTTTTGGTCTTCAAGTTGTTTATTATTTCTTATCTACAAAATTTTCTGTCTGCCCAACAGAGGTCTGATCTGCAAGCAGTCACAGGCACTCTCTGACCACCCACGGGGCGGTCATGTCTTTTTATACTAATATCTACGTACACAATATTTACCTTTATTTCCCAATGCTTTTCACCCATGTTGGCAAGTGCACCTTCACCATAAACCAATCCCCAAATGCCAACATCACCACAGGAGATGGAGGACAAGAAGAAGGAAGAAGAAGGACAAGACACGCCCTGATCCCTCCATCTTGTCTCCATAACCCCCCTGTACCCAAAAAACCTTAAAGTCTATATTTCACTTTCTAAATGTGTCCCTTTTACACCTTTTACTCTAAAGTGATTCTCTTGTCCTCAAACTCTTGTTATTTCTGTGGATGGATCAAAATCAAGCCACCAGACACTTCTGGCAACATTCCAGGATTTTCGAGACCCCCAAGGGTTCTCCTGGCATCTCTGGACATTGGGAACGATGTGCTGAGATCCCACACCCCTACTCAAGCAGGGCCACCAGAGCCAGTAGTGCAGGATGACACCCCAAGGATGGAGATATCACAACCTTTCTGGGGAGCCTGGGATCACCAGTGCCAGTCACCCTCACAGGGAAAAACTGTTTCCTGATGGTCACTGGAGAGAAGAGGAGAAAAAGCGTTTCAACATGGTTAAAACTGGAGACTGTAAATGGAAGATGAAAAAGGATAAAGGTGAAGAGCAAATAATGGAGAGTGAACATCCAGGGGCATCCAGGCAAAGATCTGTATGTGAGAAAAGCAAAATAATGTTGAAAGAAGGAAGTATTGAGAGATTTTAGAAGGGCATTGGCCTGGGGTGGAGAGGCTGAAAGAAAGGAGGAAGAGAAAGGAAGAAAGAGGAAGCACCAAGACTAGAAAGTCTCATGGCCAGAAAAAAGTTGGAACAAAAGTGGGTGAATCTTGCAAGAGATCAGAGCTAGTCAACCTTCACAACCCTTGCACAGAATAGACAACTACAGCCTTGTAAAGGTGAAGGTTCAGCTGCTTGTGAGAAAGCTGGTTGGTGACAGGTACAGGTGTCTAACAGGATATGTAGTGAATAAGAACAGATTGACAGAATTCAAGTTGCCTGATCTCTTGCCCATTTTTAAGCTAAATATAAGGTTTGCCATCTGATCATGATTTTAAGACTGCCAGCAGTAATGACTGTAACCTCACAATCCCACCTCTAGTATGAGCAAATTGGGATTTTGAAAGATAAATGAGGATTTTGCATGACATTCTCTGTTATAAATGTTATGTTCCTGGGTATGTAATTCCCAGCTCCAACCAGTCAGTCTGAATATACTTTTCATTTCACATTTAAATATTCATAGTGCCTTAATTTTATTTCTGAGCTAACATACTTTCCCCTGCAAACAAACCAACCAACCACCCAACCAACCACATTCTACATACCTGAGAAAAAGGGCATCAGAGGACATGTCACTTAAGGGGAATCCAAGGTCATTTTTCTGCTGAAGCTCCACGTTCGTGTCATTTTTCTCACTCTGAGATATAAAGGAAAAAAAGCAAGATGTGAGGTTCTTCTGTACCTCTTGCCATGTTTATTCTTCTTAGCACCTTCTGTTAGTCAGTGCTGCTGACTGGACACAGGTTTGACTGTTGGCTTGCCCCACAGTGTATTTCCTGCATTCCAAGCAGGTTAAGGAGTGAAGCTTGTGTGTGGTGGGGAGGTAGAAATGAAGAAAAACTGGTGTTTAAGGCTCTTTGATTTTAGGAGTTGTCTACACAACCATTTAATTTGAACTGAAGAGCTTTCAAGAGATGAAGTGAATGCAACTAAAACCAGTGCATAAGACCATGGCTTTCACCTAAGAAAGGGAACAGAACATGGAGACTTCCCGTTTCATTGTGGACACACATCCCAATGTCCTGTTGGTGCAATGCTAAATACATGGCTGGAGAGGGGCTGGAGCAACCTGAGTATCATAGGACCATTTAAGCTGGAAAAGGCCTCTGAGATCATCAAGTCTTACTATTCCTCTGGCACTGCCAAGGCCACCACTAAACCACATCCTCAGGTGCCAAATCCACAGCTTTTAAATCCCTCCAGGGATGGTGACTCCACCTCTGCCTTGGACAGCCTGTGCCAGTGCTGGACAACATATTCCAGGAAGAAATTTTTCCCAATATCCAACCTGAACTTCCTCTGGTGCAGTTTGAAGCCATTTCCTCTTGTCCTTGCCCTTGTTGCCTGGAAACAGAGCCCGACCTCCCCTGGCTGCCCCCTCCTGTCAGGAGTTGTGCAGAGCCAGAAGGGCCCCCCTGAGCCTCCTTTTCTTGAAGCTGAGCCCCTTTCCCAGCTCCCTCAGCTGCTCCCAGTGCTCCAGACCCTTCCCCAGCTCAGTTCCCTTCCCTGGACACACCCCAGCCCCTCAGTGTCTCTCTTGTCAGGAGGGGCCCAGAGCTGTCCCCAGGGCTGGAGCTGCCCCAGCAGTGCCAGCACAGGGAACCACGCTGGGCCTCCTGGACACACCATGGCTGTGACAGCCCAGATGCCACTGGCCTACTTGCCCACCTGGGCTCATGTCCAGCCACTGTTACCAGCATTCCCAGATCATTTCCCAGCTTTCCAGCTACTCCTTCCCCTGCTTGGAGCATTCCATGGGATTGTTGTGACCCAAGGGCAGAACATTGCATTGGTCTTGTTGACTCTCCCACTGTTGGCCTCAGCCATGGATCCTGCCTGTCCATTTAATCAGACATTCCATAACTCCTGACTTCTCCTCCCACAGGTTTGAGGCACTGCCTTGGGGATGCAGAGGGGCTGAAGCTCTGTGGGGATGAAGGTCACAGACAATGCAGATTCTCTACCTGCTGATGGTATTTATGTGCCTGTGCAGACTGATTTACCTGGGCTAGGAAAAGCTTAGTAAAGCAGAACAGCTATTCCCAACTTCTCCCTGCATCCTGCCCTTCATGCAAAATAAAGGCAGCTCATCAGCACTGTCTGCTCCAAGGCAAGCTGGGCAGCAGAGAAGCCCTCACTCTGTTAGGACTGGGAATCTCTGTACCCTGAGCTGTCACTGAGCCCAGAGCTGAGCCCTGCACATGACTTATCATCATTTTCATGTGGTCTGGCACAAAGAGCGCCTTCAGTCACACCACAGAGCACTACTTAGGCACAGCTTCTTACTGAGAGTGTATGTGCAGGCTGGTGGAATCATGGAATTTCCTGAGCTGGAAGGGACCCACAAAGATCATCCAGTCTGTCACAGACATCTCTTATGAAAAATCTTTTCCTTAGGATGTTTCCTCTTGAGAAGCTGAGAGGCCTCAGGAACAAAATGTAACCAATGGTTATCTGCTGCTGTGGGATGCAACAGGTACATCTGGGATTGGTCTCACGTGGTTGTTTCTAATTAATGGCCAATCACAGTCAGCTGGCTTGGACTCTCTGTCCGAGACACAAGCCTTTGTTATTCATTCCTTCTTTTTCTATTCTTAGCCAGTCTTCTGATGAAATCATTTCTTCTATTATTTTAGTATAGTTTTAATATAATATATACCATAAAATAATAAATCAGGCCTTCTGAAACATGGAGTCAGATCCTCGTCTCCTCCCTCATCCTCGGACCCCTGTGAACACGGTCACACCAGTCCAACCCCTGCCCTGCACAGACCCCCCAACAATCCCACCCTCGGCATCCCTGGCAGCGCTGCCCAAACACTCCTGGAGCTCTGGCAGCCTCGGGGCCTGTGCCCATTCCCTGGGGAGCCTGGGCAGTGCCAGCACCCTCTGGGGGAAGAACCTTTCCTGATCTCCAGCCTGACCCTGCCCTGACACAGCACCAGCCCTTCCCTTGTATCCTGTCCCCGCTCACAGAGAGCAGAGATCAGAGCTGTCCCTCAGGAGGAATCTGCAGCCCCTCAGGAGGATCATCCTGATGGCACCAATTGGGCTCTGCCCTTCTTGCCTTTCCCAGCAGAAACCCTCTCACTAACTCTCCTTACACTAAAAAGAGTTTTATAATTTTCTCCTCCTTTAAATTCTCTTATGTCAGTCTGATCTACCCTGAGTTCTTTTCTCCCTCCATCTCTCTCCTCATTAAATATTTTACAGTGGAATCAAGTCAGTTTTCCCACTGTTCTGGTGCAGACTGCACATCTCCAACACAGGCTTCACTCTGCAAATCCCTGGGCACAGTCAGGGCAGGGTGTACTCCAGGCTGTCCCAGCTTCCTGCTGTGCAGCTGCCCTGCATCCCTGCCAGCTCCCAGGCTCTGTCTGGGCACAGAAAGAGGCACCTCCAAACACCAGGAGGCAGAAAGGAACTGTCATGTGCCAGATGCAAGGTCCTGAGATAAATTATTATCAACACCTTGTCCTATCCCATTGTTTTCAACAGGGAGAAGGAAAATATACACTCAAACTCGTTTTTTCATAAGCTCCTTTGCAAGCAGATTATACAACAGCAATGGCCAGCCTCAATTTTCCATATAACTATGATTTTCTTCAACATGATTTTCTTAAACATCTATTCCGATCTTCAGGCACTTTAAGGGGTTTTTTTTTTAAGCTCCAGTTTGAGTATGACAGATTGTTTCCAATATCAAGGGCAAGTGAAGAAAGAGTTTCAAAAGCAAAGGAGATTTTAACCCTCTGGAAATGTTTCTCCAGTGCAAGAATGCAGCCACACCCTACCCAGGCTGGAGCTTGTGGACTAGAATCTCCAAAGGAAAATGAAAGGTGGGCAAGACCATCAAGGGCAGGAAGTTCATGTTACCTGGAATGACAAAGCTGCAAAGATGGTTGAATTACGTGCGGAAAAGGGAAATTCCTGAATTACAAATGATCCCTGGGTTGTCAACCTGCCTCTTCCCTGCTCTGCAGCCAGACAGGCAGTGATAAAGCACTACCTAGGGACACTTCCTTTTGTCTCCAGCAAACTGTCCAGTGGACAGTGCTGAGGGGAGGGCAGAGGAATTTGTCTGTGCCTTCCTAAACAAACAGAGGCTGGATGGGGCTGTGTCTGAACAGCCTGCACAGGTTAGGTCCTACTGATAAGCCACGGGTAAAGGTCACTGATCCTCAAAGTGCTGACGTCAGGAAGTAGGAAATGTGTCACCTCTGCTGTCCCTGCTGCAGGGTAATGACAGGTGACTCATTTTGGGTGTTTTCCCAGTACAGACACCAAAAAAGTTGCCATGAAATCTTTCAGTCCTGGAGGGCAGCTTCCAGGGGGTCTCCATGTTCTGGCCCTGTTCCTGTTCCCTGGCTGGGAAGACACAGCAAGGCCTGGAGCCAACCCAAACAGTGCCAGGACACCGTGACACAGGATGTCCCCAAGCCTGCTTGGGACACCCGGCACACCGTGACAGTGGCTGGGTGCTCCGGCTGATCCAGGAGCTCCGTGTCACGGCACTGGCCAATCCCACTTGCCTGAGCTGAGTCCTCGGGGCAGAGCCAGAGATTCCCAGGGGACAGCTGGAACTGGAGTCACTGCAAGGTCACTCTGGGAGTGGGGGCGCTGGGGGCAATCAGAGAGGGAAGGGAAAAGGAACCAGGATGGAGGGAGGTTTAGGAAAGGAGGAAAAGAGAATAAAGGGGAGAAACGGGAGGCTGAAGACAGAGAGATGAAGGGGCAGAAGCTCAGTGGGGTCCTCGGGGCAGAGGAGTTACTGGAAGTGATGGGGGTTCACTGGGGATGTGGTGGGGGGGATCACTGGGGCTGACAGGGAGGCACAAAGGGGATGAGGGGGATTTGTCAGGAGAGGGAGAGAGGACAGCTGAGGTTTCTGGGGGTCCCGAAGGGCAGTGGGGATTGCAGGGCACCCGGTGGGGGCTGCAGTAGGGTGGGGGTGACATGGAGGGGGTCAGGGGACACCGGGGGGCCACTGAGGCGGTGATGACAGAGAGGCCATGGCGTCACTGAGGATGGGGGATCTCCGAGGGGATGACCTCCCGTTTCCAAGGGGGTCTCTGACGTGGTGACAGCGACATCGGAAGGTGAAGGTCGCTGAGGGGGATGAAGAGGGGTCCCTGAGGGGGTGACAGAGGATCTCGGAGGGGGTAATAGGGAGTGACAGAAACACCGGGCGGTCGCTAAGAGGTCGGGGGATGGTCGCTGGGGGGTGACAAAGGTAGCTGGGGGGGGTGAAGGGGAGGTTGTGGGTTCTCTGAGGGGGTGGCAGGGGTGACAACGACGCGAATTCGCTGTTTGGGTCCCCCCCCGCTCCCCCCGCTCCTTCACCTTAGCCGCTCCCGCGCCGTCCCCGCACTGCCCCGGCCCCGCCCCCGGCGCGCGCTGCCACCGCCTCCTTTCCGGCCGTCGCAAAAGAGGCGTAAAAGCAGCGCCGCCCGGTGCGGGGAGCGGAGGTAGTGCTGGGGGTACTCTGGTGGCGGCAGCGGGGTCTGCGCGGGGCCCCGGCCGGGCGGGGGCTGAGGGCGCATGGGGGAGCGGGGAGGGCCCCGAGGTGGGGCCGGGCCGGGGTCCGGGGGGAGCCGGGGCGGCGCCGTGGGCGGGGGCGAAGCGCCGGCGGGGCCGGGGGTGCCCTGGGCCCCTCCCCGGCCGGGTGTGTGCCAGGCCCGGGGCGAGTCCCGAGGCAGCCGGGTCGGGCGTTTGTTTTGGAGAATGAGATGCTCCTAGGCTGTTTTTCCCCGGCTCGTCCCCTCAGGATGAGGGAAAAGCCCCGTTTAATGCACTGGGAGTCATTTTTCTGGTCATCCAGGGCAACGCCCACAGGGACCTCCGCGGTGACTAATTCTGGTCTCCTGGCCATTGTAGAGGTGCAGCTCGGCTTCCTCCCGAGCTTATCGAGACACAGCGACGGCCCTGCCACTTTCTCTTCTCCTCCCTCTGACGGGGTTGCCTGAGGTGGCTTTTCACTGCTGGAATTTGCCTTGCTGAGGGAGTGGAGAGTGGAGCTCAGATCACTTGTTCTTAGGCCAGTGATGACCTTTGATTTGCTCAGTTTTCTCTACCCGTGCAGTGCAGATGGCTTTAGAGCTCTCTGTCTTCTTCCTTTCTCGGCTTTATTTGCTGGCCTTCAACCGGGTTTTCTTTTTTTTCTTTTTTTTTTTTTCCTCATGGTTGTCTCCTACAGATAAACAGCAAACTCTTATTTTGAGTCTCCTTTCTGTGCTGCTTCTCTACTTCTTGTGGAGTTACATGTCCCTGGTCATCTGCTTCCAAGGGAGATGGAACATTGTGAGGGTTCTTGTTTGTGCTGAAAAAGTTGCTCCTGACCCTGTATTTTCTTTTCACAGCTGCTTCATGCTGTCTCTGGCCAGCTAAAGCTCTCCAGCTCCTGCATAATTTCTTGCATCTCTTGAAAGTTGAACAGACAATGAGCTGGGTTAAATTTAGAGAAGAAAAAAGCTATAGCAAAACTGAAATAAGGAACAGAAATCTGAAAAAAAATGTGCATAACTGTTTTTAAGTGGTTGTCCAGCATCACTGTGGAGACAAAGCTGCTCCAAACCAATTTAACTTAAGACTTTTCAGTCTTAGTGCAGTTTTTGGTGCTGTCAGTTGATAACCTGAATGGTGTCACCTGCTCTCCTGGGAGAGGTGTGAGGGGTCTGGCTGTGCCCCCAGTCTGTAACACAACTCACTGCTGGGGTTGGGAGTTTCTGCTGCTGCTGGAATTACAGCTGGTGGCTGCAGAGTTTTACTGCTGCATTTGGAGCACTTGTTTCTTGTCGTTCTGTCAGCAATTCTCCAAATAACTTTCAAAGGAGTAGTCCTATGAAATCATCTTGCTTTGCTGATGGCAATTGAAATGCTCTTTAGGGCAGCAACTGGGAACTTTTGATGTCCTAAAATCTCATTTGTGTGCTCAGGCGTGTCTTGCCCCTCTGTGTTGCAGGATCTTATGGTTCTCCAGCCCAGCTGCTGCCTGCCCAAGACAATTCCTCGGCCACCCAACCCATGAGTGGGCACCGGAGCCTCAAGAGGCGATGTGGGGAGTTGCATCTGGAGGGCCCCGCGGGCTGCGGCCACGGCCCCAGCGCTGCCTGCGTGCTCAGCAAGCTGGTGCAGCTGCCCACGCCGCCCCTGTCCAAGCACCAGCTCAAACGGTTAGAGGAGCACAAGTACCAGAGTGCCGGACGCTCCCTGCTTGAGCCCCTCATGCAGGGCTACTGGGAATGGTTAGTTGGAAGAGTTCCAGCCTGGATTGCCCCCAACCTGATCACCATCATCGGACTGTTAATAAATATATTTACAACTCTGCTATTAGTATGTTACTGCCCAACAGCTACAGAACAGGTGAGTTATGGACTCCTGGCACTCTTTCGTTTTGGTTGCTGTCACTGGTTTTGGATGGGTTGTCGCTTTGGGGAGAGCTGGTTCTTGCTGTTCAGCCCACAGTCCTTGTCACCTGTTCTCTGTAAATGTTTGTGCCTCTCTGTGATGCTGGCATGCAGAGAGAGCATGTGTGGATGCTGGAGTGAGCCAGCAGTTCCTGGGGCCAACGCACCCATATGGAGCAGGATCTGACACTGAAGCAGCCATGAGGGGCCTGCTGCACAAAGCTCAGCCCTGCCAGGAGCTGGAGCAGTGGCTCTGCAGCTGCCTGGCCTGCGTGGCAGGAGGAGTTGGTACCTGTTTACTTTCTGTGACCAGAGCAGGGCAACTCCCCCTCAGCTCAGGGATCAGAGTTGCCACACGAGCTGGGTGGGTTGGACATGCTGGGGCTGCACCAGAGCCAAGGCACTGAGCTCTAGAGTAGTGCCACTTAAGATATCAAAGCTGGTGTGACCAAACCCAGCTTAGTGAGCCACAGGGACACCTTCCTGGGCCCCACAGGTTCTGTGTCCTGGCAGCTCAGTCAGGACTTTGGCACAGCGTGGTGGAGATGTGTTCCTGAGCTGTGGCTGTGCTGTGAGAAGGCCAGATAAAAGTCAGTGGTTTTATTCTTTGTTCTGAATGCTCTAAAAGCGCCTCACTTGCCCTGAGCAGAACTGTTTTCACCTGATTTCAGGGATACAAAAGTCTTTTTGAGGCATTTCAACTTCCCTCTATCACCACTTACCTCATAAGGCACTTGAATAATCATTTTTGTGCACTGGAAGAGTTTTCACTTGAATGTTGAATCTTAAAAGCTGCTTTTATGTGTGTGCACTGAGAAAGGGAGTTATTTGGTGTAGAAATGTGTTACATACCACATGGCTGGGAATGTCTCAAGAGTTCCAGCTTTTAAAACACCTGAACTCCTTCCTAACCAAGTCTCCCAGCTGAGGTTGGGAATCCAGCAGGGCACAGTTTGTTCCCCACCAGTCTCCATAATCTCATGTAGTAATCAGCACTGCATCCCTGCTCCACGTATGACATGGGAAAGGGATGTTTGCCTCTCCTAGAAATCTGTTGAAATAGATTGTTTCACAATAATCTGTGGAATTTGGCAGGTGTAAAATAAACAGTGACTATTCAGTTTGAGCAGGGAATACTTGGAGCAGCTCCTTCCTTTTCCAGGCTGTGGCATTGTGGTGTGTGTTGGTTTAACTTGTGTTTACTTCTGAGCAGGGTTACGTGGGGGCTCAGACTCTGAAATCTGGTCTGATAGAGAGACTTCAGCTCTCAGGAACCCAGAGCTGGTTTGGGTCACTAAACCAGAGCAGAACTTAGAATTTGGAGAAGAGTTGTATCTTGGTTGGTAACTAAACTTCTGAAGTGCCCAGGAAGCTGCACTCAAAGCATCAGAAATTCAGTGTTAGCTGAAGGCTGCTGTATGAAAGCACTGTTTGGTGTTTAACAGTTTGAGAAGTACTTTGTGTGAGGTGAATGAGATTTTTTTTTCCTCACTTGAACTGAAAAATAACTTAGTGCTGAGGCAGCTTTGGCCTGATTTGATTTGCCACATGGCACAGCATGACCAGGGAGGTGCTTTTTAAGTGTCAAGGAGCTGTGTGGGGAAGAAAATGGGGCTCTGAAACTCCAGGAGCAGAATTTCTCCTCCTTCCCCCAAACCACTATTGATTTCTGATGTAAATTTTCTCCTCCTTGTAGCTCAGCCTTAGTTCTGCTTTTTTTTCAAGAGTGACTCCTCCCTTCCTGTTGCTGAAAGGTGCAGCCAGGGCAGTTGGCTGTCACTCAGGGCCTCGTGCAACCAGAGAGTAAAGGAGATGCAAATACTTCCTGCTTAGCTGGGAGGACCCAGCTAGAAAAGTGCTGACTGATGGAATGGTACCTGAGTTAAAAAAAAAAAAAGGAAAAATTACCTGGATAAGGAAAGAGCTGTGAAATCTTACTTGGATATAAATAGGTCTAACTGGAAACACCTACACTGCTCATGAAAGGAGCTTTTAAGAAAGGAGAGCCAGCAGATTGATTTTTAAGTTTATAGAGAAACCTTCAGGGTGATGCTATTTAACTTAAATGTGGCAGATAAAATCTGTACGTGAGGGATAAAAATGAGAGGGAGTTGTGTGGCATCAGAACCTTGGCTAAATGTGGTGCTCTGCTCTTGGGTGACACATTTCCCCTTTCTCACCTTGTGCTGTCTGTACAGACAGTACTGAAAGCACATCACAGCAGCAGCTTTTGGGGCAGAACGAACTGTTTTGGTAAATGGCAGGAGCAATGCAAATTGCTCCTAGAAGGAAATACATTTAAGTTGATGTGCTACAAATTAGTCATGGTTGTGTTGGCCAAAACCAACTGGACTTCAGGGCTTTATGAGAGGCAGGTCAGCTTGATTAAGCTGTATTTGGTTTTTCTTGGTGTGGTCTGTAAAATAAAGGTGCTTGTAAATGCTCACTTCTGTGGAGTGTGTCAAATGTGAAGATTACAAAATAGCCAATAATATCTGATTTATGGATGTGTAAATGGAGATGGAGTAATGGCAACTCCCTGGCTTTTGTGTTCTTAATGGTTTATGCTTCAGAAAGCATAAAAAAGCCTGGATTGTAATCTTTGCTCCAGCAGGGCTTTGACATTGTTTGTGTTTCTGTCAGAGTAGAAATCGTTTTCATGGATGTGACCATTAAAGGTTCTTAAATGTAGATTTGGCAAAGCTGCTGGTGCCTCGTACTGGAGGGGACGCTTGGTGGTGGAGGGGCTGTGCTGCAGAGCTCCAGAAATGTACTTGGACTCAAAGTCTGGGCACTGGTAGTGACACAGCTCTCAAATGGTGCTGGACTGGTGAAGATGAACACTGTTGAAGTGTTTGTGACAAAGTTGGGGGCTGAAAGTTCCCAAGTTTCTGAAATCACAATGACAACTTGCATATATTTAACGAGAACTTTGTTACGCACCGCTTTGCAAATGTAGTATTACAATTTTTCCAGCTGTACAGTGCAACTTCCTACTTCAGAGCAGGGGCTGTAGCTATTAATCTGTCACTGGTTTATTTACATTCCACATGTAACAACCATTCTGTCTGTCCTTGCAAGGACCAGATGCTGAAAGGTCCCTGGGTGAGGAGGACATATGTGCAAAGGGAAAACTGTTTTGTCAGGCTGTGGGACAGCTGCAGGCTTTCTCTTTCTTAAAGAGAATTTTATCTATTTTAAACCTTATTGTGATTGCCTTTCTCTCTTAGGCACCTCCCTGGGCATACATTGCTTGTGCTTGTGGCCTTTTCATCTACCAGTCCCTGGATGCTATAGATGGAAAACAAGCAAGAAGGACAAACAGCAGCACTCCGTTAGGAGAGCTTTTTGATCATGGCTGTGATTCATTGTCCACAGGTATTGTTGTCATTTTTAATTGAAGTAGGAGGATTAAATTGCTCTGTTTCAGGGATCAAATCTGCAATACAATAAAAAAAGCTTCTTTACTGAAGAAAGGACAACTGATAGTGTTGAATGTATCAATTTCAACCAAGAAAGTCACCTTTCTTTCCATAGAACAGTGCTCTGGATCAGCTGAATGTCTTCTCTTGTATTACATTGAAAACAAAACTAAGCATGTGACTAATTCAACCTGAGCCAGCACTTCTAGATGATGCTTTAGCAGAGTCTTGGTTCTAAGGTATTTTCTGTAAGAAATTGTCATAACACTCTGGCTATATTATTTCATATTGACTTGATACAGAGTGATACCAAGACAGGTCTAAGCCTAAGCAGTGGGACTCTACAAGTCAGAGTTTAGGATTCGAATCATCTAGGTAATTTCCTGGGTAGGTGGAGTTCATTGAGCCAGTCTGAAGTTTAACCCCATTGCAAAAAACTTGTAAAATCATAGAATATCTTGAGTTGGAAGGATCCCACAAGATGGAGTCCAACTCTTGATTGGATGTTTTGGGTTCCTTAAATTCTAAAGGTCTTGGGCTTTAAATTTTATGAATTCTTTATCAGAGTTGTATATGGAAAGGGTGGAGGGGAAAGCTTAGATATGTTACTCATCCTGAATGTATCCAGACCTTTGATTTTCTTAATGCCATCAGAGAAATTCAGAAGACAGGGAAAAATGTCTGGCAAACGCAGGAGAAAACCCCAAAACTTGTTGCAGGCTGCAGCTGCAGAAATTACTCAAGTCCCTTAATGACATTAGGCATCACAGGGAATAAAAATGTAGGAGACTTAGAAACCCTTAATATTGATGACTTCTAATAGCTGATATGGATTGAAATCTGTGTTGTGCTGCCTGTATATTTTTAAGTGGAAGCGTTAATCTCTTATGCCTGTGAAATAGCCATGCCAGGATAACCTTCCCACTGTCCCTCCTCTGGGCCCTGTTGTTAGCTTTGCTTCTGGTGAGGATGCTTACACACATCCACCCTTTTCACTCTGTGACTGATTTTCTCCTGCAGTCTTTGTGGTTTTGGGAACTTGTATTGCTGTGCAGCTGGGCACCAACCCTGACTGGATGTTCTTTTGTTGTTTTGCTGGGACGTTCATGTTTTACTGCGCGCACTGGCAGACGTACGTCTCGGGGACGCTGCGCTTTGGCATGTAAGTACCTGGCTGAGAGAAAGGGAAAGGCACCCTGTTCTCCTGAATTGCACCTTGTGTGGCCATAGTGCAACTTCTCAGAGCAGTAGCAAATTGTTTTTATCCACAGTGACACCCTTAGAGCTTTTGGCAGGTGTTGGATCTGTAATTAATAGTGAACGTCCCTTAGCTTGTGTTTGGAGTGGTAGAAATATAATTTTGGCCTGTTAGTTAATTAGAGCTTTTGTTGTGATGTAAAGCTAAATAAGTAATGGAAAGTACCTGCTGTTTTATCCTAAGACTGGAATGCTTTGGTCAGATGGTGGCAGTCTGGCTTTAGCATTCATTAAACTCTGTCTTGATACTGCTTGATTGTGATGTGCAGTTATTCGTTAATATTAACCATAACCCTTAAAATATACTGTAGTAATTGCCCTTGTGCCTCCAATTTAGAGTTCAGAATCCCTTTTAGTTAGTGCAGATCATGGTTCTGTCAATAAATGGAACCAAAATTGCAATACCAAGAAGGTCAGGAGCAGAAATCCTGTTTCCTGCTGGATGAGGCTGGGTGGGAGGTGCAACACAAGGGCTTGGTGAGCTGTGGGATTCTCTAACCTTAATAAGGAAATAGATGTATTCTATGTTGAGAATTTATTCTGTGTTCATGTTCACAGAGTAAACAAACACATTTCAAATAAATGTACTGGAGAAATTTTTTTTTTGCATCTGGAAACTGAAGTTTGCCCTTAGTTTGTGGGATTTTGAAACAATTCTAGAACAACTACATACAGATGTCTACTAGACTGTTATTTATGGTCTATAATTGCTAGTCTATAGGCTAAAACAGTATAAATGTGAATCTCTTGTATATGACAGCTTTTATTGGCAGGATACTGTTTCAATAATGCGGATGCTCTTGAGAAACTTATGTGTTTCTGCTCAAAAATTTAAGATGTTGGATCAGTTTTAAATGTGTATTAGAGGAAGAAAAGAAGAATATCTAGGCTTCTGTTCCAACTCTGGCTACACTAAAGCATATTGACTGAAACTATCCCATTCTGGTACTTAAATCTTTAAAATAAGACATGTGGCTCAAATACTTTCCTGTTTTAGGAGTCTCACTTGCGTGCTGTACCAGAAGTCTGAATGCTTTTAGCTTCCTTCAAACTTTACAGGGCCCTGATAATCAAAGATTTCTGGATATTGATCAAAGAACACAAAAGCCTGACCTTGACATCTGCTTGACTTTACAGATGGAAGTATCAGCCTCCCCAAACTGCTGCTGTGCTGCAGAGAAGTGTTTGGGTCAATGCTGGTGTTGACTGGGACATTACTTTGTGAGGAGTCTGTATTTTGGAGGCATTTTTCAGCAAATTTCATTTTTCTGCCTGGCCTTATAATAATATAAGAATATGGTGACCATTAATATGTAGCTAATTCATATAAGGCAATAAGCACCTAAATGTGTGTATCATTAATTTAGATAACACAGCACTGTGTAGTAAACATATTTGTTCCTTCTTTTGCCCTCTGTAACAAGGTTAATAGACTGTCATAAGCTGATGTTCATTTTAATGCCTAAACCATGAGACTATTTATCCAGTTAACAGATTCTCACTGACACTTTTTTATGAAGCTTTCATTTCACTAATCTAAAACTGAAAAATGGTATTTTATCAACTCTTTCAGATTCACTGCAGTACACACACTTAGGTATCCTTAATCCTGAATAAGTGGGCTCAGAGACAGCTGTTGAAAGGAGCCAAAAAGATCCTTGTGCACAGGAGCTTTTTCCTGTCTGTATCTCATGTTGTGACTCTCAGAGAGAGGGTGTGGTAGTGATGTTTTAGGGAATGTGACAGTGTTTTTGACTTGCCTGAATTCCGAAGCAGCAGGAAAGAGTAGACAGCTGGTTATCACTTACTCTATTTGTGGTATGTCCAAGAAATTGTATTTCAGTGCAGAGAGAGCTCGATAATGAAATGGCTTGGAGAAGAGCAGAGGGTGCTAAAGGGAGAGATTGTATTTCCCTCCTTCCACACAGGCCTAAACTGTTGGGTTATAGAATCAGCCTGTCTTGCTGGAAAAGTCCATCTTAAAAAAAAAACAGGGAAATTAGTGTGTCAGACAAAGTGTGTGCTCGTGGAACAGTGTGTGGTTTGTGTATGGGGAAGGGACTGCAGCTCCAGGAGCAGCTGAGGGAGCTGGGAAAGGGGCTGAGCCTGGAGAAACGGAGGCTCAGGGGGGACCTTCTGGCTCTGCACAACTCCTGACAGGAGGGGGCAGCCTGGACAGGGTCAGGCTCTGCTCCCAGGGATCAAAGGACAGGACGAGAGGAAATGGCCTCAAGCTGCACCAGGGAAGGGTCAGGTTGGACATCAGGAGGAATTTCTTCCTAGGGAGGGGTGGTCAGGCATTGGAAGGGGCTGCCCAGGGAGGTCTGGAGTCCCCATCCCTGCCCAAGGAACAACTGGATGTGGTGCTCAGGGCTGGTGACAAGGTGGGGATCAGTCAGGCTGGGCTTGATGATCCTGGAGGGCTTTTCCAACCTTAACAATTCCATGATTCTCTTTGGTGTCACTGTGCCAACCTTGGCAAGTCCCTGAAGCTGAGCAGAGCCTGTCAGATTGCAGGGCAAGATCAGTTCCCCTGAGGGAGGAGGAAATGGGATCCATTCTGTGAGGTTCCTACAGATTCTGCAGGTGGAGAAGAAAACTTTGTTCAGTTGGGCCCAATTACTGAATCCATCAGCTGTGTAGGTTCTTTGTCTTCTGCCTGACAGCTGTGGGGGATGTCCCTGTGCTACTCCAGGATTTAGAATAATCAGTTGAGTCAATAAAGTTCTATGATCTGTCTCCATCTTCAATTGATCACATAATTCCATTAATTATGATCCTGGCAACCACCACTCTTCAAAAAGCAATTGGTGTTGATTGAACAGCTCAAATAGCTAGAGGTCAGTATTGCTTAAAAATTCCCCAGCAGGAAGCAGGAAGTGTCTCAAGGCAAGTAGGGCAGGCTCCAGGAAAGTCACTGTAATAATATCAGCAGTGCAAAGGCAGCAGGGAGCAGCAGGGATAGAGTTAAATGCAGAAGTTTTAAGTAAAACACCTGATCTGGGAATGATCTTATGGAAAAACAGGAATACTCAGCACATTTGAAAAAGAGAAAGGGGATTTTGAATGGCAGAGAGACTTAGTATTGAAGCAGCCCAAATAATGACTTTGTTCTCCTGACCTGGTTTCCAGCCCAGGAACTGGTTTGTCTGGTTGTGGATTTGCTGTGCTGCAGCAGAGGATGAGCTGAGTCATGTATTGGGGCAGCTGTGCCATCACGGGGCTCCTCTGCTTTGGAAACAGAGAATTTTTTCCTGCATATCCCAAAAATCAAACTGCCAAGCTGCAATGGACTTCCGTGTGTCCTTGTGGAAGCAGATGAGAGGTGCTTCAGGAGCATGCTGCAGAAAACAGATCATTACGGAGTACAAATCCTGAAAGGATTTTTCCGATGTTATCTGGAGCCCAGGTGTGATCACCTGGTTCTTCCCTAATCCAGGGTTTTCTCACTTGGATTCAGTAGTGGTCCTGGTCCCTGCAGGAAGTGCAGGAGGAGAAGCAAGTGTGTGTAGGCTCAGGATGTTCCAGCTGCAAGGTCAGAGCACAGCCTGACTGCAGGGGCTGTCCCACATGCAGGGGCTATCTGTCCCTGTCAGAGCTGGATTCTGAAGCACAGCTCAGAATCACAGAACCATGGAATTGGTTTGAATGGGAAGGGACATTAAAGCTCATCCATTTCCACCCCCTGCCATGGGCTGGGACACCTTCCACTAGCCCAGGTTGCTCTAAGCCCTGTCCAACCTGGCCTTGGACACTTCCAGGCATGGGGCAGCCGCAGCTTCTCTGGGCATTCTGTGCCAGGGCCTCACCATCCTCACAGGGAAGAATTTCTTCTCAATATGCCATCCAACCCTGCCCTTTGGCAGTGGGAAGCCATTCCCCCTTGTCCAACCTGGATATACTCTTGAGAGACATGAGACACAAACTGCTCAGATAAAGTCCTGGTGCATTTGTTCATGATGGAAGTGCTGGAGGTGCTGAATCATATTGAAAAAACCCAGTGGGCACTGAACACTCAAGGGTCCATCCAGAGACATGAGGGCTGTACCATGGTCTCCAGCATTTCTTCTACAAGTTACTGCATTTTCTGGTTTATTACAACCTTTTTTAATGAAAATACCATAAGTTGTGATGGTAGGAATTATAGCTGTGTATATATGTGGGTAAATATAGACGCAATGAGATGGAAATTAGTTTCCAAGGAGGCTTCACAAAGGAATATCATAAATATGAGAGGAAGAATCAGTTTTTACCACCTTTCATATAACTGAAAAGTTAAACATGGTTACACTGCTGTTTGAATAATAATCCCCAGAGAAAGCAAAATAATTCAGGCTGCTGAACAAAACAGCCTTTCTTGATGAGAGTTGGAGAATTTGGGGAAACATTCTGATTCAGTGACTCTGGAGCAGCCGTCCAGGCCCAAGAGCCTGTGGGATAATGGGTTGGTTCACCTGAGTCCTATCACCACTGCTGCCACTAAGGTCCAAAGGAGAGGTGAGGAAATGGGGGATTTCAGAAAGCTAAGCCAACCTTCCTCTTCAGCCTCAGCAGAGGAGGAGTTGATGTTCTATCTTGCATAGACAACACACACCAAACACTGACATACAGGGATGGAAGCCTTCCAAGTCAGACTTTAGTACATTGAGTTCTTGCTCCTGGGAACAGCCTCAGCATCTCCACTCTGAGATAAGGCAATCATTCCTATGATTGTATAGCTTAAAACTTTCCAACACTTCTTGGAGAACTTTTATACCCAGGTTATTTACAGAGGAGAGTCTGAGGCTAAGTAGAGCCTCTGTTGATGTCAGGGGATGTTGGGGTCTCTGTACTTGCAAGCAGGATGTGTTGAAGTGTCTTTGTGGTGGGTGTGAAGTTTGGTGTTGGTAACCTGCACCTCCTGCTCCCTCAGTCACACTGGCAGCGTCACAGAAACTTGTGCAGCTGGTGAGGGCTCACAGAAAAGTTGGGGGGTGGTTTCCACATCCTCCTCCTCTTCCTCCCACAAGTCCTTCAACAGCATTTTCAGCCACAATCCCATTGGTCATGTGTGGACATGCTGCTCCTGATTGTTCTGATAAATTGTTGGAGTTCTCACTAGTCTGTGAAATAATGAACTGCAACATAACAAGCATATGGCTATTGCCTACCCATGCAACTCCTGTGTACCTCTGTGAGCAGCAGAAGGAAAAAAATTACATACTGGATGTGTATAATAACAAGGAAGGGGGCTTATTTTAAATTATTTTCCCTTAATTTTTAATATTATTTTTCCCTTAACATGAATTTCCTGATGCTGGAAATAATTCTAATTCATGTTCTCATTTTTTCTGTACAGTTTGCTTTATTCATGCTGTTGTATTTCATGGCATCCAAGTGAAACTGCTGGATTGCAATGAGTTAGGATAAAACTCTAATAACTTTATAACGAAGTGTTTGCACTTCTGGCATGTGACTCTCAGCCTTTCTTTCTCTTGTGTTCTGATGTTGAACATTCTTTTCTTGCTGCTGTGGTTCCCCTAAGAAAACAGTCCTTTGTCTCCTGTTCAGATTCCCAGTTCATTGCTCAGCCTTAGTAATCCCACTTGCACACTCAGTAGATATGGACAAGACAGATGGAAGAATCATCATTTTCCAGACCAGAGCATTAACTGGTAGTTGGATCCCTGTAAGTTTTCCAGCCCTATAACTTCTGTTTTCTGTTGAGGCAGGAGTGTTTTTCTTGTCTGCTGTGATTTGGGACTTTTTCATGGAGTTTTGTGTGTTGGGAGAAGAAGAGGAGGATGATTCATAAACCTCCACCGTAGTTTTACACAGCCTTAAAAAGCTGTATTAGATCAGCTGTGTTGCTAGAGATTGACTTGATTTCAGGGCCATCTCCAGTGTAAGTGTCTGTTTCCTGTTGTCATTGGCTCATTTTCTCAGGGCATTTCTCCATTTGAATTCAGTTTGGGTTCCCTGTTAGCACAGAAGGGACTGACTGCAGCTGTCTCTGAGCCCTGAGCCAGTGGTGGCTCTTGAATTGTCTAATGATTTGTTTAGTCAAACAGAGCATTTTAAGAATTGCCCATGGAATACACTCAATAAATTAGCACTGACAAGGGAATATTCTGGATGCAGCACTAATCCCCTGTGTGTTAATTGGCTCCAGACTCAGGAGCCTGACAGGGGTCCCAGCAGAGCAGGCCCAGGGATTGTCAGTGCCAGTATCTCCGTGGAGTGAAGCACATGCCAAGGTCAATGCCCCTTCTTAAACTTGCCACATGATGTTTTAAAGATGGATCCATGTCTGAATTACAAATATCACCTAAAATAACATAGGAAAAAAGGAATAGAAACTGCAGCTGTTGTGAAGCACCAAAGTAGCTGTGGGGTTTGGGCATGGGGCTTTGCCTTCCTGTATTCCCTAAAATACCAACTATTACCTCTCCTAGCTATTTACTGTGTTATGTACTGTGATAATTAAACTGAAAATGCTTATCAGGCTGAACTTCAGTGGCCCCTCTCCTCAGTCCTGGTGTCTGCATATCATCACTGCACCTGAGCCCTGCGGTGGGGCCACAATGACCTTTCTGTGCTGCCCATTTGAAATCTCTTGGCATGGTGGGTGTCTGTTCCAGCACACTCTGATAAGCACAGCCATAAACAGGAGCTGTGTTCTGGCTGACCCTGCTGCTGCTGCTGAGTTATTTTCTTTTTAAACTAGATGGTTTGATTTTTTAAATTTGATCCCATTTAAAAATCTTTTTGTTATGGTAAAATACAGATTTATGGCACTGTATTAGGAGAAAGGGTGGTTTCTGTGGCTCTGTTGGCTCCAGCATATTTTTTCATCCCTTTCTGTCAGGGGTGAGAAATAAATAGATACAGAATCGAGTGTGATTACCCCTGAGCAGGGGTCCAGAGCTCACTTCTTGGAGCATTATATGACAAGAAGCTGCATGAGGAGGGAGGTGAAGCTTCTTCCTTTTCCTCAGAGGTGTCAAACTGAAATACGATCTGCATTTCTGCTCCACTGAAACATGCAGGAGCATCTTCAGCTAAAGAATTCATATATTCAGTGTTGTTTGCAGACACAAGCATGAGGTCAGGAGATGAGAGTTGTGGACTGTGCTTGGTTATGGGTTTTATTCACCATGACTCAGATCAAAGAATATCATTTATTCCCTCATGCACACACAGAATGATTGTTTTTTCTCATGTGTTGGAGTGATACAGTAGAACTGTAAACTGCAGAAGTTCTGAATGAAGATTTAAATGTGTAAAATACTATGTGGGTTAGAATGGTTTTATTAATTCATTAATACTCCTGGGTTTTGTGATTGTTAATCCCTACCCTGAATTGCCCTTTGAATCATCCTGATCCTGGATTTTGTCCTTCAGCCTGACTGAAGCTGTTTAATGGTTCCTTCCCCTTCAGAGGAGTGCTCAGGACAGTGCTCTGAACTGTTTCTCTCCCTCACATGTAGATTTGATGTGACAGAGTCCATGCTCTGCACAGTGGCCATCCAGCTCCTCACGGCCACGCTGGGGCCCTCGTTCTGGAATTCCACGGTAAAGCCCTCGCTGGGCAGCGCCTGCACTGCGCAGGGCAGCACCTTTGTCATGCACTGCTCTGTCAAAGCAGCTTCTACAGCGTGTTCATCTTTCACACAAGGAGGAAAAATATTTGAATGAGTAGGAAAAATTTGATTTAACTGGAAACAAATTTTTTTGAAAGCATCTCATTTTATTTAAAACCAAAGCAAAACCTGCCTGTTCAACAAAAGTTTGATTTAAACTTTTCTTTTTATCATGGTTTTGGCTTCACCTAAAAGCCAAGCAGGGCTGTGGAAGCAGCTCTTAAGTGTGGGTGTAGAATGTTGTTGGAACTACTTTTTAAAACTTATTTTGTTGCTGCCATTTCAATACCTTTCCACCAAAAAAAGGAGAATTTCTTGGCTCTTTCAGGGAACTGTGTCTTGTGTAATAACTTAAAAAGTTTGGGTAAAAATGTCTGGTTTAAGCTGTGCAGCTTGATCCCTGTGCTTGTAGCTTCATGAAGAAGTAACTTCCTTTCCAGCTTGTCTTTATTTTTAAAATGCTTTTCCTTATGCGTGTGCTAAATAAGTCCTTCTCCCCTCTAGTTTGCTAGCATTAAAGACTTTCTCTTCCTTATTTCACCTCTTTTTTCACCTCTTTTTCTCCTTTGCTGTTTTTTTTTTTTGCTTATACGTTGTATGTGGGTGAGGTCCCCTCCCAATAAAATGTTATCATTAAAAGTGGATTCCTTGAAATATATCATAGATTATGATTATTGTTGATACATTTTTAGTCTGGACTTTTCCTTAAATATTTGAGGATATAAGAATTGGTTTTTGATCTCTTTCTTAGAACTGCATCAGATGTTAAACAAAAGTGAGGTTATTTTTTTGATGGTTGGTTTGCACAGCCTTTGTTCAACCTGTGTGGATGCTAATTATTTTCTAATAGTTCTTTTGGTTTTTTTTTCATGTAGTAACTCAGCAAAATCTCTGCTTCCAGGAGGTTATTTAGGAAGGTGAATTACTGGCTCTGCTTTAGATGCAGCACCATCAGCAATCTGGTAAATCTTGATGTGTCTTCAGCTGATCTTGAGAGCTGGGTGGCTCTACAGGGAGTCAGGTGACAGCAGTAACTTAATTTTTAAAATACTTTGTTCATAATCTTTGAAAGGCTGGAAATAGTGTCAGGAAGTGGTAATTTAGCAAGTAGTAATGCAAAGGAAGGGAGAGGTTAAATCAAGATTTTAGCCTGTAATATCAACTGACCAAGGAGTCGCTTAGGGCAGAAAAAATTATAAAATCACATCGTTCTGAAACACTCAGAGAATCTGAGTGTCTGAAATCATTCCCTGGTGTGATGGTTGTGGGGTGGAAATAACTCTGATTGGGTGATGAAAGGAAATTGTTTGAACTGGAGTAGGACAATTTACCATGGGGTGGAAGAGAGAGGACCTGGAGCTGCTGAAGATGTCCATCTGCAGCCCCCTGCAAAGGAGGCCTTTGCCATTCCAGGAGATGCTGGTGATGCTGGTTTTACAGCCAGCTGGGGAGTAGGCTGTGAGGGCATGGGCCAGGCAGGGCATTTTCACAGGATCCCAGACTGGTTTGGTTTAGAGGGTCCTTAAAGCTCATCCCATCCCACCCTGCCATGGGCAGGGACACCTTCCACTAGCCCAGGCTGCTCCAAGCCCTGTCCAACCTGGCCTTGGACACTGCCAGGCATGGGGCAGCCACAGCTTCTCTGGGCAGCCTGGGCCAGGGCCTCACCACCTGCTCAAGGAGGAACTTCTTCCCAATGTCTCATCTGTCCCTGCCCTCTGGAACTGGGAAAGCACTTCCCCCTTTTCCTGTCCCTCAGGCTCCTGTCACTGGCTCCTGAGACAGAACCCCAGGTGTTGCCTTTGACAGGTCTCCTCACACACTTATTTTAACCCAGTTTTAGGCACTGAGTTACAGGATAGACTTTTAAATCTATTTAAATTCTTTCATGAGTAATTTCAGATGCCTTCTGGCATCTTTAGTTTTAGTCTTAACTCATAACTAAAGATGCTGCTGCTTCCAAGTGGTTTACTCAGACACACCAAGCTTCACTGACTTATTTACACACTCAGATGTCAGGCAGAACAGATTTTTAGGTCAGTATTGCACATCTCAGATGGGTAAGCTACAGAAAATGTGTATTCATACTCTGGCTGTTTCATGTGACAAACATTTGTACTGAAAAAATATAAGAATATAATCTTGTCTTGAAAATTATACAGGAGCTGGGACAGTATAAAGTGAGTAGCTTCAAATTCTTGCAGCACAGCTAAACCTTGTACTTGGCTGGACAGGAAAGTTTTATGTTCACCAAGGAGGGGAAAATATCTTAAATTGTTAATGAAGTTTACTTATCCCTGTAACCAATGGGAAATTAATTAGAATAACCTGAAGGCCTAAAAAGCTGGAAAATAAACATATTTTGGGAATCAAAATAGGTTTAGTCCATTATTCCCCACATTCACACTTGAAGTGCCAGTGTTTCAGCCCTGCCTCCCTCTCCCTGCAGCTCTGCAGTGTCACCCAGCAGTTCTTGTACTGATGGAATGTGACTTTGGTTTGGAACATTTTGCCTTGGTGATTTTTCAAAGACCAGAATTGGGCTGTTTTAATACAGTTTAGCACAACAATATAGAGGAATTGCAAATAAAGGTCTTGAGGATGGTTCAATCTGGAGACTGCTCATCATTTTATAAAAAACAACATGTTAAAATAATAATGTTCCTAACAATATTTGGTTACAGAAGTGATTAGAGGGATGGAAACCTCCTAAGAGGAAAGGATGAGGGAGCTAGGGATGTTCAACCTGTAAAAGGGAAGAATCCAGGGAGACCTTTGAGCCTTTTCTTGTGCCTGAAGAGCTGGAAAGGCACTTTGGACAAGGGATGGAGTGCCAGGACAAGGCAGAATGGTTTCAAACTGCCAGAGAGCAAGGATAAATGGGATAGTGGGAAGGAATTCCTCCCTGTGAGCGTGGTGAGACCCTGGCCCAGGGTGCCCAGAGCAGCTGTGGCTGCTCCATCCCTGAAAGTGTCTGAGGCCAGGCTGGACAGGGCTTGGAGCAGCCTGGGATGGTGGAAGGCGTCCCTCCCTGCCCATGGCAGGGGGTAGAATGGGATGAGCTTTGAGGTTCCTTCTAACTCAAACCATGCTGGGGGTTCTCTGGATCTTCTCTTATGTGGGAAGACTGTACAGCTTTGAAGACAGGCAAATAATCTGCATTTCAATTTGTCACAACAGGGAAAGGAGGATCAATAGAGGAAAACACTGCAGTGTGTGCAGGAGAATCCATGGATGGCAGTGTCGCCACAGGAATTGCAGCTGCCCCTGGAAACTCTGCAGGAATTTTCCTGTCTTGTGAATTTAGGCAGATAGGGAGTGAGGGTTGAAATGTGCATTTAAAAACTCACAACTTCTATGTTTCTCTGACTTCATTTGAATTAAATCCTTGGGTGTTTTGGTTTTTAGGCTGTGGTTACCCCCACTGCAGTGCTGACATTGCCTGACCCTGTCCCTGATTTCTACAGTGCTGCTGGTTATTATTCTTCCCTAACATCACTTTGCTGCAGAATCAGTACTTCTCAGCATTATTGTGAGTGTTCTCCCCAACCTTGCCACTGGATGTTCTGTCTGGGCATTTTAGTTTGTCAGATATTGAGTCTGGGCTCTTTGCTCTGTTTTCAGCATCAGCTCTTTGTTCTTGTTCTTTGCCTGGATGTTCCTGCTGATCTTAAACCTCAATGCAGGGTCTTCTGTTTATTTTATAGAGATGAAAAAGCCCCTGGTTTATTTGAAGAAGAGATTTTTGGAACTTGATTCTTTGTGTCCTCTGAACTTGTACAATAACTTTCCGTCCATCTGTTGTAGTGTGGGAATGTCTTGGGAAAAGGGTTTGTTTCATTTTCTTCATTTCGTGGGCCTTAATGATCTTCCACACAATGTGCACAGAGTCAGGGCAGTGCTGACATGACTCAGTTGTCAGGAAACATCAGGCAGCAAAGCTGTCAGGTTGGGGGGAAGTGTGGCTCCAGTGGTGCCTGAAAATAACCCACATAATAAAAATATCCCAGTTCAGAGGCTTTAAGAACCTCTTGCAGAATTCATGCTGCTTGCTCTTCCCATTTGTTTTTTCGTAGGATTTCCACTGTAGTATTTAAATGAGTAAATAAATACAAACACAAGTTGAAAATAGAATCTTTGAACTGGCTGATTTTCTTCTTGCTTTGAAATGGTTTTGCTTTCTTACAGCTCTGTGTGTGGTACCTGCTTCTATGTAATTAAATGTGATTATAGTAATTAAATGAGGCAGTCTGGAGGAACAAAGGCCTTTCCCTATTTTCTGCCTTTTTTCCCTTATTTTTTTACTATAATTTAACACATGATCCATTGCTCCAAAATTATGTTTTCTCTAATGTTTACCATGGGAGAGTCACTTGAATATGCAATGGAACTTGATGTAGAATAAAATACAGTACTAATGATGTCATACCTAAGCAGGAACATTATCACCCTGCTTTGTGAATAAATTCCTCATCCACTAAAGCAAGTTGGATGTATTTTCCCTCAAAAAGAAAGGGATTGTTCAGATTCCCTCTGTAGAAACCTCCCTTGTGGGGCCCCCTGATAGGGAGACCCCTAAAAAGTTCTGTGCTAGGAATGAGTCACAGATGGAATGCTTGGCTTTTTGGCCTTCAGGTTGTTGTTTATTTTTCTCTTATCAGAAGTTCTGCATGCTGTCTGCATCTCAGACTTAGCATACAAAGAGAAGGCACCAAAAGGCACAAGACACACAGATTCAAGGTCTTTTAAAGCTATTTTGTCCAATTAACTCTTAGAATGTACTTTATTTCAACCTTTCTACCAATAACTAATTATTTTTCTGTCTATGCAACATCTGCGTTGTGGTTTTTTTTAACCAATCACTCTGTACTGCCAACACTGTAGAAAATGGAGTAGATGAAGAGCAAGAAGGCGATCAGACAATGCCCAAAATCTTCTATCTTGTCTCCTATCCACCTCCATACTAAAAACCTAAAGCTCTTAAGTTTTTCACCCTGTGATAAACTCTACTACTATCTATTTCACACTATTACACACTCATAGATTCCAATTAATCCCAAAGTCTTGGAAGCTTTCTCCAAGGTTAAAAGGACAAAGGTTGAAAGCAGTGTTTTCCTGAGGATCAGAACATCTCAGGACAGGCAGAGAAATATTCCCTGTGCCCTGGGTTCCAACATCCCTCCCAGTGGAGCAAGTGCTTTCCTGCAGCCCTGCTTTTGCCTTCCCATTTATTGGGTAAGTTCCCAGCTCTAGCAGAGTTTAAAAGCATTATGGTGACCTAGGCAATTTATGGATTTTTTTGATTGCTAGCTCATTTTACCTGGATACAATGCATAAATTGAAGTTAATAATTTAGGTGTAAGAATGTCCTCTGGATCACCTGATGTGTTAATGTTTTCCAGGCAGTGTGGATATTGCTTTGTTCACGTCTGTCTTGACAAAACCATTGTTGCTTTGGTTTAAAATGGCATTCTTTCACTTCTTTTTCATTTTAGGGAGCTGTTTAGGACTTTTATGAAGGCTGGTAGCAATCCACTTGTCTGTCATTTCCATTTATTCCTCCCCTCTCTGGAGCTGCCAAGTCCCACTGGCTCAGTGCCGGTTGTGTGGCTGAGCAGACCTTCCCTGCCGCCTCCTCAGGGCTCCCAGCACCCCCGAGGTCACAAAAAAACACCAGGAAAGCTGATGGGCTGGGAATTGGGACAGGAATTTCTTCTTTTTTGGTTGGACTGTTTTAGCCAAGCCAATGTCCTGACCCTACTGATGGCAGGAAAGAAAGTGGGGCTGAGCAGGTGTTTTTGGGGGAAGAAAGTGGTTGGATTTTAAGGAACTTGGGATGACTGCTGCATGTAGCAGCATCATAGCTGCATGTGGTTCATGCTGTGGTTGCACAGTTATCTTGAATTCACGTTAAACCCAGAGAGGAACAATGTGCCCCTTTTCACACTTGGTGCTTCCAGATGTTTGTTGCCTTCTGTGGTCCAGCTTTGAGGAGCTGCCTGTGGATGTCTGGATTTTTAGATTTCTGTCCAGAGGCCACTTGACATCCTGCAAAAAAAAATTCACTGAATAATTCCAACATCAGGCATGTGCTTTACTGATATCAAGCTTATCATTTTAAGTCATCTGACAGTGGTTTTAATGAGCATGGGTTGTTCCCAGGCCATTTTCCTCCTTGGGATTAAGAATTTATGCTTTCTTTAGGTGATAGTTTGGTGTTTAGTTTCTCCTCAGTAGGTCTTAATGCTTTTGTCTTCTGTTTTAAGGAGCCATTTGGTATTAAAAATACAGAATATTAAGGTGGAACGGAAGTTAAAACTCATATTTGTTCTACAGTAGGAGATTCTCACTGTAAGCCAGGGGCAAGTTTTTAACAAATATCCTTGGCTGCCTGATACTGTTTCTGTTTGAGTTGGAAGGGCAGAGCCCTGGGCAGGGCAGTAAAGGTTGTGCCATGGCTGTGTAAAGATAAAACTGTTTCCCTAACCTCAATCCAGACACTGCTCCCCGTGTATTTGTTGGGCTCTCAGTCTTGTGCAAAGGTTTGTCTGGCAGAATAACTTGGTTTTCCATACATGACTTTACTTTATTGTGCACAAGATTTCTGCTGCCAAAAGAAACCTGGTTTCCTATCCCAGGAAAGCTGTAAGTTACCTCCATGACTTATTAGTCACTGTTCCTGTGAACTTTCTCAGTTTCTTTCTGTTCTTTAGGAGATTGACAGAAGTAGTGAAATGGGCTAAAACACATTCCTGCACTCCTGGAATGGAGTTGCTCCAGTCCTTCCTTGGCTGGACACACTGAGAACACATTTCCATGCTGACTCCAAGGGCTGGGAGGAAGTAATTTGCATTAAATCAGTTGGTTTGTGTATCTCTGCTGAGCATTTTTATTTTTTTTTCTTGCAAGGTATCTCAATGGCTCTATTTGTTTGTATCAGGACTGAAACCTGAGATATTTTAGAACATTCTTTCCTCAGTGGAAGTCAGTTTTTTCCCCAGCCTTGCAGGGTGATCGCCTTGCAGGATTGTTATTGGGCAAATTGAATATAGGAGGGCTCCAAAGGTTGCTTCCTGGATGTTCCATCTCCAGGTTTGTGTAGTGGAAAGCAAATTGGCAAAGCAGTCATGGAATGGAGTGGGGTGGGAAGGACCTTAAAACTCATCTTATTCCAACCCCTGCCATGGAGATATCCACCATGGGATTTAGGTGCAGCCTTGGAATGATTCCTTATGCATGTGGCTCTGCTGCTGACCAGACTGGAGATCCTCAAATGAGAGGATCCACTCCCAAACTGAAACAAAGTCTATGGAGAAACCCTGAGCTGATACTAAAATCAATTCCATGGTCTTGTAGCTCATTTAAGGCAGACAGAGGAAAGCCCAGCCCATAATGCTTCTTCCCTGTGCAGGTGATATCAGCAGGGTTTTGTCACAGCAAAGCTTGTGTGTGCAGGAAGGGATTTGGAGTCTTTTAGGTAGAACTATCTAATTGGAATATGGATAACTATCTAATTGGAAATATGGATAAGCCAGAAATGTTTCAAACTGACTTGAAGGATTATTTTTGATGTAGCACTTCAGGGCAAGATACTCTTATGTGGCTATAATATGTATGTTATATATAACCTACATCTATATGCATATATATAGATGTATAGAATGTGTGTCCCTATTTATAACATATATAGTGTATATACACCCCATATATATATATATATATATATATATCTCACACCAGCAAGTCCATCCTCTTCATTTCACTTGTATTTTTATATACTCCTATTTCTGGCATTCATTTGTACACCCATTTTCCCCTCTTTCTACCTCCAAGACTTTTATATGCTCCTTAAAATAAAGCCATAAATTTTCTGTTTTCTCCCATTCTTCCTGCAGCACATCCTAGCTCTGCTGGAACCAGAAGTGGTTTCTCTTCTTGCTGCTACTGCACCATTTCCATCAACCCTTTAGGGATTTGTGTTTCTTTTCAAAGCTTGATGCTTTTCAGAGGATATTCATATTAAAAGAGGGTAGGGAATATAATAGGGGTTAAAAATACATTTTTAGAATTTTATCATCTCTACTAAATTCTTTTTTTTTTGGTGGACAAGGTTAAAACTGAATATTTATTTCTGCAGCTGCCACTGGGCAGTGAAGAGTTCCAATATTTCTGGTTGATAAAATGGATTTCTGTTATTGCACTGTGAAGTAAAACAAAATTATAGTACAACTTTGCTCTTAGTTTGAACAATAAAGCTAAATACATTTGTGCCTTCTAAATTATTGGTGAGTTTTTCCTCTTTTCCTCAGCCTTTATACTGTGCATGACAGAGCTGTGCTGCTGAGCTTGCAAATAACTGACTTGAAATTGCTTTGAATAATTTTGCTTTTTTTTTTGGCTTTTTATACCTAATCAGAATTGATGTGACTGAAGTACAAATCTTCATAATAATCATGCATTTACTGGCAGTGATTGGAGGACCACCTTTTTGGCAATCTCTGGTAATTTTGCTTGTGTTCTTATTTTATCCTTTTTAATAATCCAGTGATCACTGAAGGACTGCTGCACATCTTGAGACAGTTTCACTTCTGCAGGAAGGTTTCACTTTTCCTTATAAATGGAAACAGATTTTTGAATTCAGATCCCATGGAATTAACTGTGGGTTCTGTCTGTACCAGAGTCATTAAAACAAGGTTATTTTATACCCTGTGCGTGCTGGTAAAAAGCTATCAGACATTGCATGAACTTAAACCTTTGGTGAAATCCTGGCCAAAACCTGAATGAATTTCATGCAAGAAACAGTGGAGGAATATTAAACTGGGATGAAGATTTGGGGGAACTCTTGGAGAGCAGTTGGGAGCCATCTGTAGATAATTAGGCCTGAATGTGGCTGATGACTCTTGATTTGTGTAAGGGGACAACCCCCACTTGTCAGGTTTTTCCTTTTAAACTAAGATGATCCTGATTACATGAGCTGCTGGCACAGCCTGGCTGCAGAACTTTTATTTATATCTATGTCTATGTATTTTTCTATATATAATATAGATATGTTGATATAGGCTTCCCAGGCCATGTCAGCTGACAGCTTAATTATAATTATAATAATAGTAATACAATAGTAAGTATTACTGAAGCCACATTGAGCTGTCAAAATGGCATTGTCCACAGAAAAGCATGTGTGTGCATACATAAATTAAATAAGTTTACTGGAAATAAAATCCAAAGCATTGATTTCCTGAAAGGTTTTCCTAGTTTTCCGTCCTGGATATTGATCTTCCCTCTGTATTTGGTAAATGCAATTCTTAAGGAGAAAGAAATCTTGATTTCAGTAACACCAAGAGATGGTCAGAAGTCCCTGAAAAGCTTCAGCCCAAGTGGATGAATTTCTAATGTGCTCTGTGTATTGGGCACAGTGAACCCACAGTATGTGGAAGGGATCCCAAATCGTGGCCATCCTGATTTTGCTGCTTATGCTTTCAGGTTTAAAACCCTAAAGGCCTTAATTAATTCTATAAACTGCAAAGGAAATACTATCTATAGGGAATGAGGGTGGGAAGGATTGATTAAAGAATAAAAATAAGGCTACATGTAACCTTATTGGTGCCATTAATATCTAGAAATATTAATGTGGCCAATATCCCGATGCAGCTATAATTTAATATTCTGTGTTATCAAGAGAATTTGTCAATTCCTGTTCTCAGTTTCCTTAAAAAAAAAAAAAAAGTGTGTGGGGGGGAGAGGATGCTGCTACAGCAACCTCTGGCATAGTTCAGTAATGTTTGTGTGAGCTTAGAAATGGATCCCTTGTTATTAAATTGCTTAAATAACTCCAAAATGGCCTTTTAAATAACCCTTTTCAGCAAAATCTTGAAATCTATCAGAAGTTCTGGGTTGGAGCAGCATTTGCCTAAGGCAGCTCCCAAAAATATTAAACTATTTTGGTTAGTTTAACAGAGCATTTCTCCAGAGAACAACATTAATCAGGTCTCCCATGACAATCCTGTTTAATTCAATGAGTGAGATTTTGTGTTCATTTAGAGATAAATCTTACTTACTGCTTGCAGAGCAAAATAAATCACACAAGCCCTTCTCACCCAGCCCTCTCTAATCCTTTAATACTTGATGTGACTGCAAAGTTGGTGGTTTGGTATTTTCTGTTTGCTTCTGTTTGGGGGAAATGGGGAGTAGATGTGGTTGTGTACTCAAACATTCCACTTTTCATGGGAAAAGCAAAACACTCTGAACAGGCAAAATGCAGAGTTGTGAATTTTGGAAATTGTTGCTTTAATTACCTTTCTTTTATTCCATGAAACTGTGTGTGCCTGTCTTGGCTCCCTCCTTTCTGGCAGTGTAAATTCTCTTCAAAGCCTGTTAAATGCTGCTCCCCATGCTCCTGGAGCTGGGTAATTCCTGTGGGATGCTGAGTATGGCTCAGCTTGGATCATTTGGGACATGTGAGTAAAGCAAGGAAGCTTAGGGTAACTCCTTTAATAGATTGTATATTTGGAGTTGATTTTCCTGCTTGAAGCAAGAAAAGTGATGCAATTGTTGGAGTTTTCTCCTCTAGGGTCTGGAATATGAAAAAGCACAAACACTTTGGGAATATGAAGCTGGAATTCAGCCCTCTGGAAGTTGTTCCTTGGGCAGATGTCACTGCAGTTTATCGGGACAGCTCCAAACTCCAGCTGGGCTCCAGCCCTGTGAGAGGGACTCCAGGCTCTGAGTTGCCCAGCTGGCTGTGGTGTTTGTGGGATTGGTGACAGGAGGAGTTCCTGGAGGAAGCGAGACTCTTACATGCTCCCTCCCTGCTGCTTCCATGAGCCCTTAGCTGGGCTCTCCTCTGGCCTATTCCCTCATAATTTTATTTTTTAAATCCCAATTCATTCTGCACAAAACTGATGAAATGTACTCTGGAATCCTGGGAGTAATTTTCTGGCAAAGTATTCCAGACTTGCTTTAATGCTGGCTCTGGCAGCCGCTCCCGACTCCATCCGTTGCCTGCTGCCACTTGGTTACTGCCATGCCTGGGCTTTTCCCAAACCAAATCTGGAATCATGGAATGGTTTGGTTTGGAATGGACCTTAAAGCTCATTCAGTCCCACCCCCTTCCATGGGCAGAGACACCTTCCACTAGACCAGGTTGCTCCAAGCCCTGTCCAGCCTGGAATGCTTCTTTCCCAGGGTTTACCTGGATTCTGCAGCTCTCTGGGCACTGCAGCTTTCCATCTGTGATCAGTCTCAGAGGGTTTAAAAGCGAAAAGTCTTTTACATTTGCCTGTAAAAGATGTGACTAGTGATGCTTCCCTGCATTGCTGACATGATTTTGGGAAGTTCTGCCTGCATGTGGCTTTGGGTGAAGGCCCTGGAATCACCAGGAAGGGCAGAATAATTGCAGGAACTATAGTGATACATGGAATACCAGGCAGGGAAGCCTTGCAACTGTCTTCCAGTGTCCTCTGAGTTAAAATTCAGGGGCTGCGGTGCCACTTTGTAGGAACATTTCCCTCTCTCCCTCCAGTCAGAGGGAAAAAATAAAAGTAATCTGATATTTTTGTGATTTTGCTGCTTCCCACTTTTGGCTTTGTTGATCCCATTTTGTACACAGAGAAATTCAGCAGGTGCTGACTTTTTAATCCACTCCTGGCTTTCCTCTGCCAAATTTCTGTGGCTGTTTCTCAATATTTTTTTTCTTCAGACATGTTTTGCAGTGATGCAGCTGCTGTGGAGGCCAAAGGGAGGGTGTTAAGAACCTAAAATTGGTCAAACTGGGTGTTAGAACAGTGTGGCCTTATCTTCTCCTTCCCTGAGTGTCCTTCTCCAGTGTTGGAGTGGTAGCTGGGAGTTCACGGGATGTTTTTCCCAGCCAATTCCCTTTGTCTTGGGGAAATGTCAACCTTAATGTCTTTTGACTCCTGTAATGGAGTTTGACTCCTGTAATGGAGTTTGCTACTGTTTCCTTCTGCTTGTAAAAGTCAATCCACCCCGTTCTTTAAATACCAAAGTTCTGAGGCAGAGGCCAGCACAGGTACCTGCTTTTAGAAGAGCTTGAGGAGTCCTGAGCCTCCTGACATTAATGATTACAAGTAGTGCTCCAGTCTGGCAATTCAAGCCTTCTCTTTACTTGTCTTTATTCTTTCTGTACAATCTTGTAGGAAATGCCTTTTTTTTTTTTTTGCCTTAACAGGGTAGCCTTAGCAAGAGAGAAATATATTTGAGTGTCATGAAACTGGGTGGGGTTTGGGGAGTGGGCTGAACAAGGCATGAAGGGTTAAAGCTCCTCTATGCCCTTGAAAGATAAAGAGATTGAGTTGTTGAATGGAATAGAAAACTTAGGATCTTCAAGAACAATCTTCAAGCTCTAGTAGGGTTTGGACAGCGCTCTCAGGCATAGGGTTGGATGGTTGGACTGTCTGTGTAGGAACAGGGGTTGGGCTGGATGCTCCTGATGGGTCCCTTCCAGCTCATAATATTTCATTGTTTACCTGCTGAAAGCTCCTCTGAGAGTGTAATTAAAGAAAAGGAGAAGCAATCTGACCTCCTTTGGTCTTCTGTTCCTGGCTGGACTCATTGGGGAGCCAAGCATTTATTCAGTTGAGTGCCATGACTTCAGTTCCTGAATAAAGAGCTTTTAGTAGTTGAATAGATACAGTTGGGAGGTTTTGGGAAGTTATCTCTAAATACTTGCTCCCATAACATATTTCCTGTGGTTTACTTTGGACTATTCTTCATTTCTAGTTTTTCCTGTTCTGCGTGAAACGTGACTGTTAAAAAACGAAGGAAACTTTCGAAACTGCCTGTGCTTGTTCTCCCCTTCTTTAGCAACCTCATCCTTCCTCTCCTGGGTCACTGGCTCTGATCTGACTTGTCTGATCTCTTTGCTTGCCTTGCCTTGCACAAAAGTTTGGATCCAGTGCTTGATAGGGTTTATCTGACCATTCCCAAGTGGCTCTTCTTCTGCCCAGTTGATCTTGACTTCAGCTTCAGGAAAGGTGATGATTCTCTCCTCTGGGATGATTTCGAGCAAGTTCTTGGTTTCTGTCTGTTTCTCTGCTTTTAGTCTCTTCTCTGGTAATTGAACATAAGTCTGGCTTTCTGGGAAGCTTCATGGAAGCTTTTGGAAAATAAATTTTTCTCTGTAGAAATGTCAATCTCTGTATAGCAGAGAGAGAAGAGCAAATTTGTTGAAAAGTGGAGTGTTTGAGTGCACCTGAAATATTAACCCAAATTTGAGTTTGTACATATTGTAACTTCTTGTCTCTCTTCCATTAAGATTCCAATACTGAATATTCAGGTGAAAATATTCCCAGCTCTTTGTACTGTGGCAGGAACCATATTCTCCTGTACAAACTACTTTGGTGTGATCTTCACGGGTGGAGTTGGCAAAAATGGATCCACTATAGCAGTGAGTACCTTGGGCTGCCAGTTCCTCCTCAGCACAGAGGCTCTTCAGCCACAGTTTCTATTTAACATAATCCCTCCTCCATGGAAAATATTTTCCCTTTAGCTCCTTGCTGGCTTGGGAAAAACAAGTTAATTTGCGTGTGTAAGAATAGTAGATTTAGGAGTCAAAGTTTTAAATTTTTTTATTAAAAGTACTCATTGTACTTTGATATTTGTTTTTGAATTAATGAGGTAAACAAAGTTGTACAAATACGCCCCTCACTGAAGAGTTCATAGAAAAATCCTGTGCAAAAATCCGTTCAGAAAGAAATTTTTCAAGAAGATTCTGGGTTTCATCCTTCTGAAAGATCTATATTATTTATATTACCAATGTAAAAGAATGAGTGGACGTGTCTGCACAAGCACCTTCTGTTGCAGTGTTCTTGCTGCCTAAAATCTGATTTTTTTCCCCAGAACCAGAAAGTTTCCACCACATTCTCAGCTGCTGCATGCTCAAGTCTCTCTACTTTCTGTTTCTTTTACCACCAGCATTCAGAAAGACGTTTCTAATGTGATTTTATTTTTAACCCCTCATTGCACACCACATGAGGGGCTCTTTGAGGTTTCTTTGCAATGTGCACGTTTTATTAACCTCATGCTTTAATCTCACCACAGGGAACAAGTGTCCTCTCACCTTTTCTCCATATTGGCTCAGTGATCGCCTTGGCTGCAATGATCTACAAGAAATCTGCTGTGCAGCTCTTTGAAAGGCACCCCTGCCTCTACATCCTAACTTTTGGCTTTGTGTCTGCCAAGATCACAAATAAACTGGTGGTGAGTGTGCCAGAACCTTCCCCAGTCTTGTTGCAGGAGAACTTTTTGTAGATTATGGAGCTCTCTGGGTATTCATTCCACTGAGTAACTGGCACTTGTTTGTGCACTGAAGAGATACCTGTGCCTTTGCTTTAAGTAGCCTGGAGGTGCAGCAGAGTCTTTTTGTGTTTGAAAGGGCAGTGTAAATGTGGAGTTGATGCTGTGGTTGCACAGGCAGCACCAGATAGCTCAGAGCTGTTTCTCCCCCTTCCCCAGATGTTAATTCACACATTTGCAATGTATTTGTGCACATGTGAAGAGTTGGGCTGGAATCCTCCTCAGACACAAAGGGGAGGAAGGTTTGGCAAAAGGAGAGGAGGTGATGGAGCTGCTGAGGTTTGGAACACTTCCTGAGTGTTTAACTTGAAGAATTGGAGGAAAATAGGGTTAAAATAGTTAACAGGTTTATACAAGGGCAGAGGTGTAATTGAATGAGGGTTAAACAGCTCCTGCCTCAAAGGCCATCCCAGTTCTGCAGGCCTCTGTTGGGCTATTGTGAGCTGGGTCAATGCTGGACTTAGCTCACAGTGAAAGAGTTTAAGTTCATAGTGGAGGAAGAGTTTAAGCTCACAGTAGAAGAAGAGTTTCTTTCTTATCGGGCCTGCTTTGGTGCTCAGTCCCATCCCAGCTGTGCTGTGCAGTGAGGATGGAGTGTGGGATGGCTTCTGTGCACCTAGGGAAGTGAGAAGGGCACACATGAACACCAAAAATGGTCATCAAATTGTAACCAGAGAGAGGTGGTGATCCTTATGGAATGGGAGAAAAAGAGGTGGAGGGAGAGGAACACCAAGTGTCCTTAACTTTTTGAGCTCCAGCAGCTGTGAGTTTTTGTTTCCAGGCTCAACTTTAAAAGTTACCAGTCTGCTTCCATTTCACTGTTTGGTTTCTGGGAGGAGGAAGAGGTGAGCTGGAAAACTTGTTAGTTTGTTTTTCCTGCGCTACACTCTCTGCTCTAATAAAGATAGATGCCTCTCTGCAAACCTTGCATCTCTGTAGCTGTGGAGCACCATGGTTCCAACAATATTGTTGCTGCCACTTGAGTATTTGGTATTTTTCAGTAATGTGGCTTGAACTGTATAGTTTTGGCTTTGTGTGTTCTGAAATTACTCTGCCTTGGCTGGCATATATTGATTTCTTAAACTTCTCTTTTTTTTTTTTTTTTTTACTGCAGGTTGCCCACATGACCAAGAGTGAGATGTATCTGTATGACACAGCATTCATAGGCCCAGCATTGCTGTTCCTTGACCAGTATTTTAACAGCTTTATTGATGAGTATATTGTCCTCTGGATTGCCCTGGTGAGTCCAAGCTCATTTTATTAATTAGCTCTGCCACTAATTCATTGTGTTGACTGTGCCCAGCTGAATCCCTTGGAGGGGGAGTGGATTTGAAGCTGGTGCAGAGCTGAACAGGGTCACAGTGTCCCTGGTTTGGTGTTGGGACAGTTGGCACTGTCTTTAGGGATGGTCTGGGTGAGGGGATTGAGGCACTCCCAGTCAGTTTGCAGAGGACACCAGGCTGGGTGGGATGTAATCTTCTGGAGGAATCTGGACAGGCTGGATCCATGGCTGAGGCCAGCGGTGGGAGGGTCAGCCAGGCCAAGTGCCACGTCCTGTCCTCAGGTCACAACAGCCCCATGAAATGCTCCAGGCTGGGAGAAGAGTGGCTGGAAAGCTGGGAAAGGATCTGGTAGTTCTGGTGACAGTGGCTGGACATGAGCCCAGGTGGGCAACAGCACCTGGGCTGTCACAGCCATGGTGTGTCCAGGAGCCCCAGCGTGGTTCCCTGTGCTGGCACTGCTGGGGCAGCTCCAGCCCTGGGGACAGCTCTGGGCCCCTCCTGACAAGAGAGACACTGAGGGGCTGGGGTGTGTCCAGGGAAGGGAACAGAGCTGGGGAAGGGTCCTGGAGCACTGGGAGCAGCTGGGGGAGGAGGGGCTCAGCCTGGAGGAAAGTTCTGTCTCTGCACAACTCCCTGACAGGAGGGTGCAGCCAGGGGAGGTCAGGCTCTGCTGCCAGGCAACAAGGGCAAGGACAAGAGGAAATGGCTTCAAGCTGGGCCAGGGAAGTTGAGGTTGGATATTGGGAGAAAAAAAAAAAAAAAAAAAAGCTGAAAAAATTAAGCAGTCATTGGAATAAATTGCCCAGGGCAGTGATGGAGTCACCAAACCTGGAAGAGTTCAGGAGGTGTCTGAATATGGCACCTGGTGACATGGGTTAAGGATGATTATGGTGACTCTGGGGTCATGGTGGGACTCCATGATCTTGAAGGTCACTTCCAGCCTTGATGACTGTGATAGTTTAAAATTTCAAAGCACCGTAGCAAATATTCAAAGCTTAGATTAGAATATTTTGTTGCTGCCTCGTTAGCAGAGTCCCTGTGATGGGCAATGCTGGGGTGCTCTGGCTGTGGCTTAAGATCTGGAATGTCTGTCATGACTCCAGCACCCATCGGGATAAACATCTAAATTCAACTTATCTGGGCTTATCAAATGCACAAGTTTAATGTACAAAAACAGTGTTAACCTTTTGGTAAAATTCTGTTGGTGTGATGGGAAAAGATGTGTGGCTATCACCATTCTGAGTTAATGGGGCATTTCACGGTATCTCTGTAGCTGCTGTAACTCTTTTCCACTTTCTGATTGTAGAATTAAGAGTCTGTCTTGTCTTAGGCTGGAAGAAAGCCCACAATTCCCAGAAACTCTTTAGGGAGTGACGCCCCATCCCTGGAAGTGTCCAAGGCCAGGTTGGACAGAGCTTGGAGCAACCTGGTGTAGTGGAAGGTGTCTCAGCCCATGGCAGGGGTGGAGCTGGATGGGCTCTAAGGTCTCTTCCATCCCAAGCCAGTCTGGGATTCTGTGGTTATTCCTGGAGTTGGAGATTCAGCTCAATGGAGCACAGTGCTGTGGTTGTGGAGTGTGGGCTGTTACACGCACAACAGCACGTAAGGAACGTGTGGGTCTAACTATGGATGATTTTTTCCTGTGCAGATCCTGTCCCTGTTCGACCTGCTCCGATACTGCGTCAGTGTGTGCAACCAGATCGCTGCCCACCTGCACATCCACGTGTTCCGCATCAAGGGCTGCCCCACGCACTCGAACCACCACTAGGGATGGGAGCTGCCACAGGGGAATGGAGAGGGAGTTGGGTTTCTACAGGAGTGGATGAAGACTTGTGGGAGACTTAAGGCTAAAAGCAGATAAGAACAAAGTAATTTATAATAATCAATGTTGTATAACTTTTCTTCTTTGTTATCAGTAACACTCCTTAACTAGTCTCCTGCCTGAGAGAGTGAATTCCAAGTACACTCTAGTCAACTTTTCATGTAGTCAACTCTGTTGGTTCCAAGCCCGGGAAAGCATGCAGGAAGAAAATGCTCTGTCTTTGTAATTACCTTGATTACAAATTAATCTCTCTATGGTGAATGGATCCCCACCAACTGAAGTTTCTAATGTAGTATAATTACAGCTGCAATCTGACTTGCTTTTAATTTTAATATTTCATCATCTCTTAGTGAAATACTTGTTTGGTGTCCACTTGGAATTTATTTACTAAAGACCTGAGCTGGTAAAAACCCAGAGATATCTCACTAAGTTGTGTGGCTGCAGCAGCTGCCAGGTGGGAGCCAGGCTGGGGTGGTTTTTGCTCGTGCATTGCTGACAAAGCGGTTTCATGCTGAACAGGGTCCTGCGAGCCAAGGGGTGCCCGGCATGCAAAATAGTGTGGTATCTTTGTCAATTAATTTTATTTTTTTAAATAAACATTATCTAAAAAGACAACTTATTTCTCAATTTTCTTCAGTGGAAAAGACTATAAGAAAAAAAAATTACTGTTTACTTTTTTATGTATAAAACTTAAGCAAAATTTCCTTTCTGCTCTTAATAAATAAGAATTCTGAGAGCAACAGTTGTCTTGAGATGTATATGTTGCTCTGTCGTGCTTAGACTTGTGAATGACAAACCTGCCTGTGGTTTACAGAGTAGTTTTCCAGTGCTTTTATATGGATCATGTCATTCTAGGATTTCTGAGAGCTTTGCTTGCTATATAGCGCAGTAAGTTTGGGTTTCTTTTTTCTGTCATTGTTTTCATACAATTTTAACTGTTATGAACTGCATGAGGGACACTAATATTAATGGAGGGTTTACTTGCATGTTAATGAAGTTCACGTGGTGCCACAGGTCCTGGCACTGAGGAGAACTTCCGCCCTGAGCAAAGGGGCTGAAGTACCAAGCAGGGAGTGACTCTGAGCAGGATCTGCCTTGGCTGTGGGGAAGCTGCTGGGGACAGCTGGAATGCTGGGATCCTATGTCTGAAATCCCAGCCCTCTAACCATGGAGCATCCCTCTGAAGGTGGGAAGGAAGTCCACTGTACTGGGAGCTCAGGCCAAGGCAGTGCATGTGGACAATGACATGGCTCTGAAAGAGTTAAACACAGCTCATGGTCAAAAAATCCGAACCAAAAAACTTCACACCTCAGTAAGAGTAAATCAAAACCTCACTCAGCTCCTTGTAAGGGCTGATGTGGATTTCCTGTGATACCCCAGTGATTAGAAAATGTGCTCAGGAAGTGGAGAGAAAACTCAGTTCCTGCAGTGCTTGGAGAAGTTTGAAAGCCTTTTGCCCTCTCCGTGGGCAGTGCTCAGTGTCTGGCTGCTGTGGACTGAGAGATTGAGCGTGTTTGTGTCCTGGCAGGGACAGGACTGGAGGGAGCCTGAAGGAAGGTGGCTCTGCTTTAGTGGTTGCAATGTTTGTGGGGAGAGCCCAGGCTGGCCCTGCTGGGCTGTGCTAGCAAGTGGAGCAGAGGTGCCAAGTCCTTCGGCTCAGCCTTGGCACAGGAAGTGCCCAGTCTTGTGGCTTCTGTGCTTGGAAGAGTCTTGGTTCCTTCCCATGGAGTGGCACCATGTCAGCAGGTGAGGTGGGGGTCATGTGTCAGCCTGGGGGCACTGGGGGAATCAGGGACATGCTTGGGATGAGGAGGAGACTCCTGTAAGGCTTCCCCTCTCCACCCTTGCCCTCCCACTTTGAATCTTGTGAGCAGCAGTTTTATGGCAAGAGCAGCTGAGGGTTCTTTAGGGACCTGGCTCTGTGTTGGGAGGGGGTTTGATCCCTGCATCCTGATACACCTGGGGCAGCTCCCAAGTGTCCTGGAGCTCCAAGTACCTTGGTGCCAGGAGCATCTCCATGCATGAGGTGACAGCTCTAGAATGACATTTTTAGATATAAGTGGAATTCAGGGAGCTCATTGAGTTTTAACAGCAGTGAGTGGGAAAGGGTTGATCTGGACAATGTAGCCTCTGCTACTGTCCTTCAAGGGCAGCAGGTAAGTCTGCAAGGGAAGAGGGTGGAAGGGTTGAACATGCCCTTTACAAATCACGTGTTTCCTTTCATCAGCATTAAGTGGGTGCAGAACTGTTGCTTGGAAAGTCCCTCCCTGGAGTGTGAGTGGTTTCCTCGAATCAGAATCAGTCTGGTGGTTTGTCAAGTCCAGCCTTTAACCGAACACCTCCGTGCTCACTTACCCATGTAAACAAGAGATTCCTGCTCTCAGTCCTCAGGGGTTTAAGATTAGGTCACTCCACATAATTTGTTACTAATACTTGAGACTGGAGAAGAGCCAAAGCCTTTAAAAGGCTGTGCAGAACCAGACTTCCATGTGCAAAGCTAAAGCCCGTTGCTGTTCAAGAAATGCAATAGGACACCTTTTTCTGAGCTTTTCACTCCCTGGAAGTTAGGATGCCTCCAGCCAAGAAAAAATTTCATTTCTCTGCTGATGTAGGTTCAGTGATATCAGGGAACAGTCACTGCTAGCAATCCAAGCCCTCTAAAGGGCTCCTATGGCTCTGGCTTTGGTGACAGACAATGGAATAAACAACCTTTCCACCTGCCTTGTTTGTGGCCATGGGTCACCTCAGATGTGCCTGTGGGGTTGAGAATGAGGACAGAGGCTTTGTGGGCTCAGCCTGATCTCATGATGGGGCCCTTTCTGTTGTGTTGAGAAGACACTCAGGAGGGAGAACTTCTGCAGCAGCAGCACCTGGGAATGAGAACACGCCCTGCTAAAACAATAAAGTTCTGCTCTGCAGGTTTTCCTCTCAGTTTGTAAAGAGAAGCTGGAAATTTCCACTGGGTGTTGTGTTGGCTCTTTAAGAACTGCTGAAAGAGTTCCCTTGCTCTGATAAGGAGTTTAACACAGGAAAAGGGCAGGTCAGGACACCTCAGGGCCTCTTTCCGTGTCACCAAAGCGTCAGCTTTGTTTCAAAGCACAATTTTCCTCTTCCCATCCTTCCCAGCTTGCCCAAGGTACCTCCAGTGCTGCTGTGACCTAGCTGTGAGTGTGGAATGGAGCTGCAGAGGAGTTTAATCATTTCCAGAGGGTGAGGACTACAGCAGTTCAGAGGTTATGGCCAGGTGGGCTGGGAGTAGGGTGGGAGCAGGGGCTGTTCCTGCCCTGGAGCAGTGGGAAGCACTGGGCTGTCACCCCTGTGCTGGCTCCAGCAGGGCGAACCCTCCCAGGACTGTTTGCTGGCACCGAGGCCACTGGCAGAGGGTGACACATGCCAGAGCATGAAATTATCTTCCCCAGAGCAGCTGCATAGCAGGGATTGAGTCCCAAATCAGCAGCGGGGGCTGAGCTGCCTGCCGGCCGAGCCCCGAGTTGTTTGGATGGTGTGAGTTGGCCAGTGCTCTGCTGGGAACTATGTTAACAATTTAGCAGAATAAATGAGCTCTTTCCAATTCAGGGAAACATTTCTTGGCGCTGTTTTATTTACTGTTGTAGGCTTGGATCAAGTGTTGGGCAAATCTTGAGCAGGAAGAAGGGTTTAAAAATACACGGTGGGTTATGCTGATGTGCTGCAATGTGACCCAGCCCCAGTGTCCCTGCTCCCAGCAGCTCTAGCTGAGCCTTGCCAGGGTGTCCCCAGCAAACAGTCTGTCCACCCTTTGGGCATTAAAGGGAGGGTATTAAAGCCAGAACTGAACAAATACCTATAAAAAAAGGAGAGTGACTTTTTACACAAGGAAACAGTGATACAACAAGGAGGAATTGATTTAAACTAAAATAGGAGGTTTTTAGATGGCACGTTAGGAAGAAACTCCTCTCTGTGAGGGTGGTGAGGCCCCAGCACAGGGTGCCCAGAGCAGCTGTGGCTGCCCCTGGATCCCTGGAAGTGTCCAAGGCCAGGCTGGATGGGGCTTGGAGCAGCCTGGGATGGTGGAAGGTGTCCCTGCCATGGCAGGGGGTGGGACTGGGTGATCATTAACATCCCTTCCAACACAAACCATTCTTGTACTTCATGATTCTAAGGCAGCTGCCCTTCTGAAGCTGAAGTAAACCCTAGCCTAGCAGCTGGAGCACTGACTGCATTTGAAAATTTATATATTTTTTGATTTAAGGATGCATTTTTGTTTATCTGTTTTCAGCAGTTGAGGAATAAATAACTTTCTGTCAGTTTTTTCTCCAGAAGGAATTGAGCAATCACACAGTCCAGTCCCTTGGGTGATTTGTAACTGTTTCCAAAAGAACTACTTCCAAAACGATGACCACTTCCCAATTTCTCAATGAGATGGTGTTTGGTTTCACAAACAAAAGGTTTGACATCTCCTCACAACATAATGAACAAGCAAGAGAAGAGTGAGGCAAGTGGCCTTTTCCAAAGGGATTGTTTGTGATATGTACCCTTGATTTTCCACACCATTTTCTGCTGTCAGTTGAACTTTGAAAAATAAATATGATAAAAAAACCCCAGAAAAAAACCACTAACCTTTAATTTCCTGTAGTTAACCCTGTACTCTCTCCACCCATGAGGGGGAACTTGTGGAGCCAGAGAAGACACCTCCAGTGCCAAAAATCCCCTTTTTTCCTAACAAATAATTCCTGCTCCCCCTCCAAACACATGTGGAGGCTGAACAACAAATTGACAATTTGATTTCAGCAGGGCTGGAGATTTTCACTGCTGTTTGTGCCCTATGTCCAGCTGTGTTTCTGTCAGATTTGTGCCTGACTGGACAAAGGGTTCAAAAATAGATATCCTTTATCTCTCTTGTTTGGGTGGATGTTGCCCAGCTCTGAGAGTAAAAGCCAACTGGCAGCCTGGTGGATTTCAGTTCTTGTGCTAAATCCCCCGCTGGGGCTTCCAGTAGCACTGCAGAAATTGTATTAAACTGATTTGGAGCCAGGGGAGGAGGCATCAAGGTGGTCAGAGGGATGAGGCAGCTCTGCTGTGAGGAGAGGCTGAGAATTGGTGTTGCTCAGTCTGGAGAAGAGAACCTTTGAGGTGACCTAAATGTGTGCTTTCAGTACCTGAAGGAACCACAAGAAGGATGGAGAGAGACTGGGACAAGGCCCTGGAGTGACAGGGCAAGGGGAATGGATTCCCATTGGCAGAGGGCAGGGTTAGATGGGATATTGGGGAGAAAGTGTTTCCTGTGAGGGTGGGGAGGCCCTGGCACAACAGAGCAGCTGTGGCTGCCCCTGGATCCCTGGAAGCGTCCAAGGCTGGGCTGGATGGGGCTTGGAGCAACCTGGGCTAGTGGAAGGTGTGGAAGTTGTGCTCATGGCAGGGGGTGGAACTGGGTGATCATGAACATCCCTTCCATCCCAAAACAGTCTGAGGTTCCATGATTCCAGGATATTTTTGATATTTTGATGCCTGGTGCGTACCAAGTGATGTGACAGCCTGGCTGTAACATCCCAGAGAGGAGAAGAATGAAGCTCTGCCTTCATTCTCAGCCTTTGCTGGGAGAAGTACCTGGGGTGAGTTTCTGTGGATGGGACCAGTCAGATCTGCAGCCCCAGCCCAGCCTCCCTTGCTGCAATATTTATTTCCTGGGTGAGTGCGTTCAGAAAGGAGAACTGTCATTTAGCTTTAATCTGCTGCTGGCCTCACATTTCAGAGAGGAATTGCGAGTTTTAAGAGAAGTTGGCACCAAAATCAGACCCAAGGAGGATGGTGACACATTTTACTCTGGGATGGAACAAATCCTTCCTCCCTCCCTAAAATTGTTGATCAGCTGTTTCCCCTTGACACCCCACAGCCATGTGGCCTTCACAGTTTGCTCCAGCACAAATAAATAACCTGCTGGAAATGAGTATTTTTGTTTCCTTGGAAAGCCAGACTTGGCTCTATGTGGCACCAGTGATGCAGCAGCTGCAAGAAAGGAAACCACTAACACCATCCCCCCCCTCCCCACCACCTGCTCCTGCTGGTGTTCAACAATGGCTTAATAAAACAATATAAATTAAAACAATATAAACCGGTTGTTAATAACAAACCCTCAGGAACTGTGCAATGAATGGGATGTTCCTTATTTGCAAACCCCTGGTTTGTTTTAATGAGAAGTAACACTATTTCCTACTCATCCCTTTTTTTTCTCCCTTCTAATAATTACTCCAAACCCCTGCTGTCCTGCAGCCAGCCCTGGCTGCCCTCGCTCTGTGTGAGATGTTGGGGGGACAAGAACTGTGCAGGGCCAAGCACTGGGAGTCACAGTCTGTCCCTGGAGCGACCAAGAGTGGGAAGGAAATCCCAGCCTGGCGCTGGTTCTGTGCAAAGAGTTTTCCAGTGCAATGATGCCCTGAGAAAGAAAGGGTGCTCAGTGCTGCCCAGACAGCTCAGGAGTCCCAGGTGGGCAGGAACAGAGTCCAGTGTGGTGCTGCTGGCAGGGATGTGTCAATCCCATTCCTGCTCCCCTTCTCCCACTCTGGACTTCAGGAGTCCCTTCTGTGCTTCTTCTGTTCATGGTACTCTATTATTTTCTTCTGGAAATATGCTGTGGAGGAAAAAAGGTCATGGGTGAGGTGCTGGTGTTTGGAATGGGGGATACAAGGCTGCCCAGCCTGAATCCTGGGAAGTGTTTGTGTCCCAAGCCATCCTGCATTACGGACACCTGCACCCACAGAGGACCTGGGGCCACTGTGGAAATGAAGTGCCCAAGGCAGGTTGGATGGAGCTTGGAGCAACCTGGGATTGTGGAAGGTGTCCCTGCCCATGGTGGGGGGGGGGGGGGACAAGATGCCCTTTAAAGGTCCCTCCAACCCAGTTGGTTGGAATTTTGGGATTCTGTAAGTCTATGAAATGGGGGTGGTTGCAATGCCACCCATCTCTCTCACCCAAAATAGGCTTTATTATGCTGGGTTAGCCAGAGGTTTTAACCCATGTGTTCACTCCTGTTCAGTTTTGTGTTTCCCACCAGCAAGGAAGGGAGAAAGCAGCAGACCCAGCAAAACACCAGAATGGTGATGTAGACTAGGAATACAATAAGAAAACAGGCACTGTGCTGTCCCTCTATTTCTCCCAGGTTTGCCCCATAAGGTCTGACATAAAAGGGCAGAGAAGCAGCACCTGAGGCAGTACCAGCAGGAGTCCCCCAGGTGGGGTGGAAGATCCCAGCCCAGGATGTCTCCATCCAGAAATATAGTTTTTGGGTGGTTTGCTCCACCTCCACTGCCCATTTGTCCGTGTGCCAGGCTGGGAGGAGGCTCAGCTCTGCCCTGTGCCCTGTAAATCCCTGGGAAGGGGGAAGGACCAGCCCTGCTGCCACGGAGTTAGGGGCTGAGCTGAGTCAGGCTCCTGGCAGTTGCTGCTGTGCCCAAGCCAAATGTTGGTGCTGCTGCCACTTGTTTGCCTCAACACAGAGCTCTCAGTGAGCCAGCCCCAGCTCCAGGTGAGTGATAAGATCTAAAATGAATCATAGAGTCCAGAATCCCACGCTGGTTTGAGTTGGAAGGGTAATCCAGTTTCAAACTCTGCCCCGGGCAGAGACACCTTCCACTAGGTCAGTTTGCTCCAAGCCCCATCCAAAGTAGTCTTAGACACTTCCAGGGATGGAGAGTCACAAATGAGGATTTTTTTTTGCTTGACAGGTATGGAGAAATGAGGCCATTGAGAGCAAACAGGATCTGCTCAGTGCCCTGAGCACCCTCAGCTCAGGCTGCATCCCACCCCTCACCAGGCACAAGGCATCTCTGCCCCTAAACCAACCAGCCCAGGGTTCCACAGAGCCCACCCGACAGGGGAGGGATGAGAAATGGGACCATTACCTTCCTGGGGGATCCTGCTCTTCTCTGCTTCCTCAATAAATAGGGAAAACATGTTTGTCTTCACAAACTTCTTCAGGAGCCGGCGGCAGCTCTTGGAGGCGATGGCCTTGCAGAAGTTTCGTTCCTGGAAGCTGCCAGAGCCACTCCTGCCCCACTTGATGTGGGAGCCGTAGTGCCCCACCAGGCGCACAAAGAACTGCACGAAGGCCTCTGACACCAGGGCGTTCACCTGCTCTGAGGCTGAGGGGACACAGAGCACGAGAGGTGGGGATGAGACCTCTGAACACACAGCATGGCCTTCTGTTAACCTGGCCTGTGTCTGCATCCCCAGGAGTTACTTGCTTAGAGCCTTCCTCTGCCACTAATCAAGGATCAGACTAATTTTGCTGAGGGAACCCTGGCTTTTCAGGGTGGCAGCATCTTAATGTTCTAAATATTAGCAAAAATCCATTTTTCCAGCAGAATTATCTGTTCCTGCTCTCATGTTTAAAAGGACAGAGGAAAACCCAAGGGATTACCCCTGGAAATAGGGGCAGAAACATCCCAGACCAGGTGACTTTAGGAAGATCCCTTGGCTGAAGTCTCTAGGTCAGGGCTCTTTTACCATCACAGACATCCTTACTGTGCACGTTGTTGTTGTTGTTGTGCCTGTTCAGAGATATCAGCATCTCGTTCTGCAGCTTTCCAGGCAGGATCTCCTCCTCATCCCCCACCTGAAAGGCAATGAGGCTGTGAAGCACTGGAGAGAATCCAACTCAGCCATGGGTTGGTGCAGGCCATCAGAGGGGCTTTCAAAGCTCATTAATTAATCATCATCACAATGTTCTGCAGAGATGTGGGTGTGGGATATCCAGTGCATGGACCCTGCTGTTCTGGCTCAAAGGCCAGGGGCGGTGGCTGTAGACATCCCCACTTGGGATGTTCCCCCTGGGAGGGTGCCACTGAAGATGGCTCTGCCCCCAAAATCATGGAACCACAAAATCCCAGAGAGGTTTGGGTTAGAAAGGACCTTAAAGCTCATCCCATTCCACCCTCTGCCATGGGCAGGGACATTTTCCACTAGACTACATTGCTCCAAGCTCTAGCCAGCTTAGCCCTGGACACTTTCAGGGATCCAGGGGCAGCCACAGCTTCTGTGGGCAATCTGGGCAAGGGCTTCACCACCTTCACAGGGAAGAATTCCTTCCCAAAATCCCATCTAACCCTGCCCTCTGGCAGTTTAAAGCCATTTAAAAATGTGGAAGCTGCCAGGTAGCTGACACAAAGGAGAAAAGACCCTTCCTGGGGGGGTTATCTTGGCCGCCCCCAGCCCCACACCCACGCAGGGAGGACCTACCGCCCGGATGATCTTCCCTTCACAGAGATCAACTATGAGAGCCTGAAAGAGAGCAGGGAGTGAGCGGGTTTAGCCCTGCCAAGGCACCTGGGCTTCCTCCCACCCATTTTGGGATGGGACTGGTGTGTCACCAGCCCGTGATGGTGGCAGGAGAGGGATCAGCCCCTGTCTGCAGGAGGGACCTGGGCAAGGGGGATCAGGGCATTTCCCACAAGGACAATTTTTGCTGCAGGTTTGGTGGCTTGTCCCCACAGAGCTTTCCTCTGCTTCAAGACTGGGATTTCCCCAAAAGCAGCTCCTGGAGCACAGGGGCAGGGCAGCTCCCAGGAGAATGTGGAGGTAACACCCCAAGTGCCAACAGGAGGGGACATGGAGGACACCCTCATTTCCAGCCTCCCTGGATAGGAAAAGGGCACAATCAGAGCCCCAGGGCCAAGCCAGACCTGGGGACATGGATGAACTGATGGCTCCACCCAGTTGCCCTCCCCTCAAGATGAAATACCTCCTCCATTGGCTGCTCCAGGACCCGCTGCAGGTGCCGCATCTGGATGCCGACCATGAAGGGTGTGGGGCAGCACACGGTGTCCAGCAGGCACTCGGGGAGCACGGGGATGTAGGTGTGAGCCCAGGTGAAGGGGTACAGGAGAGCAGCCACGGCGTGGATACACTGGGACAGGACACTGTGGGACAGGCAGCCAGCAGTGATACCATGGCAGGGAGGAGGGAACATCCCACCTCCAGCTCTGCTGTGCCCTGTGCCACTTCAAGGGCATTTTTATAACCAAGAGATCAGGACCCACCTCAGCTCCTCAGCCAGGAAGATGAGCCGTCGCTCCAACATGGCAGAGGCGAAGATGTGCAGGATGAGGTGAGGGCTGAGTCGCTGGAGCAGAGCCTGGAACTCCACGTGCTCCAGGTGGGCATCCACAGGCCGTGTGAGCTCAATGAGCTGCCAAGGAAGAGCCAATGAACCCCAGCTTAGGAGGGGCAATACTCCCCCGTCCTGCCCTGGCCTCCTGAGAAGGTGATTTGGAAGCAATTCATGACCCAGTGTGGCAGCATCTGCACCGTGTCCATGTAGAAGGAACAAAACTCCATTTCACCCTGCCAGGAGATTCAGCCTGTGCAGCACTGAGAGCTCAGGGAAGCCATCAGTGATGAGCACTGTGGGGCTCTTTATTTGGGCACTGGATTTTTAACCCAAATGCCTCTTTCCTCCAGTGCTCCCAAGTCCCTGGCAGAGGGTGGCAGGGACATGTCCCATCTCAGTGTCTGAGAGGTCATCTGTGAGCTGCCAGGAAAGGGAGGAGTGGGGAGGGCATGACTCCTACAAATGCCACAAAACCTTCCTCTACAGTCTCTCTGGCAGGGTGACCCTGGCAATTCCTGGCTAAGATGCCCCAAAAGTGAGGAACCTAATAGATGTTTGCAGGCAGGCTGGCTACTCAGCTGCATTTGCCCACGAGCCTCCCAATTCCATCAATCCCCATGGCAGCCAGACCTGGTGAGTACTGAAGGGTTAACAGGACTGTGCAGCTCATGACACAGTCCTGGCCCTTCTCCCCATCCTTCAGGATGAAAATCCCCTTCTCCACATGCTTTCCCACCAAAGCAGCATCTTCCCAGCCAGCAGCATCAGGCTTGGCTGGGCTCCACAGCCCCTTTCCATCACAAATCCTGCCCCATTCCCCCCTCAGCCCATGCGGTACCCAGAATTTATTTCCCCTCCTTTCCTGGTCTCAGTGATCTCCTTGCTCCAGACCCTGCCCAGAGCCCCAGAGTGCAGCTCTTTCGAAGAACATCCTCATTCCTCCTCCCTCTGGCAGCCCAGGCTGTGCTTCCAACCATGGCCCTGGGACAGAGCATTGAGCAACCTGCAAAGTCTTGCACAAGCTCCCTGGATTAAGAAATCGCGTAGATCACCAGCTGCTAAATTGCTCTAGAGAGCAGGGATCCTGCTTTCAGGCCTTCCCTGGCCCATCCACAGGATGCTCAGTATTGAGGAATTTTGCCCAGTGCCAGAGTGGATTTTACCTATTTTTCCAGTTTGGCTTTGCCACAAGAAAAGAAAAAGCAAATTAAAAAGCTCTGCTGTGCGAGTCTGGGCTGTGTGTGGGTGCAATGAGATCATCTCATCCATGCCTGGATCAGATCTTTTCTCTACATGAGAAGACTGGGCTTGTCACACACCTGCACCTGCCTGGGGGCTAAACCAGGCAGGAATCAAGACTGGGAGTTGAGTAGAGTGGTATGGAGAAGGGTATAATCATGCAATCATGGAATCATCAGGGCTGGAAAAGCCCTCTAAGAGCCCTCTAAGATCATGAACTCCATGTTCACCACCAACCCCATGCCCAAGTGCCACATTCACGTGTGTTTTGAACACTTCTAGGGATGGTGATTCCGCCACTGTGCTGGACAGGCGGTGCCAGTGCCTGACCACCTCTTTTGGGAAGAAATTTGCAGCCCAAGACAGCCCTGGCACCACTGTGCTCCCCAACCTGCCCGAGGAGCAGGCGCTGGCTCAGGAGCAGCTCCCAGCCCCTGGCACAACATCCTGCTCTGGCATCAGAGCAAGGCAAGTCCCAACACAGTATATGGAGAGGTTTTTGTGCAGCAGTTCCAGCTTCAGGCTGGGGGAGCTGCAGAGGTTGCAAAGGGGGATGGGCTCCATCCTCATCCTCACTGCTCTCTTCCTGGATCAGGAGAGAGGTAACTCCCATCTTCCCAAGCAATGAGGCCCCTGGCAGCCTGACCCACCCTGCCCTGCTGTGGTCAGCACCCCTGGGTGCTGCAGGGCTGGAGGATGCTCCCAGGTGTAGACCAGGAGGTGCCCCCGGGTCCCCCACCAACCTCTGTGCCTGACTCGGGGATGAAGCTTTTGATGGTGACAGTTTTCCCTGGGGCGGGGAAGGGCGATTCCCGCAGGCCCTGCATGAAGGGGTAGATCACTGCCATGGAGATCTGGCGCCTCTTCTCCACCTCGTCCAGGATCTGGGTGAGAAAGACGTGAGCTGGAAATCCCCAGCAGATAAAGGAGCAGTTGCCAGGGCCACCACTGGGCCAGAGCCACCACATCCCTACCTTGGAGAAGAGCCCAAAGCAGCCCAGGCAGCTGATGATGCAGAAAACCTCGGGGAGTCGGACACCACGCCCGGATGGCTGGAAGAGAGTGGGAAAAGGATTTGAGCATCTCCCAGCCCCCTGCACCAAACTCTCCAAAAGGGATCCTCACTTGCTCCCCTCAAGTTCCCAGTCACTCACTGGGAGATTTTCAAAGCTATGGCCTAGGCCAGTGATGGAGCTGATGCTGGAAAAGCAGGGGGTGCCCAGAGGAGGTGATTTGGGTGCCTAAGCTGTTAATTATTTTGGTGCAAAGTCCTTTGGCATATTTGCAAACTGTCCTCACACCCAGGCACACATTCTCCAAGACACCCTGCCCCACCATCCTTGGGGTTAATCCTGCCTCCTGCTGCAACAGGGGCCACTGGGATGAGTTCTTTGGGTTTTTTTTCCCTTTCCAGTTGGATTATCCTGTGTCTGTTTGCTCTTTTCAGCCCTCCAGACATCCAGTTCCAACAGCCTGAGCTCATCCCTGGATGCTGAAATGGGAAGGTGCACCAGGATGAAGGTGTGGTGGATCCAGCTGCTGCCCAGGCTGTGGCACAGGGATGTCCTCCTGGACTTATGTTCCTGTTCAAAGCAGCAGCCAGGGAAGACCATTGCATCTCAGAGCCCCTGAGCTGGTCAAACCCATGAGTTGAGAAACAGCCACTGCTCACATGCAGCTTTTGGGGATGGGGCTGAGGGCTCCTAGCTCCTTGGTACCTAGATGGCTGCACTGACATTCCCATCCTGATCCCAAGTGGGATTTGCAGCCATCCTGACCACTGCAGACATGGGAAAGGAGCCAGGGAAGCTGTGGAAGCCAGTGGGGAATCACAGAACTGTTAAGTTTGGAAAAGCCCTCCAAGATCTCCAAGTCCAAAAGCAGCCCAGCACCACCATATCCACCCCTAAACCGTATCCCCAGGTGCCACATCCACTTGGCTTTGTGAACATTCATTGTTTCCTCCATCCAACATCTGAGTTATGCCTCAGCAGAGAGCTTTAAAAACCCCTCTGGGTCCCCTCTTGCTGCTCCTCATCACTGTGGTCAAGGGCGGTGGCTTTCTGAGGAGCTGAACTCTGGGCCTGGCGGGAGGTGACATGTCCCCCGTGGGGGGGGGGGACAGTGACACCCCCAGCGGGTGAGGGGAGGGGAGGGCTCACCAGCAGCCGCCTGCAGTAGCCAATCTTCCTGCTGCCATCCACGTTTGTCAGGACAAAGGAAAAGGTTTCACTGCAAGGAGAGAAAACGTGGCGCTGGGATGAGCTGGGATGGACTGGGCTGGGCTGGGCTGCTCCTTCCAGCCCTCAGGAGTCCAACAGGGGTGGGGACCCCAGCCCAGACCCTGCAGTGGGGCAGGTACCTGGTGAACTCAGTGATAGGTGCCCAGTTGTTGCCGTCGGGGAAGCAGAAGAGGGGGATGGCTTGAAGGAGACGTTCCTCCTCCTCCTTCTGGCCCTTCAGCAAGTTCTCACGCTGGATGGAAGTGATGCCAAGAGTCAGGGAGATGGAGGGTCCCCATTGTCACCAGGAATGGGGTGGGATTCAGTGGAATGAGGTCTGTCCCAAAGCGACCCCTGCCTCTGAATGATGCAGAAGGGGCCTGCTCATGTCTGGACAAGCACCTCCCAAAAATCCAAATTTTGACTTTCACCCCATGGACAGTGAGGCAAAGCAGAGGGACCCTCTGCAAATGGGATCCCTTCCTGTGCCACCTCCCTGAGATGTGATTTCCCCACTGTGGTCTCCCTTTTTGGGACAGGAGGCCAGGGAGAGCCCCTGGAGTTTCCTCCTGGGGTGTGTGGCCCTGGGCTGGGATCATGGGGAGGGACAGATGGTCCCAGCAACCCCAACCCAGGGCAGGCAAAGCCCTGGGGTCTGAGACTGTGACTCAAGAGCATGGGGCACCTTTCTTCTTCCATAGCTTTAATGATGGGGAAGGAACAACACCCCTTTCTCCTCTAAATGTGGAAAACTAATCTTATCAGAAACACAGGACTAAATACCTTTGGGAATTGGTAGGTTATCTTGGGTTCATAACGTCCATCTGGCATCTTCTTCAGTGACACCACCACCAGGTACTCAAAGAAGAACTGTCCAGCAGAGTAGAAGACTGAGCTCCGCTCCCCCTGCTTCCCCTGTGGTACCTGTGGGGGGGTGTTTTCTGCAGCAGAGGCCCCATCTTTTCCTTCTGAAGCCAAAAAGATCCCAAAAAAAATCTGATCAGAGTGCAATGAAAGGTCTGAGGGCAAGGGAGGAGTTGCAGAGTTACATGTGAACTGGCTGAAGGGAACCAGGTCCTGGTGCCCAGGACTTTTGGCCCCCAAAAATGGGGACATGAAAAGGAAAGAGAAATGGTTTTTATGAGTCTTTTAGGGAAAATCCTGACACCTCCAGCCTTCCTTTGCCCCAGCCCAGTGAGGGCAGAAGGATGCCCAGAGCAAAGCAGACACAAGGAATGAGGAGAGCAGATGGGCTCTGCATTAAGCATCGGCAGGGAGGTGTGGGAATGTGTTTATAGCAATTAATTTAATTCTCTTAGGAGAAGTAAGCAGCAACAAGTAAACAGCCCAGATCTTGTTTGAGCACCTCCTAAAGCTCCAGTCAGATGAATCCCAGCCTCTCCCTGCCAGGTGTCCTGGGAACTGCTGATTGCAAATGAGCTACTGGAGGGTTTTCCCTAAACCAAAGCAAAGCAGTTCCTGGAGATTACACCCCAGTTCTTGTTGGGCTGGTTGGGGAGGGCAGCTGGGAAGCATCAGCAGGCACACCCTGAACAACCAGGAATAGGAGGGAAAAGAGCCCCATCCAGCATCTCCAAGGGCCCTGGGATGACCACAGTGGGACAGTGAGATCCGAGGACTGGAAAGGAGTTGAATGCTGGACAGAGGCTGCAGCCAGGCCAGGCCACAGCTCTTCCCTCTACCAGAGGCCACTTCTGCCTCCCTTTATACCTTGTTTCCTTGTTCTTGGTACAGAAACTGCCCCATCTCTGATTATGGTGGGGAGCTGGAGCAGAAAAGTTGAGCTGCTTTTTTAGGAACATCAAGGAAAATAAATTTGTGGCTGGATGAGATTACTGGCTCTTGCAGTTTGTCCCCAGACCCCAGAGTTTGTCCCTGAGCTCTTCTAGTTGTGCCACAGCTGGTTAGGGCAAGGCATGGCTGTGATCAGCTATTGCCATTATCCTTCTCCATGTATGGCATCCTCCTCCAAAAGCAGTGCTGGTGGACATCCTGCCCACATGTCCTCCAGCTCCAGAGCTGCCTCCTTTAGTCTGGAATCACCTCTCCAGCCTTTGTTCCAGGTCACTGGGAGCTGATGGGAACAGAAGGCTCATAGGAGGAGGTGACGCTCATGGTCTCATCACAGGATGTTACTTCCCAGGGACCAGAAATTCCTTTCCCATCTTGGGGTGAGGGGATGCTCAAAGCCACCCCTTTGTGCACCCTGGGGCTGCCCCACCTCCACATACAAAATCCTTCCCCTTTGGCAAGGTGAAATTCATCCCGAAGGGGACCCTCTGCAGCAGGTGAAGGATGAGACCTGGCTGAGGATTCCTCTGGTTTATCCTCATTGGGGATCATCCTGGACCTGCCCAATGAGGTGCTCCAGGCCAGGAAAAAGGTTCACAAGATGTGCATTGCTTCTCCTGCTCTTCCTTGGGGTGCTCCAGCAATGGCTTTGGTCTGCTCCCAGCTGTGGCCCAGGCAGGGGGTTCTTGTTGGGGGGACCCCAGGGAAGAAGGCTGTGTCATGGGAGGGCTGCTGGTGTCCCCCATCCACGCTGGACACTGGCATTGGCTGTTTTCCCATCACCAGGGCAAGATGAAAGTGCAGTTAACTCCTGCCAATCCAGTCTCATTCTGATTTCATAGAAGGACAGATCTGCTCTTCAGCAAGGACTGCATTTGCATTTTGTCCATGGGGTTTAGAAGCAAACAAGCCAAACCTGCTGCTCTGGAGAGCCTGGCCTTGCCAGGCTACAACTCTGCCTCTCTCACGTGGAAGTGTGGATCCCCCAGCAGTGCCAGGTCTGGCTGTAAAGCCCTCACTGGCAGAGCCTAAATCCCTCCAAGACCTCAACTCCCATCCCTGGGCTGGAAGATGAGCTCCAGGGATGTAAGGAGTGAACTGTGAGGCAGGCTGAATGTGGCATCAGAGATCCCTGCGCTGTCTCAGAGCGGCAGGGCTCACAGTGTCTCCCGGGAACATAAGCCAGGGTCACAAGAGCCAATGACTCTCCCATAGCCCGTGTCAGGAAGATTCGGAGAGCACCCCAGCCCCCCAGCAGTGGGTGGGAGTATCCCCTACGAGGAAGGGAAGGAGGCGGGTGGCCAGGGGTGCTCTCGCAACTCCCGGATGGAAAGTGGCTGCCGGTGACGTGGATCTTCACCTTCCATCCACCGGGCACGGAGAGGGCAAAGGCTGCCGTGGGCTTTCCTTATCGCCGAGGGCTGCGCTCAGCCCCGCTCTGCCTGTGGCACAACCGGTTTCTTTCCTCCCAGAAATCTCCCGACCTCTGGCGTGCCAAGGTTTCCCGACCTGGTTTGCGGGGGAGCTCAGCCTCCCGTGCCGCCCAGCTGCCCACCCGCCCCAGCGGAGAGGAAACGGCTTTGGCTTAGCGAACCTCGGGCAGCACCGAGTCTTGCGGAGCCGGAGCCAGCACAAAACAGACGGGGAAGGGAGCGCAGTAAACCCCCCCCCAATCCATGGATTGCTCCAACCTGCTTTGTTCTGCCTTGAGATACGGCAACCAGAAAACTCTGATGATCCTTTCGGTATCTCGGAAAAGATCACAAATCCCAAAGGACCAATTTCTGCAGCGCCTTCTGAAGGCTCTGCAACACCCAGCTGTCCTGAGGGGCACCGTTTCCCTCGTGGGTCCCCCTCACGGCTGTCCCAGATGCCACGGCATGCCCTGCGATCCCCGTTCAGCGGGGATGTGGGGAGACAGGGGATCTGTGGGGCTGGGGATCCCTGCGGCTGGCTGGGGTGGGCTCAGCTGGGAAGGGGTGGGTTCCCGGGAGATGGGGTGCAGCTCTCGGGATGGGCTGAACCCCCGAGAACGGAGCAAGAGATGCGGCGAGTCCCGAGGCAGCCGGCCCGAGCTGTGCTCCGTGGGGTGGGGAGCGAACGGGCAGGGCTGGAGGGACCGAGCCGCTGCCGCCGTTCCCCCGGCGCTGCCCGGGACCGTCCCCGCTCCGCCGGCAGCCGTCGGCTCCCGCAGCCGCGGCACCGGGGATGGACCTGTCCTGACACCGACACCGACACCGGCACCGGCACCGGCACCTCCCGGAGCCCCTCCCGCCCCTCACCTCTGCGGCCGGCGCGCCGCAGGCTCCGTCGCAAGAAGTTGCCAATGGAAGCCATGGTGGCCCCGGCGCGGTCCCGGTGCAGCCCCGGCCCGGCCCGGCCCGGCGCGGAGGGCTCGGCTTCCGCCCGCCGCGCTTTCGCTTTGCCGGGGGAGGAGGGACGGCACGGGGCGGAGAGGAGGAGGAGCGGGGAACCGGGCAACACCTGGCACCGGTCGGGCACGGGAGACTCGTCCGGGGAGAGCGGGCACTGGGGACGGGGTAGTCCGGGAAACCGGGAGAAACGGGCATGGGGGCCCGGGAGCATCGGGAATGAGGGGAGCAGGGAGCCTAGGATGTCAGGAGGATCCGGGAGTACGGGACATGGGGGTAAGGGAAGAACTGAGAATGAGAGTCCTTGGGGAGGACGAGTCGGAGCGCCTGGCACGGAGGTCCTGGGAGGAACCTGGATGCAGGGGTCCTGGGAGCCTCGGGAAGAGCAGGAGCGCCGGGCACAGGGGTACAGGCAGCACTGGGATCTGTGTCTGAGCAGGCACGATGGCCGTGGAGGCAGTGGGAATGGGGGAGCTGGGAACACCCCAGTTATAAGATGCCAGGAGGAGCCAGACATGGGACATCCAGGAGAATCGGGCTTGGGGACACCCGGAGCACCGGACACAGAAGGAGCTGAGCATCCCCTCAAACGGGGCTGGCCATTCTAGTGGGGAGCCGGCCTAGGCTGGGGCACAGGGTGGGAATCGGGGCATGGACACCTGGAACAAGGTTTGCCCTGCATCACAGAGGACAGAACACTCATTCCCCAGTGCTACAGCATTGCCCAAACCCTGCTCCTGCCTCCCGGCCTCCTCCAAGCCCTTTTTTCTCTGGGACCCCACCAGTGCCAGGACCAGTGCCCAGCGCAGCCTCTGCGGGGTCGGAGATGGCACTGACCCCTCCAGTGTACAGATGTGTCTCAGATGTGTCTCCAGGGTACAGATGTTTGGTGTCTCTCACTCTGCAGCCAGCCCATCACCCGCTCCGGTGACTCCACCGTGCTTTAATCCCCTGACGTGGGCTGCGAGCTCGTCCTGACCACTCAGGCATGGCAGCTGGGGTGTGCTTTACCTTGGGCTGGCGTTTCCTCACTGGTCAGAGATTTATCCTCCCTCCCAGAGGTACTGAGAGGTGCTGTGTCCAGGTCTGGGGCTGAGGCCAGTTGCCTTCTGCATTCATTGCAGGAAGGAAGAGCAGTGTCCTGGTGCTGCGATCCGGGGGTTTCCCTGTCTTGGGCATGCCGGGACACTGTGGAGCTGCTCGGCTTTGCTGGGTGGTTTCACTGCTCTGCACACACCAACAGGGAATGTCCCTTAAAAAACAATGATATCTTTAAAAGAAAAATCCTGGTTTCCCATTCTCAGCCTATCCATCTGTATTTCCTCTGCTGTTTTTGGGTAGTCCTTATGCAGTAACTAAGATCCATTCCAAACCAAACAATTCTCTGATCCAAAAATTGAAGTAATGAATATCTTCTATGATCTTAATTAAACATGCAGAGGGACCTTGGGCACAGCTATGGGTTATCAGACTGCAGGTGTGACGAGCTGTGCACAGTTCTCAGCCCCAGTGCCGGCGTGAGGCCGTTTGTGGCTGTAGAGCAGATTCCCTACACCAAATGTCCTCATCTCTTTTATTTTGCAACATCTCCTCTTCCTCTGCCGAGTGTGGGCTGGAGCTTGAGGATGGGTTTGCAGCCGCCAGGAATGGCCTTCACCAGCTTGCAGAGGTGGTGGATGCTTCCAAAATTCATCCCCACCGGGACACGTGCCTCTGATTCAACCAGGATGCTGCCTCCTCATTGAGCTTATCAGGGAATTGCTGGTCCAGGAGTCATTTTTCTGGCTAATTTTGAGTGGGTGGGAAAGCATTTGTGCTTCTCGGAGGAGAGGACAGTGTGTTTGTTTGTGCACAGGGCTTGCTCCCAGGACAAATTCCCTCTTGGCACAAAGGGAAAAGAAAAAGTTAGGGGGTTTCCCCTCGATTTTGGAGAAATACGCCTGCTTCCTGGAAACTGGCGCCACCTTAGGAAAACAGCTGCTGCTTTCAGCCAGAAGAAAACCCCCGAAATGCTTTCATTTTATACCCATAAGCAGAATTTTTTTCCTGCTTTCTCCCTTTAAGGCAAGTCTCTGACTGAGATCCCGCCTCGATAACGCCGCGATTCCGCTCAGGCGGGAGTGAAAGCCGCGTTCCAGCCGCAGAACCTCCCGCTCCTGAGGAAACACTGTCCCTTTGTGCCATTGCACAATCCAGCAAACCTTGCGTTGCTGAGAGAGGTTGAACTTTTGAATATTCCCACTGAAAGCTCCTTTCTGCGGGAATCCGGCCGCCCATGGGGACAACAAACGGGCGCATTGTGGGATCCTGGAGCCACCGCGCTTCCCCCGCTCGCCGTCGCGCTGCTCTTCGGCCGCTGCCAAAGCCATTTCGCTTCCCTGATCAACCCCAGAGAGTTTTGTGTTTGGCTGCTTTTCCCTCCTTGAAGTCCCGGTGCTGCTGAATACGCGCTGGAATTCGGCTTTCTGCAGGCACGGTGTGCTCAGACTGCAAATACCCCGCCGGAGCGGGACGGGAGCGCTGGGAGGTGCCCGCACCGCCCTGGCGTGGCCTCATCGCTGCAGGGACCCTGCTTGCACCTCAGCTTCCTCCTCCTTCTCTGGGCTTGCAGCCCTCGCCTGAGCCCAGGGCATCCTCCCTCCTTCCCCATCCCCTCGCTGGGTGCCGCAGGAGCTCCGGGGCGGCCGCGCTGCTCCCACTTGGCACCCAGGCTGGGATCGGGGCTTAGAACCGGAGGGTGGAGTGCAGCCGCAGCATCGCCGGCAGGGAGGCCACCGAGGATGGTGGGGAACCCAATGCCCTCTTTTCCAGCCTTTCCATGCCAGGGAATTTCTCCCACTGGATGGCGGCATTAGAGCAAAGAAATCTCTCTGGGAGAGGTGACCTTCACTGGAGGGACTTTCCCCCCCTGGTTTTCTGGCTCCCGGGACGTTTGTGCTCGGGCTGAGGATGTGTGGGTTCAGCACACTCTTGTTTGCACTGCTCCTACCACTGATGCTTAGCTCTCTGCCCTGATCCATGCTCCATGGTCCCTTCCAGAACCCCAAAACAGGAAGCCATGGAGCATCCTCTGCCAGCTCCTCTTCCCTGTGGGTGCAGAGGGACCTGCTGGGGGCTCAGCTGGACTCACTTTGAGCCACAACCAGGTGCATAGCAGACCCAGACTAGGCAAGGAAAAGAGATGTCAGCCCTCATGGTACACCAAAATCACAATTTCTTAATAAGGCACATCCTTTATCTGCCCAAAGCCCTCCATGTTCTAATTGCTGGGGTGCAGAGACCCCCATGTGAAAGTCACACACCCAAAAATGGCCCATTTTTGCATGGAAAAAGATTTGGGCCCAATTTTTCCATGGTGGTTGCAGTGGAGGCTCCAAAGCTCCCAGGCACTGGAAAACAAAGACAGTCTGGCCACTTTTCCTTGCACCTCATGGTTTTAACCCCAAATATTTCAATCCACCTTTGGGATTTCATGGACATGGTGATGGGCAGAAAGGCTTGTGCAGTGCTGGGTGGGCAGGTTAGGTTCATGCTGGGCTGCAGCCCCTCTGCAAATACAGTGCAGGGCAAGTGCTCCAAGGCTGTTTTCTGGCCAAGGGGACATCTCAGCTTACAGGCTTCCAGCTGGGCTGGCATTGCTGTTGGCACATGGGAAACCACAGATCACAGAATCACAGGAGCCCCTGAGCTGGGAGGCACTCTCAGGGACCATCCATCCAACCCCTGCCCTGCACAGACCCCCCAACAATCCTACCTGGTGCCTGAGGGCATTGTCCAAACACTCCTGGAGCTCTGGCAGCCTCGGGGCTGTGCCCATTCCCTGGGGAGCCTGGGCAGTGCCAGCACCCTCTGGGGGAAGGACCTTTCCTGATACCCAGCCTGAGCCTGCCCTGACACAGCTCTGTGCTGCTGTTGCTGAATTATTTTGCCTGCGCCCTGAGGACAGTTCCATACAGCATCACAGGTGGGAGCTGTCCCACAATGCCAATAAGCAGGAACATTATTTTTAATATCAGCCTGTGTTCCTGTTGCACTTGACCTTGGCAGCTTTTTATTCTGTAATATTTCCACAAGGAACAGGAGCTCAACTGGCAATGTCCTTCTGACAAGCAACTTTTTCTGCTCTCCCTGATACAAACAGGAATGACCTGTGACCAACACAAATCTTTTTGAGAATTCAGTGACAGGAGCTCTAAACCTGAAATAAATCAGGGTGTTCACTCAAACAGCATGGATGGAAGAACAGCAGCAGTTGGGGTTTCAGTCCCACATTCCTCCCGAACTTTGATGGAATGCTGCTCTGGACTGAAGTGGTTTCTTCCATGGCATTCTCAACACAGACAGCTGCATCTAAACTAAAAAATGGCTTGGAAAGGGTCGAGCCACAGAACTCTCAGGTGTAGCCTGGGATTTCCCTAGGACCTCCTGTGATGACCCAGTGATTTATCCCGGGTTAAAATGCCATCTCCAGGATAATTTGTCCTTGGGAAGGTGTTTCAGGGGTCAATCTCCTGCAAGATGCAGAGCCTGTGGTGATTTTCCATTGGAATGCCCCTAGTTGGGGCTCCCAGGTACTTGATGCCCCTTTTCCTGCTCAGTTTCAAGGGCTTCTCCCTTCTTTTTGTCTCACAGGCTGAATGAGCCCTCAGCTGAGCTTGGACAATTTGTGGCATGTCTGGAAGCACCAGGGTCCCACCTCCTGGGTGTTTTTAAATCCTGGGCATTCTTACCCTGAAGCACTGTGGGAAGCCCAGTGCCGGGGGCTCTGGGGACACTGGGGAGGGAGGAGGAGGGTGATGGGGTGGAGGTCACAGTGACTTGTCCTGGAGAACAGAGGATGATGCTGGAAAGGGTCGGGACAACTGGCGGGAGCTGAGTTTGTTTGATAAAATAAGAGAGGAAACTGGGGATTTTCCAAGGTAGTCTGGAAAGGAAAAGGCAAAGAAATCAGAGGGTCAGTCCTGCTCCTTGGGAGCAAAGGGTGAGAATCCACAGGAGAGGGTTGCAGGACCCCACATCCACTGCTGACCCTGGACTTTATCCCATCTTCTTCAAAAAGCAAGGATTTGCAGCTTGGTGCAATCCCTGGGAGCTGGAGGGTGTGAGGTGA